>NC_056738.1:507254855-507444855 GCF_019279795.1 Protopterus annectens
CTTTTACAAAGAATTTTATATTGGAAGCCAGGAGTTGCCACCCTAGAAACATAGCTAAAAATATACCAAAAGCGCAATTTGTCAGATTGAAGCATCTATGTAGTAATGAGCAAGAATTTGAAAAGGAGGCAGCGAATATGCATGAGAGATTTATATACAGGGGATATAGTAGTAAGTTGGTTTCTAGTGCATTTGAACATTGTAAAATGCAGGATAGAAACAAGTTGTTAAATACAAACAATGAGGAAGGGGGGGTTATGCAGGTAGATAAGTTGAGATTTATTACTACCTATGGTACCAACACATTCAAAATTAAACAGATTGTACAAAAACATTGGTCGATCTTAAAAAGTGATCCTTTTTTTGAACAAATGTTGGATGACCATATTAATTTTGGTTATCGTAGGGGGAAGAATTTAGGAGAATATTTTAACAAACACAAAAAAATCTTCATTTATGAATACAACAACATTAAGAGGAAGTATGAGAGGTAGTACATTCTGTGGAAATTGTGTATATTGTAAGTTGGTACCTAAAACCAAGTCCTTCACATCTGTTAATAAAACTAAAGTTTATGACATCAGGGTCTCAATTACTTGTAACACTGACTGGATTATCTATATGGTAGTATGTAAATGTGGTGCTTTTTATATAGGACAGACATCCAGAATTGCCCTTCATTTTAGTGACATGAACTGTAAAAGAACTCGTAGTGCTTTATATAAGCACCAGTTAGATCATAGAGGAGCACATTTCATTTTTGTGGGGATAGATAGGGTGTTGGGTGAAAATTTGACTACAACAAAAAAACCTAAAATATTATATTTAAAAGAAAGGATGTGGATATTGAAGTTGGGGGAGCTCTTTACAAGCCAAGGTTGAATGAGAATTTGTAATGTATATAGTCTCTTATTAGGTGGTTGTCTCTATGTGCTTAGTATTTGTTTTATTTTTCTTTCTTTGTTTTTATTGTTACTTAGGTTCATAGGTTCATACTAGGCTATCTGCCGTAGGGCATTTATAAGCCTAGCCAGAGTGTGTTTAGCTTTCGCCACCCATCTTAAATGAATTTTGCTATGCCCTTTTTCGAGGTTAGTATACTATGCCTCTGTCTAACAGTGACACAGAAGTGATACCCGGGGTAAACCTACGATCTCCCATCCACTCATCAGAATTCCTCTTGAGGAGAGTCAGTGAGGGACTCTGCCTAACCTGGACTGGGATTTTATTCCAGAGTGAAGGGAGCCTCTTGGTTATGAATCTGTCCCTCCAGCATGTCCTATTTATTTCATTGCTGAGGTTCAAGTCTTCCGAGCGCGTAGCTCAATGGGATTTGGATTTTCTGAGGTGCAGCATGCCCATTAATTCCGGGTTGGACATGGCTTTATACGTCAGGCACAGATTGCCTCTGAGCAGGCGGTATGCCACTGAGTAGAGCTGGAGTTTCTTTAACCAGGCAGCATATGGCATCTGTTTGAGCCCTTTGATCCTCTTGGTGAGGTACTTTTGGGGTCTTTCTAGTTGCTGCAGGTGTCTGGTAAGATACATCCCAAAAGGGGCATTGTACTCAATTATGGGCCTGATGAGGGATGAGTAAAGAGGCACGATGACCTCCCCTGATCTAGATGTGAATCCCTTCATGATTAGGTGGGCTATATAAAATGTTTTTCTAACCACTTTGGCCACGTGGTTTTCAAATGAGAGATTGCTATCAACCTGGGTCCCCACGTCCCTAATTACTTCTTCCGTACTTAATGGGTTACCACCTATGTGGTAATTTGTGGGCACTTTGTTTTTGCCAAAGGGGATGACTATACAGTTTTTGGCGTTTAGCTTGAGGCCATAGCTCTGGCACCAGTTGTCTGTTTGTATGAGGCCCTTTTGTAGGATGCTTGTGTCGGCTGGAGAGTCTATTATGGCACCTAGTTTGCAGTCATCTGTGAACTTGGTCAGCTACAGTCCTTCCGTGTTGGCCTGTACCTCCGAGAAATATATACCAAACAAGAGAGGTCTCAGGACTGAGCCTTGTGGGATGCCACTTGTAACTGGTTTGGAGTCTGACATGGTTCCAGCAATTCTAACCACGTGGGTTCTGTCCTTGAGCCAGTTTGCAACCCATCTAGTGACATACGGGTTTATATTTAAGCTGGTGAGCTTATCTATAATGCCCGAGTGGGGTATTGTATTGAAGGCTTTTGCGAGGTCCAGGTAGGCTGTGTGGACCACCTTCCCCTCGTCAATGGCTTTGTTGACTGTTTCAAAGAAATCGACCAGGTTTAAGAGGCAGGATCTGCCCTTAACAAAGCCGAACTGGGTAGGATCCAGTGTCTGTAGGTTCCCAATATCTTTATTTATGAGGTCCATGATGATCCTTTCCATAGCTTTGCAGACCAAGCTAGTCAGGCTTATAGGGCGATAGTTTCCAGGATCCGTTGAGGCACCACCTTTGCGGAGAGGGACCACTGTTGCTGTATGCCACTCTCTGTGTACATATCCTGTAGTAAGGCTGAGATTGAACAGTAGTTTTATGTTTGGGTTTAGCTCTTCTTGGAGTTCATGTAGGACGCAGCCCGGGACACTGTCTGGTCCCATTGATGCTGTGTGGGCGGCTCTTACCTGAGCATCTGAGATGTCAGGGGGGCAGCACTCTGCTGGGATATATATTTTCCCTTTTGATGTGGGGGGGGGAGAGAAGTTTGCGCTGAACCTGTCAGCTAGGATGTTGGCAATGTCTGTGGGTTCAGTGTATTTTTTGTCATTTTGGACTAATTCTGAGCATATCTGGGAATTCCCACCCAGGTTCCTAACATAACTAAAGAAAGCCTTGTGATTATCCTTAGTGTCCTGTGCAATTTTTCTCTCGAAGCTGGCCTTAGACGATTTTATGAGTGCCCATAGTTTTTTGCTAATACTGATCAGAGATGCCTTCCCTTTTTGGGATTTTGCTCTATCATGTAGTAGCTTCTTCCTTCTATTGTATAGTTTGTTTATGGCTGGGGTCCACCAGACAGGACGTCTGCCTTTGGAGGACTGGGTCTTGGTTTTATTTGGGATCGCATGATCCATGCATTCCTGAAGGTGTTCATAGAATGCGTTTATAAAGGATTCTTGGTCTTGGCCGTATTTTCCACAGGCCCCCGGGGGCTTTGAAGGATTCCACCTCGGTTTTGAGGAGTGTGAAATTTGCTTTAGAGAAGTTTTTCACTGTGGTTTTCTGGGCAGGGGATGGGGTCAGGATGTGAATAGCCAGTGAGATTAGTTTATGGTCTGATCTTACCAGTGAGGGATACACTTCTGGTCTGGAGTATAGAGCCCCCATGTTGGTGATGATCAGGTCCAGTATGTATTCCCCTCTTGTGTGAGTGGTAACAAGTTGTTCCATAGCATTTGAGTTTATAAATTCTAGGAACCTTTGGGCTAGGGTAATGCTCCCAGTGTATGTTTTGGTAGTTGAAGTCGCCCAATATAATGGTGTTTGGAGAGACCTTCATATTTTCCAGTGTTCTCAGGAAGGCCGAGTGGGGTTCCTGGGTTTGGGAGGGTGGTCTGTAGCAGGCTATAAACTGGAAGACAGTTTTACCCACTGTTACTTGCACATGGATAGTCTCTGATGCTTCGTGCTGTGCCACCAACCTGGAGGTGTGGGTATCTTTGACAAATATTGATACTCCTCCTCCTTTTGTGGTTCGGTCCAAGCTTTGGGGCCAAAAAGCATTGTATGAGGTATAACCTGGTAGTGCTGGGGTGCTCTTGGGAGCCTTGAACCAGGTTTCTGTTACTGCACAGATATCGATGTTCTCCATGCTAAAGGGAGTTTCGAGTGCATGCATCTTGAGGTTTAGACTTCTGGCGTTGAGTAGCATTACTCTTAGTTTTTTATCCATTGTGATACCTATGGAGGTGGGTTTGTCTTTTGAGCCTTGCCTAAAAAAGGAACTATGGGGGTGGCAACAGCCTTTGCCAATATCCGAAAACCCAGGGGTGACAGGTGCAAGCCTTCCCTAGCGAAGCATCGTGGCTTGTCGCGCATGTCATCCCAGGCTTACAGGCATTGGATCCTTTTTGAATGACACCAATACTTAAGCCAGTTGTTGAAATTGATCATCTTGTCTTCATATTGTGGCATCATTCTTGGTGAGGGTAAGATGCTACTCAAGGTCAGGGTCATACCGGCCTGGGCTACATGCTCAGAGAGCTCTTCTATGTCTCTTTTCATGTAGTCCAGGGAGGTACATCCCAGGTCATTCACACCAGCATGGACAATGATGGAGTCATATTTGTACTTGCCTTGGAGTGACCTGAGTGCTTGTGTTATGTGGCGGATCCTAGCGCCCGACAGACAGCTCACCGTGACCTTCTCCATGTTCAGCCTGGTGAGCGGGACGTCAGTGTGCCTGACGATAGTCACCTATTACAAGTGCATCAGGTGTGTTGTTTAGCCTTAAAGGCTGTGACTGTTTGGCACACTGGCTTTGTGAGCTATGTGTTGCACATGTTTTGTTTTGGGGTAGCGGTTGCTTGGGTGTCTGCTTTGGAGGTCTCTGCTGCTTAGGCAGATTTTTATTTAGAGCCTCCGAGTATGTTTTTGTGTGTTTATGTGTTTGGTTTGCTGTCGTGGTAGGTCTATGTGAGACTGGAATTGTAGTGAGTGTGGTTTCCTTCTCCTCCTGACTGGTTATGCCAGTACTGAGTTGAGAGAGCTTAGCCTCCAGTTTGGCTATATGGTTGCATCTCTCACATGTGTTGGAATTTGTTGGGAAGAGGAGACTGTTGTCTGTGTACATGAGGCAGTTCTAACATTGCCTCAAGATTCCCAGATTCACCAGCTGGACCGGAGAGGAGATTGACAACTGACCTTTGGACATGCTAGAATAGTATTGGGAATTCCTTTATAATTGAAAAAAGGGCCAATGGGGAACAAGGTACTCAAGGGGAGTTTGTGAGGGTGTAGTGCTTTTAATTTTTTAGTGCTGACTTATATAATTGCTTTAGTGAGCAAGTGCCAGGCTTTAGAGTAGGAATAGGGTGTTTATTATGAGAACTAGATCAGTTCTAAGGGAAAAAGTGAAGAGCAGACTTTGTGGAGCCGAGAATGGTTTAAACCCAATTAAGCGGAGCTGCCCGATGCTGCGCTATGCGCAAAATTGCGCAAAGCCGCGCCAAAGCGGGTTTTGTACAGAGGGACTTGAAAGAACTAGAAATTGGCCCAAAACGGCCAATAGACTACCAGATCCTTGTGCTGGGAACACTCCTCCAGGGATAGATAGGCTGCTCTACGCTCCCCACTGCCACTGGTGAACAAAGAAGCCTCCCTTTATCCAAGAAAGGAAATGGGCAACACAGGAACTTTCCAAAAGTCCAGAATACAGCAAAGCCTGTATTTGGACTACTCTAGGTCAGGAAAGACGGGAAACAAAGATAATTTTTTTGTTTTTTTTTCTTTTTTGCAACAAACAGCAGGAAAATGCAATAAATATGTAACACAGACTAGCGCACTTGAGTGTGTAGCCTCAACAGGTAAATGCAACAAACAGGACAAACCTTAAAAGTGCAGGTGCAAAAACAACTTTAAACAGTTTAAAACAGTTCAAGAAGCAGAAATACTTGCAGTTTAGCTAGATCGGACAGTCGCCCAGGTAGTAGCAGGAAAAAAAAACACTTTTATCAGGTTAGCAGTCGCTTTTTTAGCCTCTCTGCTGCTAGCACCACTCTGCAGGACCACGAGGAGCTTGGCTGAGTAGTAACAAGTGCAAAAACCGCACCAAAGCGGGTTTTATACAGGGGGACTTGAAAGAGCTAGAAATTGGCCCAAAACGGCCAATAGACTCCCAGATTCTTGTGCTGGGAACACTCCTCCAGGGATAGATAGGCTGCTCTAAGCTCCCCACTGCCACTGGTGAAAAAAAAGCCTCCCTTTATCCAAGAAAGGAAATGGGCAACACAGGAACTTTCCAAAAGTCCAGAATACAGCAAAGCCTGTATTTGGACTACTCTAGGTCAGGAAAGACGGGGAAACAAGGATAATTTTTTTTTATATGTAATGTGCTAATACACATTAGCTTAGTGAGTTTTTTCATAATCAGAACTGTATTTATGTGTGGATTTTGCCATAAAGTGATCAGTCACTTTAAGCAAGTATCGATTAATGTATATAAATTTGTTGTAAGTGATCCGGGCTGAACACTGAGGACGCCTATTGGGTGAAACCGGTTTGTTTTGCTGTGGAGTCGTGGCAGTCCAAAGCCACCACAATGGAGGATTAATAAATTCGAACAGAAAGAAAACATTGGTTGAACTTATTTTGCTCAAACCTGCTCAATATATGTACACCAACCAGTGCTGGAGTTTGTTGGGATTGTGTTTTACATCTGTGCACGGTTGTACAAATGGGGAAATAGAGGACAGCAAAATCCCAGTTGGAGAGAAAAAACACATGGACATGAGACACAACATGCAAATGACACAGATGCATATAATGATGATTTTTTTCAGGTACCCAGGAAAGGGGAATTTACCAAATGGAAACAGGGGGGGAGATGGAAAAAGAAGTTTTGAAACCCCACCCCCTTAGGTTAGACACAAGTAATAGAGACAACTTTACAGCTGTAGATGGATCTGCGATTAAAACGCAGGATGGTATAGTGTGTTAATATAATAATTTTAAAATCTTCAATTATAGTAATTTACAATTAGAAACAACACACTTTAGCCTTTTATCAAAGGGTATGAAATATATACCCACTACCAGTTTTCACATGGTAGACTGCTTAAGTGAAGTTAAGCAATTTACTAGAAAGTTAAACTTGGCCCTTATGTTTAAGGACAATAATGTTAAAATAGGACAACTCAATAAATTAAAGAAAAAAAGCTGTTTTATTCCTGTTAATAATATGTTAGTACAGGTTTATGAGAAGAAGGTGTCTAAAGAAATTTATGAGCTAAAAAATAAAGTCATGAGCAAAAGGGTCAGGAGAAATTTAACAGATAAAGAATATTGTGTATTCAATGAGTTGAAAGCTAACAGAAATATTCGTATCATGAAACCTGACAAGGGCGGAGGAATAGTACTTTTTGATGCCTTTATTTATAGCACTATCATCTATGACATCTTACACAATTCGGGAAACTATTCAGTAGTTTCTTTGAATGAAGTACATATAGCATATAGAAGAATAGATATGTACTTGAATGACTTTTTGTTAGAACAAAGAATTAGAGAAGAATTATATAACTACATGAAAGTGGAGTTTCCTTTAATGGCAACTATTGTAGGCATCCCTATAGTGCACAAAGACATAAACAATCCCCCTTTCCGCCCTATTATATCAGGTAGTAAATCTAAAACTTTTCATATGGGTGTAGTTACTGACACATTACTTAAACCGGTATACTCAAAAATTCATCATTTAGTAAAAGATTCCTGGGAATTTTTAAAAAATTTCCCAGTAAATATGGACTGTCAGGATCTTCTTTTTACATCCATCGATGTAGTTGACTTATTTTCCTGTATTCCTTCTACACAAGGGATTACAGCTTTTACTAACAGTTTGAGGAAACACACAAATATGATTTGGGACAGGATAAGTCTACTGGCAGAATTAATGAGTATTGTACTAGATCATAACTACATTTATCATGATGGGGAGATATTTAAGCAAACCAAAGGAGTAGCTATGGGGGCTTCTTGTGCCCCCATATATGCAAATTTGTTCTTATTGGATTGGGAGGAAGAAACCATCTTTAAAAGTGTATATTTTGGGAACAGAAAATACTATTCCCGATACCTTGACGATATTTACATTCTGTGGAAAGGAGACACAGACTCTTTTATAACGCTTGTTCAATATCTTAATGACAGTAATGATTTTTTAAAATTCACTTCAGAATATAACAACACTGGAGTTGCTTATTTAGACACACTAATTACCCAAGAAGGAAATAGGTTTAAATCTAAAATACACAGAAAAGCTACCTATACTAACTCATACTTAGAATATAGTAGCAACCATCCAAAAAAACTTAAGTACAACATATTTAAAGGACAACTTATTTGAGCCATTAGGATGACATCTGACTACCAGGATATGGTAGATGAGGTTAAATTTATTATATGTTTGTTTAGGGAAAGGGGATATGATGAAGGATTGATG
Source organism: Protopterus annectens (assembly GCF_019279795.1). Lineage (NCBI taxonomy): Eukaryota > Metazoa > Chordata > Ceratodontiformes > Protopteridae > Protopterus > Protopterus annectens. The sequence goes on from NC_056738.1 coordinate 507,263,006, forward strand.
TTGGATACCAGTGAATATGTCCTTAATGAATGGGGAAAGAAGTATATACCACTAATAGGACAGAACAGAGGAAACACAACATTAGCAAATAATATTAATACAACAGTTAAGGAAGAAAATAATACTATATTTAATCAAGCTTGCATCATAGAATATGGTCCACATTCTCAAACAGTCAAAGAAATTCTGACTAGAAATTGGCAGATATTCTTTATAGATCAAGATTTAACGAACATATTAGGTTCAAAACCTTGTTTTGTTTACAAAATGGGTAAGAACCTGAAAAATATATTAGAATATGGAGTTAAGACAAAAAATAAAAAAGATACACACACACTACTAAATGTGGGGCATGTCGCCAGTGTAAAGAAATATTAGAAGAGAGTAGTTTGACCTTAGATAATGTCAATAAGACCTTGATTAGACCTAAACAAGGAAATTGTAGAACTAGTATGCTTATATATTTAGCTAAATGTATGGCATGTCCAGCTTATTACATAGGCAGGACAGAAAGACAATTTACAAAGAGAATATACTCCCACATGTACAGTATTAAAACTAAAGATACTAAGAACGCCCTATATAGGCACATTAATAGGGTAGGTGAGGAACATCATTTTAAATGTGTAATATTAGAAACTATTAGGGTTGATCCTAGGGAGGTAATATAAAAAACATCATAGCATACAAAGAATACTGGTGGCAACTTTTTACGGATGCTATGACACCACCAGGAATTAATGACTACACATCGGTCAAACCTGTTTTAATGTTGAAGAGCTCATTTTTACAGCTTTTTATATGTAATTAATATTTAACAACAAATATTTGTTTACATGAATATCTTAGGAAAATGCTATGCATAGTATCCATATTTTAAACATTTTAAATATTATTAGTAGAGTTAATTTGTTACATTTCCATGTACGAAGGTATTAATTGTATGTTACAGCTTTAAGAGTACTTAATTTGGCGCCAAGACCAGTGTTTTTAAATGACGTGGAAGTGTATAATCTGTTTGTTCTGATGAAGCTCGCTTAGACGAGTGAAAGCGCTTAACTACTTATTTTTGTTAACTACTTATTTTTGTTTTATTTAAAAATAAATTTTATATACGACATCAGTGATTTCAGTGGATTTACACCAGCACGTATACACCTTGCTGTTTCAATGTGGCGAGTGGCAGCTTGCGTTTTGCACTTCTTGTTTTCGGTTCAGTCGAACAAAACGCTATTTCTGGTGTTGACATATGGATACCCCCAGCAGGAGAGCTGAGCAGGACAAGTAATTTCATTCCTCTTTCTCCCTGCCTCACTGCTACAGTGCTGGGGCTGATAATCGAACTGCGGTCACCTTGATCACATTCAGGGATCCATCCCTCTGCTCCATAGAGCTAGGCATGTAGGGTTGACATTACAAGTAAAAATAATGTGTTATTGTTTGTAGTACTACATGCTTTCGTCAACTTCACTGACAAATCTGCAAAAAAATTCCCTTGGCGCAAGTGCATGCAAGCCATCTCCCAAGTTCAAACATAATAAATTATTTTTATTATGCAAGTTAGGTGTCATGGTATCTCATCCATTGCTATGGAACTGTATTACTTTCACTGGATTAGAAGGAAATTAAGATCATATACTAGCTAAAACATTTATTAAAATCTGGAGTTCCACACAAGTGATTATTTATGATATGAAGTATTAATAGAATAAAAACTCCAGTGAAATAAGCACTGCCCAAAGGGTCATAATAAAAGAAGTTTAGTGAATGATTAGCATTTTCAAAACTGCTTCATTAGACCATAAAACCACAAAGAATTATGCTCATATATAAAAAATGACTTAATTTAAGAAGAATCAATCACTACATAGCAGTAATCATTTCATCAAAGCAGCGAGTGCAGAACTTAAAGTAAAAACATAGATGTTATAAAAATAAACACATTTGAAAATATCCATATATGAGTGTTTAGATAGCGGCCACCAAGAAAGAGCTAGTAGAACAGAGCTTCGTCTGTCCACCTGCCAAACAAGGAGTCTAGAGCATTGGACAGATTCAAAAAAGAGAGTCTTTGCCTTGTCAGATTTTGTTCTGAGGTCACTAAACTACCTGGCATAGTTTACTAGATTTCAGAGAGATTTCACCAAAAGTTATCAAATACTCTCCGAGTCCATGTCTGCAGAGGATTTCAAAAGAACATTCTTGCAACTGGCCACTATCTCCATATTTAATGTTTCGATGAGGTTAATCTCACACAGTGGAAGGCACGTCATGAGCAGCTAGTTCAGGCATTGCCATAAGGAGACATGCCTCGATGCAGCTATGTGACTTTGAGGAGTCTTTTAAGACGTCCTTTATCAACTCTCCATTCAGTGGCACTTCCGTGTTTGGGCCATCAGTTAAAGAGATGCTTACACACAGCCAAAAGAATGGAAACACACTGTCTGCTCTGGGAATCAGGTTTTCTACCCTCAAGGAACCTTCTTCAGGAATCAGAGAAGATATGGTTCTGAAAAATCTCGGGGACCTTTCCAACACACATGCGGTGATAATTCCTCCAGAAGTAGAGGAGGAAATTCTAATGGAAGAATGTCACTCTAGAGGCAGAGGAGGCCTGCAGTATCAGGGGTTCTGGGATTCTTTTCTAGAGAGACCCTTCCAGTACTGAAGTGCTGCCCAAGTGTCCAACTCTAGAGACAGTTGGGGGATGATTTCTTTGCAACCAGACACCTGGGCAAATACAACACAAGATTCATGGGTGCTAAGAATAATATCCAGCAGTTATTTTATATTATTTTTTTCTATTCCCTACCTGCAAAAGAAAGAAGCTTCCTGATGTTCCACCCAGTCAAAGGAAAGCAGCAGCACAAGAAATCCAAAACCTGCTAGAAAAAGGTCCTATCAGACCAAATAGGATTCAGAACTTATTCGTGCTTTTCAGTGCCCAAGAAAACAAGGGACCTGACCTACGACTGATTTTGGATCTAAGCATATTGAATCAGTGTGCGAACAAGACAAAATTGCGAATGGTCACTGTGCAGTCCATCTTATCCTTTCTTCAAAAGGGTGATTGGATGTGCTTGATAGAGCTTCATGATGCATACTATCATATCAAAATAGACAGATGCTCCTTAAGACACCCGTGCTGTTAGCTCAGAGCCAGTCATTAACAATTCAGAGCCCTGGCCTTTGGACTCACCACAGCCCCCATGATGTTAACCAAATGTATGGCAGTCAAGGCAGCTCACTTGAGACTAAAAGGAGCCAGAGTGTTTCCATGCCTAGACAACTGGCTGCTCCCTGCCACCCACAAGCATCTCCTTCTGTATGTCTGGGACTATTTGCTCCAGACGCAAGTCATTGAGTATAACAGCTATGCCAATTCAAACTTAAGAGCAGTCCAGAGCCTGGAGTTCATTAGTACACTTCTGGGTATGACAACACAGGTAGCATCACTACCACCTCATTGCATTATCACTAACAGAAATCAGGTTCATCATCATCTTTCCCATCCATCTCCTTCAGCAAGATCAGTGCTTCAAGCACTAGGTTCCATAGCAGCAGCCATTGTATTACTTCCCTTGACATATTTCTTTACCGGTGTTCTTCAGTGAACTCTAGCTGTTCTGTGGTCCCCTCTTCATCAATCCCTATCCTTTACAGTCAAGTTTACTCCAGTTTGCAAACAACACATCCATGGTGGATTCAGCTGAATGATATTCATCTAGGCCGAACTTTGTTCTACCACCCCAAATGGCCACAATGTCAATGGATGCTTATCAACTGGGGTGAGGGGTGGGGTGGGCCTTTCATGGGAAGAACGGTCCAGGCATGTGCTCCTCCAAGAGACTAATCTGCATATCAGTGTACTAGAGATGAGAGTAGTCCTACTTGTGCCCAGGCATTTCAACATGCTTTTCTTCTAGGGACTATTGCACTTCAGATCAACAACATGTCTATAGTCTGGTACATAAATAAACAAAGAGGAACTCAATTATCCCCTCTGCAGAGAGGCCATGAGAGTGTAGGAACAGGCAATCTCATCAGACCACTTTCTAATTGCAATGTACATTCCTGGAAAAACCAGTGTGTTAGTGGAAAAACTAAGCAGGTCCATCCTGATGTCTGACAAGCGGTGTCTTAATCAAAATCAATCTGTGGTGGCATTGATCTTCTGTCATTGATTCCAACCTTGCTATGACCCATTTGCGACTTCCCACAACAACATGTGCAGCAAGTACTTTGATCTTATCCCTCCTCAGGCTCAGTCACCGAGAGATGCTGTAGTCCATGTTTTGCCTTTGGGTAATCTTTATGCTTATCCCCCTAGCCCTTGCAGAAAGCAAGTTGGCTGAAGAGCTCTATAATCCTCATTGCCCCTTTCTGGCCTCACCCGGTATGGTTCCCCTTCCTATGGTCTCATTTTCGTTATCCTCCATAGATACTGGAGCCAATTCCAGATCATCTCTCTCACCCATCAGGGATCCAGCATCCCAATATACAGGCCCTCAAGCTAACCACATGGTTTCTCCTCTTCCAGTGATGGTTAGACATCCCAGGCTGTCTTCCCCTGTATGTGCCATTATTTTATCTTCTCAAAAATGATCTAGTAAAAGAAGTATACAAGAGCAATTGGAAAAGATTCTCCCTTTGGGTTTTGAATAATGAGTTTAACCCTTCTATGCTCCAGTTTCTGTTGTACTGCAATTTTTAGCATTCCTTTTTAAAGAAGGGACAAGTTTCTCCACGATTAAACTTCAGTTGGCAGCAATTTCTAATTTTCACATAGGAGACAAAAAGTATTCATTGGCTTCATCCAAATTATGCAAAACATTTCTGAAGGGTATTTTTCTTCTAAGACCCACCAATAAAGGATTCTTCGCCTCCTTGGGATCGAACAGTTGTGCTACAAGGTGTAACTCAAGAACTTTTTGAACCTTCAGCCAAAAGTGATTTAAAATTCCTTTTATGGAAAAAATCTTTTTAGTAGCCATTCCTTCTGCAAAGAAAATATCTGAACTCCAGGCTATTTCCTCAAAAAAAAACTTACATTATTTTTCATAAAGATAGGATTACTTTACAAAAAAAAACATTCTTTTTTACCCAAAATGGTTTCTCAAAATAACATTAATCAGTCACTTCATTTACCAGTCTTCCCAATTTTTTCAAATAAGGTAGAGTACATGCTTCATCTCTTTGGTGTACACAGACAGTTATGTTTTTATCTTCACACGATTGAACAGCTTAGATAATCAGACCAACTTTTTGTCTCCTTTTCATCAAAAAGGCTGCGTTTCCCAGTCTCTAAAGACACACTAGCTAAATGGATTACAAAGTGTATTTCTTGGATCTATTCTCAAAAAGGCATGACCTTACCTAAACTCCCAGAGCTCATTCAACCAGATCCATGGCTGCTTCATCTGTTTTTTAGTCAAGATCATCTGTTGACATATGCGCTGCAGCCACATGGTCTAATGCTTGTACCTTTGTTACTCATTACAAATTGGGTATAATTTCTAGAAACAGAGCAGCCTTTGGTTCGGTGGTAGTCCAGAATATCCTTCCATGAGGGCCACCCAAGAGCAACGTAGCTGTGGACTCTGTCCCCTGGTTTGAGGAAGAATGAAAAGGACAACATTAGATTTAAAAGTTATGCACTCACCATATTGAGTGATCTGTGTTATCCATTTCCATTCTTCCTCAACTTCCCTCTATCTATTCCCACCAGCCATCTTTTCTGGAGACCTATAGGATTGTATTTGGAACATACAGTTCCAGGTTTGAGCCCTTCTTTCTCTGTCAGCTATACCTGCCTCTGTTTAACTGTAGGATTCTATGGTGGTAAATTGGATCTGAGATAGTGGAGTTGGTATGGTGCATTATGGATAGAGGGAGTGTGAGAGCTGGATCCAAAGTCTATAGTATGCGGCTGAGTCAGATCTGAGGGTTGAGGAAGAATGAAAGTGGGCAAAAGAGATGCCTAGTTGTAGAGAGTATATTACTTTTAAATTTTGCTTATTTGCTGAACACCATGTTTCCTCAGATTGGTTTACTCACAACATGGTGTAGTGATGTGTAAGGGTCAAAATGTTATAGTTTCTACTGAAGCCAAGAGAAAGACCAAAAATTATTTAAAGATGGAGTGAACTCCAAATGTAGTAAGAGGGTGTAGGGGAGTATATAATGGGCTTTAGCTCCACCAGAAAAAAAAGTTGGTTACTTTTGGCTGTTGCACACAAAACTCAAATTTAACTCCATCTGAACAGGTTATACTTCAACTCAAGTGAGTAGTTTCATGTAGTAATGATATCATATGGTTGGCCTTAGCATTTGTGTTAAAGGATGCTGGGCTCTCAAGATACCATAGTGGAACCTGATGTAGCCCAATATCTGTAAGGACGTTGTAGAGTTTGCAAAGGAGTAATAGTCTTATACAGGCAGTAGAGTCTAGACAGATTCCACATCAGCGAGGATAGATGCACTTGGCATGGGAACTCATTATGTGTTGATTACCATTTCTACAGTTGTAATACCACTAAGAAATTTTTCTGAAACCCATTTCCAGTGGATCACAAAATCAGCATTTTTTTGCAAGTGAAAGCCTCCATGCTCCCCCATATAGCAGCCCCCCCTAATCACCCTGATCAATATATTGTGGTTATATAGTAGTTGAGAAAAATATAAAGTTACTGTGCACTGAAAGTAGCTATCAGAGATATTGTCTTTTAACAGATTACCAATGAACATCACCACCAACATTCTGGCATATGCTGTCTGGACGGATCACTTCTTGCTTGATTTTTTCCACACTTTTTCTTTCTCTTCAACGTTTTGCAGCATCCTTTCAACACACGCACACACTAGTGAGGTCTTCTCTGTAATAATGGGAGGAATTAATTGAATTCAAACTAAGTGTATGAAGACCACAGAAGCAATCAGGTTTTACATACTTTGAGGTACATTTTATATTTTCCCCCAATTTTATCATGTGATGGCCTGAGCAAAAATCATTAAGTTAAGAAAAAATTCCATCCTATTGTTTTCCTTTCAAAGAAAAAATAAGTTGCTTAATTGCTTAGGGCCAAAGCTGATAAAATAACAGTTCCTAATAAAATGTGAAGATAAATGTTTGTGAGATTACATAAATTGTATCTGAGATGATGCCTACATCTTAATCTCCACTCCCCCCAAAAATAGTCATTGTCAGTTTACCCTTGATGTTACATTGACAGAAAAGTGAAAGTGCAACTTGCCTACCATATTATATTTCAAGTTGTTGTCATACTTATACACAGCCTGCATCTTCATCCCTACATTCCAAAAGACGGCCACCTTCTCTGTACCCCTCTGATGATAGCCTGGTATGAAAGTGGAAGATCAAATGGCCACAGTAGCATGTTTGTTTGTAGCTGTCAGACATATCTGCATAGCATACCTTCTTACCACTACACCCAAAAGGTAGCCACCTGTATGCATGTCTGATTGCAGTGAATGTGAAAAAATAATAGTCAAAGTAATGTATTGCAGTTTTGTTGTTCCTAGATTATGTACTGTCCTTAGGCAATTAAAAGAAACTAAGTTCACCACTGGCCTTGGATTGTGAGGAAAGTTAAAGAAATACTGATCACACACCAACAACATCCACACACACTGTGTAGTGACCATCTTTGCATACCACTGAGCAAGGCTGGTTTTGGGTTAAATGGTGCCCAGTGTAGAGGTTTAGAATGATGCCCCCTACTAAGTCTGTGTCAAAATCCTATTCTGCAGTGAGGATCATTATTTTTACTGTGAGCTAGAAGAGTTATAAGTATGTGCTCCCCAATAGTACATATGTCTACAGGGTAACACTATTGATATTTTTCAAACTGACACTGCACACATGCATTTTAACACTGTATACATCTGACCATATTGGAGGAGTACCCTTTCAACTATGGCATGTCTTTGGGGTATTTGGAGGTAACCAGAGGACCTGGATAAGCCCCACCCCAACACACACAAACACACAGAAAAGTGAACACACACAAAATTTTCACACAGAAAGATCTACAGCCAAGAACCGAGAAGGAGAAGCAAGCACTGTGAGATGGTAGTACTACTTACTGTGCTACTATGCCAGTTATCAGTTGCTTTTATGCACATCCTACCCAGACCACCAGAGATGACCCATATATTGTGTATAGTTCTGATGTTTGATTGTGATGGGAAGTGAAAGAAATTATGGGCAGTTTTTACCTGTGTTTTTATACACACACACACACACACACACACACACACACACACACACACACACACACACACACACTACAGCAAATGTAATGTGCAGTATTTTACTGTTCATGCGAAGGAAAATCAGTGCCTTTTTAACTGTGATTAAACATAAGTAAGAGTAAATCTTCTACTGCCCCCCCCCCCCCAAACAACTAATTGAAACCCTGTAATCTAAAGTGCGGTCAGGTATCCATCCCAGTGGACTGTAGGATTGGCATCTGTCTTGTCATACTTGGATCCCAAATAGGAATGACCAAGGAGGACAAGGAATTGCATTATCTTTGACTGTATTTACTGTACTGAGAAGCTGCTGTAGAAAACAGATTAAAGGTTAAGTGAAATCTACAGGAATTGGTAGAATTTCAGTTCTGTGGCATGTATATTTTGATTCTCAAAACCCGATGATTAGAGAATGGCGCTTGTATACTGACGTGCAATGGTAAGCTGATATCTGTATGCAACAGACTACATGTGCATGAGGATAGGTCCCCCAGAGAGGATGGCTTCGGTTTGCCATCCTACCATTAGATTGCATACTGGACAGAAAATGTACATGTTGCATTACATGACTCTCAGGAAGGCTTCAGTTTTTTCAACTCATGTGCTTTTACCTTTATTTTATTAATTCTAGCTACAAAGATTCTCTCTCTCCCCATCTCTGTCTCCCTCAATCATTCATGTGAAGGAGTATTCGGATGGTAGCAGCGAATGCATGATTACGGTAAAAAATAAATAAATAAGGGAGGCAATACCAAGAGTGGAAATTAAATGACATTATAATTTTATTCTGAGGAAAGGGGCGCACTTACAATTTTGAATGACAGCTGAGAGTAGTACCCCAGCACAGAGCATTAGTTTTGTATGGAGTTTGTTTCTGTGGTGCAGAAAAAGGTTAAAGTTTGTCTTTTGCTGGTCACTGTTATAAACATTCCAGCATCTTAGACTTTTAGCCTGGGCCACATGCATTTGTATGTGTGGCAGAGTACATCCTTGACAAAAGCCTGAAGATAGATAAGATCAGGCATTTCTTAAGATGCCAGAAGGAGGCCTTTGTTACATAAAGAAAAGAAGAGCAGCATTTCAGAATCAATGCAGCTCATCTTTATAAAGATTTTAACTGTAAAATTTCCCAAAGCAAACAATGGCACTGCAGCTTTATCCTGACATGTTATCATAGCAGTCTTGAAGGGAAGCAGGAGAGAACATCTGTGGCCTCTTTTGGCAGACCATTCACAAGATTCCTCCTTTTGCAACCCCTTGAGTTCTATGTGATATTCTTAAGGATCATGTGAGAGCATACTTGACCTTCCTTTGACTTTTGTGCAAGATGAAGGAAAGCAAACCCTTCCTGCTTTTTTCTTACACCCCTTGTCGTCCCTTTAAGGGAAACAGATTATATAGTCCACACTTTCCTTCTGTAAGTCATCCTGAAGCTTGTTGCCTTGAAAATTGTAGCAGTGTTGAGAGATTTGTTTACTCAGTCACTTATCAGCCTTTCACTTTCAGATGTTGTTGAGCCTATACATGTCTGTCTGTGAACATAAACACGTGCTGCAGCATTGATACAGGAAACATTAGAACAAGGTGGTCTTTGTGTTTTCTGCCTTGTCTTCCCCATGTGAAAGCTTTTGCATCCTGTACAACTTCCACTTGCAGCAATGTCAGAATGTCCTTTTGTTTTTGTTGCACACATGCTGGGGTAGCTGAGACTTCCTTTCAGAGGATTTTGTGCAGCAGGCAGCTTCAGATGAGTTTATTGCCTGAGCAGTATAAGCACATGTAAAGCAGCTAATCTGACCTCTTTAAGAGGAAGTTACTGTTACCATTTGTTTGTCACGGACTAGTTTATATCAAATATTATAAGTTATACAGTCTTATATTTTAATGCCTTTCCCCTTAATTTTTCCTTGCTTTCTTGTACATTTTTATATAGATTGATCAAATTCACAAAGCATATGTATGTGTGTAAGTATTCGTGTACTCCTACCCAAGAAGACTGAATGATGTAATTAAATCAAAAGGTGCTTCAATAAGGTATTAGTTTAAGGGTGTGCACACTTATGCAACCAGCTTATTGTATATTTTTTACTTTTTATATTTTTACCCCTAACAGGTTTGTTTTTTCAATTGAATTGTACATGTTATAGATCACATTAAAGGTGGAAAAAGTTTTGAAATTATTTATTGTGGTCTCATTTTTTATATCACAAAAACCTGGCATTTTAACAGAGGTGTGTACACTTTTTATGTCCACTGTATTACCAGGCATCTCATCCAAAGGAGGATACAAGTGTGGCACTGTCATCCCCCCCTTTGCTGCACAGTAGTGCCAGCAATCAGTCTACCTGTTGTGGGAAGAGAGCCCACAACCTTCAGCACCAAAAGCAAGTGTGCTATCTGTTTCACTACTGACACTGAACACAACAGCTTTGAAACTCACTGCATGATATTGACAGATTGTAATCCTTGGTGATTAACAAACAGAATAAAATTAAATGATACCTAGCAGTTGGTTTGGAGGCTTAAGGCGCATGCCTGCCCTTAGTAATTAAGGTACAGAATTTGACTCTGAGCAAAGTCTATTGACAATAGAGTACCCCTATATGGAGTAAGTATACCCCCCCCCCCTGTCTGCCCTAAAGGAAAAGCAGCTGTGCACTCAACAGAATGGATACATTCCCCAGTTTATGCTTAATCTCCCATGTAGGTTTCAGTGATGTTAGGACATTATCTTAGTGAGGAGGTTTCTCGAGCTTATGGAAGTCACAAGGTAAGGAAGTTCTCCAGTGGGTCCCAATGCTTACTGAATTAATGGAAGGATCTGTTTTTTTTTTTTTTATAGTAAACCTGGCATGGGTCCTAGACAGATGCCTAGGTCACCTAATGCTTGATCAACTCTGCCCCCACACCCCCTGCTAATTTTACTCACACACACACACACACACACACACACTGACTGCAAGATTGTGCAATATCAGGGAGAGGGCGTATTTCCCTACCCCGAGACTACTACTCTCTCTCATACCTGTCAATCAAATGTAGCTGATTAAACAAATGTCAACCAGACACACACTTAACATTCTACAGGACACCCATATAGACATATAAAGTGAAAAAAAACAGCATCATTGAACACATTTGATAAGTAAGATAGCAAGCCATTCACAAGTGCAGATTGGGTAAAAATAGTTTAATAAAGCTGAAATTCGGTTCTAGAAGTGCTGTAACGATAAATAAGCATGCAGAATGGATGGCTGGAATAGAGGGAGAAGGCAATGAGAGATGTGACTACAGATGAGATAAAAATGAAAAAAAGGGAAAAACAACTGGGATGAGTTGCGATATATGTAAAGTAAAGAGTAGGAAGACAGTAAAGCTAATTAGGACAGTCGCAGCACACACTTTTTGAATGCATGATTTTCCAGTAGATTATTTTAGGATAAGCCATAGTGAGGCAATGCTGTTTAAACTGGGTGAGAATGTGAATGGTAGTGAGTAGTGGGTATGAAAACGAGAAATGTAAAGAACAAAATAAATTTTCACACGTATAATGAGATGCATGTGAAGTACAGGCTAGCGTGTTTTAATCAAATCCTAAGGGAGTTCCACATCACATCTCTGAAAAGCTGATTGTGCTGTACCTTCCCTTTTGGTTTAAAGGTATCACTTAAAAGGTTACTGAACAAGCTGGAAATATATTGAATGGTTCCTTGGGAGGTAGTGTGGGTGAAACACTGGCTGAGCAGTGGGGCACAGGAGTTTATATTGAATGGAATTAATTCAGTTGTAAGGATGAAAGGTACTGGGATACCACAGTGACATCTTCTGCTGCTGGTCCTTTTCATTATATTTATAAGTGACATAATGGAAGACATGAAAGGAAAATTGCATCGTTTTGCCGATGGCAGATTTATTTTACAGGGTTATACAAACTCTTGTGGCAGCTGAGATTGTGCCCACACACCACCTGGATTAAACGACAATGTTTGTATACATTCAGTGATTCAGCTTTGATTTTTATTGTTTTATTTTAATTGGGTATAGAGTATTTATGATAGTGATGCATATTTGTATTATTTGATACTGTATGCCTTATTAAGTAACTAATTATAGGAATTGTATAGCTTTAAAAAATGTCTATACAAGTGATAGTTTACAGGTACGTAACTTATTTCTGATGAAGTCCTGGCATGTGGTTGGATGAACGTGCTTAACATATTATTTCATAAATACTTCAGCTTGTACTCCTTTGATGTTATTTTTTTGCTGTCCAGCTGCTTTTTGGATTTACTCTACCTAAGCTGTAAAGGCTTCATTGGTTGGAGATCACATTGGGGAACTAGGAATTGCTTTAAATTCTCCTGTCTTATGGACACTGTGTCTTTTTGCATTTTATTAGATCTCATTAATTCCCTTTTCCTAATGCCGTTCAGACAGCTAAAAAGAAAGTGAGGTTCCAGTTACCCTCTTTTTTCCCCATTTCATATCTGCAATATGTAGTTCTCAGAGTTGCAGTCTTATATTTTTCTTTCTGCTTTTGAGTTATTTGTGACTCGTGGCACAATTTTGCATTTTCTTTCCTGTCAGGGAATGTACTAACCAAGCTCCTTAGTTATGTAGACAGTGATAGATTTAACTGTATAATTATTTATTTAACACTTATTAACAAGGATAATCTGACTGGACAGCTAGTGTTCATTTTCAGCGGAGTCATGGGGAGAAAAGCTCCATACCGTTACAAAATAAAGAGTAATTAATGATAACAGTTATAGGTTACAAAGTGTAAATGACCATAATAGTTAGGAAACATGCTATAGAAAAGTCAAACAGTTAAAAGTGCAAAGTCGAAATACAAAATATGTGAGCATATCACTTTTATGGAATGAGCATAGGTGCAATGTATGTGCAACCCATAATCTCCATGAGTTACTCATGGTTTGTTTGGTTGGTTATATACATTCTTATTTTCTTGTCAGTGGATTTCCTGTCTGAGAGAGAGTAAGAAAAGTGTAATGTAGCATTTTGTTTGAAATGGAAATTCTTACCTCTTTTACTACTGAAGACATGATTTTAAGAAGCCCACTAGTCTCTGCACACATTTCTTCTGTAACTGAATCCACTAAATCCTACCTTAGTATATCATAGCTTTAAAAACAGTAGAGAAATAGTTGATAATTGCAATACGTTATACACACAGATTTTTTTCCTTTGTCATGTTTTTATTCATTATGACTTGAATACCTCTTACTTGTCAAGATTTCGGAGGAGCTCTCCTATTTTTTCTGTCAGACTTTATTCCATTCCACCTAAACCCCAAAATTATTTTGAGAAGGTCCATGTTAATATTACCAGCATTTAAAATGTGTTCCTGATTTGTGTCCTTATTTTAATTATTTTTTTACTTTGGCCCTAATTTTGAAGGTAAAAGTTGAGAGCTATAGGAGCCTTTGCATGAGTTTCATGCATTTATGTTTGCCTTTTAATACAGTCTCTCCCCACCCCCCTCTTTTGTAAGTCCCTTTTGTTTTTTCTGCTTAGTGTTTGGAATGCACCCTTGTAGACTGTCAAATGTACTTCTTTTTATGCATGTGTAGTTTTTCAGGAGCAGGCTAACTTGTCTTAAGCCATCTGTTTGAATAAGACAACTCACCATAACTTACATCTTTCCTCAGTGTTAGTGTTGTATTTAAGAAATGGGTGCAAGTAAAGACCACTCATGGAAGGTGCAAAAACTTGTGAGTTGTACTACTACTACAAAGGGGGTACTGTAGGTGAGTTTCTCACATGTTAAGTCTGCTCTAAGTGAGATGGTTGTAAATCATATAATCCAGTATTTCAAAAGTGACCTCCCTTATTTATTCTTTACCCATATCTACGTTTCCTCTCCCCGTTCTGCTTGTAGTAGTGTACTTTCTACTAATGAACACAATGTGACCATTTTCCTTGAGTTGAGCAAGTTCTTCAGTATCAGCCCTTACTTTAGAGTAACACAAAGTGTTAAGCTTTTATAGCGTATAGACATTTGTTACCTTTAGGTTTTCATTACAGTGCCAGATGATAAGGAATATAAGAAGATCAATAATTCAATTTGTTTTCACCCCACAACTCCCCCTCTTTGTGATGAGAACCATAGTGACAGCACAGTAGCAGTAATATATTCAGGCATATATTACTGCATCAAACTAATTCATTATGTAGAAGCTAATGTAGTGAACATAGCTACCTGCATGTTATATGGCTGGCTTTAATTTTCTTTGCTGTTACTCGTAGCAGCTCCACTGTGTTGTTCTGATTTGGGATTTCTTTATACTGGATCCTAAATACAAGACGCCTCCTCCTTTGCTGACAGTCTTAAAATGTTTCTCTAGTTAATTAAGCTTTTTTTTATTTAACTTCCATGCATGCTTTTGAATATATAGCCCAGATCTTGGCAAGAAAAAATGAATGACCTGAACCTTTTAAAAGTATTGCAATGCTGTAGATACATTATGTCTGTGGAAATTAATATTGACTGAGTGCATGGCAAAGACAGCAAAGGGATAAAGAAAAAGCAGAATAAAGCATTTTAAGACTGCATTCTGATGAAAAAGTGCTGAGCAGGCTACTGAACTTGATTTGTCATCTAGCTTAAAAAAAGTTCAAACAAGAGGTTTATTTCCCAGATTTCATATGAAAAATTATTTATTTGCCGTTTTGTTGATGTGAGCATGCTAGACAACTTCTACCTTTTAATATGTGGCCTTGGAGAGACTGAGAAACAAGTTATCTTATGTGGGTTCAGTCTAGCAAAAACTGCTGGCATTTACTTACACATCCATGTACGCACGCATACACACACCCCATATATCTCAGACTCTTAGCACAAGAAATCTGGATGAAGACAAAATAGGGGGGTGAAAGCCCAAAATCCGGGGCATATTTTAATTATTGCTCTTAGAAAGGTGCTAGAATAACAGGTTTTGTTTTCTGAGGGATGTGAAGTCTGTCATTCAAATGTCTGTCATTATTTAGAGACTTCAGTCTAAAGCGATATGCAAGAAAACCACAAATATTATATGGAACAGACAACAATATATGAGGCAAACATGGACATTCTGCAAAAATCTGGACAATTGACAGGTTTTACACAGTCAAGCAAACATACATTCAGTACACCTAGAATGGGTTTTGGAGTGGAGGTTTGAGAAGAATATGGATAAGATCACCATTTGCCTTTATTAAAGGAAGGTCATGCCTATTAAATCTGGTAGATTTTTTTTTCTTCTTTTTTTTTGAGAATGTCACCAAAGCATTGGATGAAGGTACGACTGCCAACACAACTTACCTCAACCTGGCCAAGGCTTTTAATACAGTACCCCACTCAGGCATTATTGAAAAGCTCACTAATTTAGGTATAAACCCCTTTATCACCCACTGGATAGTCAACTGGCTTACTTCACTGATAGGACCCACAAGGTCAAAATAGGTGAGGACATCTCCACCCAGAGGTCAGTCACTAGCAGAGTTCCCCAGGGCTTCTTACTGGGCCCGCTCCTTTTTGGCATCTGTTTCTCTGAAGTGGAAGCAAATGCTGAATGTTTATTGCTGATTAAGTTTGCAGATGATTACAAGAAGATCTGTCTCTGACTAAACAATGGTGCCAAAGCCATGGTCTTAAATTCAGTGCTATGAAATGCATAATTGTACCTTTTGCGAAGTCAGCCATCCCAGCTAATTACTTTGTTGATAATACACCCATAAGAGTCAACCTAATAGTCAGGGATCTGGGCATACATATAGACAGTAGCCTTACCTTCGACCATCTAGTGGCCACAGTGGAGAAGAATTCCTTTTATGTTGTGCAGCTTATAAGTAGGGGCATGGCATCTAGGTCCAGAGATATCATTATCCCATTGTACCCCGCCATTATCAGACTAGTCACACAGTATAATGCTCCCTTTGATATGTACCTGACCAGGCATATGCAGTGGCTAGAATGAGCACAAGAGGTTCCTTACAAAAAGAATACAAAGCATAACAAATTTGCTCTATATAGAGTGCCTTAAAGGCCTTTCCCTGTACTTAGTCTCCTGTAGATTGCTGAGAGGTGATCTCTGCCTGGTTTACAAGTCATCCACAAACCCCTCACTTATGAATCTCCTACATATTTGCAAGTCAAACAGTATCATAAATACAAGGTCTAGGGACCTGAATTCCGTATGTGACTTAAACAAAACATGCTGGAGAGACAGATGGGTCCCAGAGCCCCCCCCCCCTCCATGGAAAAGGCTTCCCATCCATGTGAATATGAGTTTGTCTATTACCCAGGTTAAGTGCATCCTAGACCAGTGGACAGAGAATATGAAATTTACACCTTTACACCAGACCTGGCCCCCTTATCCCTTATGGA
This sequence comes from Protopterus annectens, assembly GCF_019279795.1. NCBI lineage: Eukaryota > Metazoa > Chordata > Ceratodontiformes > Protopteridae > Protopterus > Protopterus annectens. The sequence goes on from NC_056738.1 coordinate 507,279,669, forward strand.
TAGAAATAGCTCATAAATGTCTGGCCCTCAATCTCCTGTTTGGATACAGGACATTCTTGTTCTTTCAGGAAAACTTGGCTAGGCTTAGAAAGCCCCCACCCCCTGAGTCATTAGCTTAGTAACAATCTATGAAGAATTAGAATTAAGGCAAATTAGTAAAGGTTATTTCACCTGATAGCTAGGTCATTCAGTACTATTACATGCATTTAAGGTGGTTCAAAATAAATGGCAAACTTACGGTGTCAGAATATTCAAGATATGTTTGTTCATTTGTATTTCTAACAGTCACTTTAAACACATGGTCTTTTATCAATTCAGATATATAAACATGCACCTGTATTGTATCTAAAGATACAAACATCAATATAGCAATACAGACATAGCTAAGCTGAGATCTATCCACATACATATATCTGTGTATATGTAAATTTGAGGATAAGTGTGATCCTTGGAAATGTGAAAATTCAAGAGTGATTGGGGAAAAATATATAGTTAGTTTGAAACTGACATATTTGAGAGAATTTCTTTTTCTCCAAGATACAGCAGACTTGGAGATTAGCAGCACGGTTTAAGGGGAAGTGCAAAAATGCATTTGTTTGCTAGAGCATCTTTTACAATTGGCGTTTTATTTTTTCTTGTGAAATACATTCAGTTTTTCGTAATTTTGGGACTCTCGATATTGATTCTTCAGCTTCCAGTAGGCCACCACTATACAAACCCATACATGTGCACATATGTGCAAGAAGATATATGTTAATATTGGAAGCAAAGCAAAACCTTGATGCAAATCTGTTTCACACTCGTAAGTGTGAATAGTCTGTAATGCGTGACTGTTTTGAAGTGCATGTCCAAGAGTGCAGCATGTCCAAGAATTCCACCATCCTGGCATTAGTAAATATAAGTAGTGGTGTATAGTGAGTACAGCATCCTATGTCAGTGGGAAAAAATTACGTAATTATGTTGTAAATTTTGAATTCACTGTTTTGTTTGTAACACACACTTTTTTTTCTCACTTTTGAGTGTCAAACAGTAGTATGTTGAGGTTTTGTCATGCAGCTACTAATCTTAGTTGTTGAAGAGAGCTACATGACTTGAGAGTGGGATAGGTTTTTAGCAAAAAGCTTTACACGAGTCTTTTTTTAGTTTTATTTATTTCAGTAGTGTAGCTAGAGTGGGACAAAGGGGGACAGCCACCTAGGATGCAATTTGTTAGAGGTTGTGACTCATAGATGTCTATTGGTCTTCAGTGCATTCAGAAATAAAGGTCTGGAGTTGCGTTTGTGGTCAGAATTGAAGTGCTTGTTTAGCACTCCATATACAGCATTAACTGTATCAGCTGCTTGTTACAAATTTTACAAACAGTCGCTACAATTTAAAAGGAAAGAGGGGTTTTTTTGTTTGTTTTTCCAGTAATTCCCATCCCACGACTTCAGAACTTAAGCTCTCTCTCGCTCCAGTTGTGGACTGTAGTAACTGCTTGCCACAGTTTAAAAGGCAGTATTTATTTATTTATTTTTTTAAGTAAGTCACTTCCCAAGATTTCAGAAATGCAGTGCTTCAGTCCTCTGTGTCTGGACTGTAGCAGCATTGCTGCAGTTTAAAAGGAAAAAAGAGATTTTGCTTGTCTTGTCCAGACACTGGAAACCATTTGACTGGCCACCTTGGTACCTTTTGTGCCCAGCCACAAGCTGCTCAAAAGCACAAGCTCATTCTCTAACTCATAATCTCCTGCACTGCTGAGAGATATCTCAATCTTGTTGCCGCCATTGAAGCCACAACAATGCTTCCAAACAGCTCAAGCCATTAGAGGGTAAATTTTCTACTGTACGATTCATTTAAGTGATTCTGTTTAGGTTTTTTTTTTTTTTGTACTATCAATTATATTTAGACAGTTTTGGAATAGTATTTAAGCTTCTTCTGTGCATTTCTGATTTCTTATTCTACCCTCTGTATCTTCCCTTGTACTCTTCCCACCCCTTATCAGTGTTGCTCTGCTGTTGACGTGTTTTTTCCTTTTCTGTTGGCTTAGTGACCAATATTTCAGCAGGGTTGTGTACTACAAGAGTGTTTGCCTGAGGTTAGATCACATTCCTTCCTTCCTTCCAGTCAGGTTAACAACTGCTTGGGTGTTAGTGGGAACATTTTTTGCTGTTTTCTGCTTGCGCTTAGACTAGTAATGGATAAGAAACCTAAGCAGGAGTGGGGTTCAAAATGTATAAAACGTGGGGGTACATTATCTTCCCTGGACCCTTATGATCTGTGTATCATATGACTAGGGGGTAATTTATTTGGACAGGAACTGTGCCATTTGCAAAAATTCAATTCAGTCAGATGGCAGAAATACACTGATATTAAAAGGGCTACTCTGAAGTAATGTAGTGGGTGTGGAAACTTCTCCCCCCAGCAGGACCAAGACTTGACTTCTAAGGCTGTTCAGCCAGAAAAGGTAAAGAAAATAGAAAGGCAGAGGAGTTAGATCTCCCAGTGTTACAGGAACTGACTGTACCTCTTTTCCCAGCTCAAGGCCTTCTGCTAATGATACCCCACCCAGAGTTTCTTCTCCTCCCTGGCAGGGATCATCTGAAATTACAGACTCTGCACTAGGAAGGAGGGTAACAAGTTTCTGTTCTGAACAAGAACTCTGCAGACTCATGCTGTCAGTGCCTGCTTCTGATTCTTATTTTCACCCCTGCAGGTCCCACAGGAGCTTTACACCCTTGTATTTGGAGCAGATGATGTTTGCCTTTGTGAAGGCCCAACTATGAAACAGTGTCATCTCAACCTAGACAATACTTAGAGTAGGTCGAGTAGCTCTTTTCTATGACCCTTCTAGCAATTCCTGTTCCAGGATTGGATTTGGCCCTGGCAGTGATGGAAATCTGTTCAATGACCTGCACTTCATCCTGCATCATAGACTGATGTTTCTTTTTCACTGCAGTGGCGTTGATGCGGGTGATATTCTTGGAACCAATTATGTCAATGTTGGGAATCACTAGATCCCAGGAGTTTGGCACTGGACTCTTGATGTCACTGTCTGGGGAGATGTGCAGTTTCAATGTCTGAGCATTTGGCATTTACCCCTCAGCACCGAAGACCCCCATTTTCACTTTGTTGCCAGGGTCTTTAGCAACTTCTAGAGTCAGTGCCATTTTGCTGGCAGCAACTCTGACTGATGTAGTTCCTTTGACTCTGGTCTCTGGTGCTTCTGTGGACTTGATGGCAAGAGGAATGGCAATTCATATTCTTGACAAGGACATGTCCAGAATCCACTGATTCTGTCCCAAGACACCACTGAAGCTTGAACTTTCAACCAAACATTGTGCTTGCTTCCATAGGGAAGGGGAACATGTAGTTCTAGACTGTTGTGATCTTGGAGTGCCACCCTCCCTGGACAGTTTAGAAAACTCTCCTGTCCTCCTACCCCCCCCCCTCAGGAAGAAGAGGTGTAAAAGGAAACAACTTGTCATAATCCCCTCTCTTCTGTTAAAGAAGAGGAGGTCTCACCCCAATTTCCGCCTGAGGATGCTACCTTCAGCAACAAGCTGGAAATGATGAGGCAGAGGGGATCCTGGCCTGTAGACCCAACCTCCCCAGAGGAAGAGATCTTACAAAAGGACTACATGTCCTCTCACCCAGTGCCATGGTTGGTGCTTCTGCCAAACAATTTGGCTTACTGTAGGTCATGGAAAAAAACAGACTTGGCTGAAACAATTCCTAGGAAACAGGACAAAGTGCTTCAGACTACCAAGGACAGGAAGCGGTGGAGCAAGGGGTCTCTTGTGGACTCCATAGTGGTAGCTACAACCACTGAGAGAGACATCCCAGATGACACCCAGGATATTAATCCGTCAAACAGAGAGTTTTGGATATTGGCTGGGCTGAAAAAGTGGATGCGGGTGTCAAGTAAGTTCTCATTTGGAGCTCTGAACTACATGATGCTTACCTGTGCATAACGATAGCAAAGACATCAATGAGATTCACAGTAGGAGCCAGTCATTAGCAGTTTCTGGTCCTGGTATGTGGACTCTTAGCAGCCCCTACTATGGAGAAGTTATGCTTTACAAGAAAATACTTGCTCCAAGCTTTTCTGTCCTTGTAGGTCATGGGCATTATGATCAAATCTCATCTAGAACCATCTCAAAAGCTAGTTTGTGGGCAGTCCTGTGATGGTTTGAAGTCCCAGAAACACTGAAAGAGTTAGTGCAGCCTATGTACAAGGACCTAATGACACAAGTACGAACAGTGTTTGGACTCCCAGAGGGTTTCCAACTGGGAATGGTTGTGGATCAGGGTCAATCTCTGACCTCACTGTTGTTCATGCTTATGGTGGACTACATCAGCAAACAGGCAAGAGGGGGGTCATGGCTAGGCTTAAAAAGTCCCAGTGGTCATAAGCCTAATACACACCTATGAACTGATGACAGATTAACAAAGCTTCTGCATGCAGATGATGTGGCATTGCAATCAGACTCCAAAGAAGATCCTCATCAAATGATAGGGAAATAGTATGCACAACAGAAGCCACACAGGATGAAACTGATGATAGTTGTCATGTCAGCAAATAGGTAAAGTCAGAAGACTCTGAAAATTGCAATAGAAGGGAAAATAGTGGAACAGGTGAACAGATTTGTGGGATGGTGAAGGAAAATGAAGTCTGAATGACTATGTCAAAACTAGAATCTGAGTGGCTGCAGCAATCTGGCACACAGTATCAAGGATAATTTATGACAGAAGAATGTCAAAGAATCTAAAAAGATAGGTGTACAAAACAGTGGTGTGACTGGGGCAACTGTTTGGTATGGAAACCTGGGCAGTGAAGACAGAGCAGGTAAAGAAGCTAGACATGATGGAGATGAAGTGCTTGGGATGTGGGTTGGATTCACACTGTGAGACAGATGAAGAAATTCAGGCATCAGAGCAGAAGCCAAAGTAGCTTCAGTTGCAGAGGATGTGAAAGAGAACAGATTATGGTGGTTTGGGCACATGTGCAGGAAAGCAGAGGACAATCTGGCGAAGTAGGTTTGTGAGAGAGAGAGATAAAAGGCCAAGAGAAAACAAGGGCATCCATGAAGGAGCTTGGGAGGCTTGCGTTAGAGAAAACCTGCAACAGGCAGGCATGACTATGGATGAAAGGAGAGTGGCAACGAATGGAGAAAAATGGCAACACTTTACTTGACGCCCTGACCTACATAGAAAATTGGGTAAAAGGGGACTGATGATGATGATGATGATGAGTTGCACACACTACACCAGAAAGCAAAACTGCCCCCAGCCAGGATTTCTTCCTTCACAAGTGGAGTTTCTTACCTGATATAGAGCACTTGACCTTCAGCCTTAACTGTGTTCAAGGTGATGGAGACTCATGGCATCTTCAGTTCAGATGCTCCTTTATGCATGACTAAATATGCAATTTATTATTGACTTTTCAGAATTATTAGGACCAGGCCACATAACCCATGGCTCACAACTTAAAACTGTCAAAGGCTTGTATCAGGAATTTGTGCTAATGGACAGACCCACACAGTCTGGTCCCAGTCACTCCATTTGTCATACCACCTCTGTATGCAACAATGATGATGGATATATAGCCATCCTGAGGTGGGGTAACATTATTTAAGTAGGATGATCCAAGGAATGTGGACTTCACAAAAGTCCCATTTGCACATCAGTGTTCTTCAGATGAGAGCAGTCATTCTAGCACTGCAGGCATTTAAGGACTCCCTTAACCTGGAGTGTAGTCTGCATACTCATAGACAGTAGTGCAGTGCTGTGGTACATAAATAAGCAAGTAGGAACATGTTTAGACCCTCTGTGCAGTAATGCTATGAGAAGTTTGGAATGGGCTGTCTCATTGTATGACTTTCTCACAGCAATGCACATAGGATGAGTAGACAAGTACTACTCCCACACAAAAGGTTTCTCAACAGAAAGACAACTCTTGATATATTTCAGAAGTAGGAAAGACCTTGTTGTGATCTATTTGCTTTGTTTTGTCTTCCAGTACCAAATGCCAACAATTTTTCAACATTGTTTCTCAACCATGAGAGCCACCAAGAGATATATTTTTCTACATTTGGCTCCCCAGGTCTCCTTTATGCAATTCCTGTTATCCCACTCATAAACAGACTTCTTCAAAAAGCCAGTATGTGCAGAGTACAGGTCATGCTCACAGTCCTGTTATGGCCTTGCCAAATAAGGTTCCCCTTTCTGTGTCCCCATCTCAAGAGAAGACCTCCTCTTCATCTTCCACAGAGCCCTTCTCTACTGATTTTACCCATCTTAGTCTTATATGAATATATACTCCTTACACCTAACCATATGGTTTCTCTACTTGTAATGATGGTTAGGTACCAGTTGTTTCCAGCCTAAGTTTTTGACTTGATTACTACTACTGAAAAATGTTTGACAAGAAAAATGTATAAAGGTAAGTGGAAAAAGTTTTCCCTTTCTGCCTAGAAGAAAAAAGTAGATCTTACATCAGCCTCCCTTCCAAGTGTACTGACCATTTTTAGCATAGCTTTTCAACATGAGACATTCTTCTTTTACGGTCGAATATGCAGCCATTTCCTCCTACCGTTATGGTTTTAGACATTGTTGTTGGCAAACCATAAGATCTGTAGCACCTTTATTAAAGAAATATTCTACTTTCAGCCTCCTTTGGTAAAACCATCTTTCTCTTGGGGTTTGAATTCTATGTTGTAATTTTAACTAAGCCACAATTTGCGGCAGTGAACTCGGCGTTTGTCAAGTTTTTGTCATGGAAACAGCTCTTCTGTGACCTTTACATCAGCCAGAAGAAATTATGAACTCCTCACAATATCACTGTATTTATTTATTATTTATTTATATTTGTTAACCAGGAGTGTCCGACTGGACGTAGGTCCATTTTCAGCGGAGGCTCGGGGAGAAAAGCTCTACAGTTAAAATAAACAGACTGCAGTTACATTGGATTACATAGCGATTAACAATTTACATAGCAGTTACATACAACATATTTACAGATGAAGAACATAGTACATCAGTAGACAAGTAGAATCTCTATCTGTGAAGTACATAACAGACATTAACAAATGTTACAATAAGAAGTTCCTGCTGTATAATAAGTACTAGGCTTATGAGCATCTGAGCTTGCTATAATCAAGGTAGTTAGTGGAGTGGAAAGAAAGGTAGTGGTTGGATGGGGTGGGTGATATTAGAGTGGGAGTTGCAAGGGCATAGCCAGCATGTTTTTAGGTGCGCTTTTAGTAAAGTTTTGAAGTGGGTGCATGATGGCATGGAGGTAATTGTGGGTGGGAGGGAGTTCCATAATTTGGCTATGGCGCAAGAGAATAGTGCTTCACCAGCAGAGTTATTGGCTTTTGTGATCTGCAAGTGATTTTTGTTGCTGGATCTTACTGGTCTGGTGGTGCGATAGGGTTGGAGTAGATTCTGGAGGGATGGGACATTTAGTGGATGGTTTACTAGTTTGTGGGCGTGGGAGAGTTGATACCATTGAAGGAGGTGAGGGAGTTCAAGCCAGCCCAGTTCAGCAAGTGAGAGACAGTGGTGACTACAGTAGGATGCCCCTGTAGCGAATTTGGTGATTTTGTTGTAGCAGGTCTCTAGCTTGTTTAGATCGCATTGCTTTAGGTTGGTATATATTGGAGAGGCATAAAGTAGGGTGGAGATAAGGTGGGAATTTGCTATTGAAATCTTTGCTGCTTTGGTGAGAAGTTGTTTATTTCTGTATAACGTTCCTAGTTTTTTGTGGACTTTTTTTATGGTCATGGATATGTGAATGTCAAATTTTAGTTTGTCTATTTTCACTCCTAGCAATTTGGTGTGTTCAGTTGGATATATAGTGGTGTTGTCTTTTGCTGTGATGTTAAAGTGAGAGTTGTTTTGAGTATGTTTGGTGGGTTGGAAGATGAGTAGTTTAGTTTTGTTTGGGTTGAGTATTAATTGGGCATTGGATAACCAAGTTTCAACAGAGGAAAAGGCTTCCTGTGTGACTTTTTGCAGTTTGGGTAGGGACTGGGCTGAGCAGATGATGGTTGAGTCATCTGCGTATTGTATGAGTGTGCCATGTTTGGTGGCAGAGGCTAGATTGTTGGTGAAAACAGAGAAGAGTAGGGGTCCAAGGATGGATCCTTGGGGAACCCCTATGGAGATAGGTAGTTGGGGAGATATGTCATTCTGCCATACAACGGATTGTTGGCGGTCAGTCAGGTAACTCTGAAACCAGTTGGTGACTGACTGTGATAAGGATAGGTTATTGAGGACAGAGATAAGTTGTTTGTGTGGGACCAGGTCAAATGCTTTAGCTAAGTCTAGGAAAGTAGCAGAGGAGAGATAGCCATTGTTTTTATGCTGAAGGATAGTGTTAGTAAAGGAGACTAAGGCAGTGGTGGTGCTATGGTTTGGTCGGAAACCATGCTGAAAGCATGCCAAACTGTATAGTTTTTCATTCGCACAGAGTCGCACCATAGACTAATCTATCATTCATGCAAAAGGTGGCCACCCAAACCAGCCTGAACCAATCTATAAATTTACCATTTTTCTTCCCCAGCTATTCCAATAAAAGGGTGTATCAGCTTCATTGTTTAGATGTTCACAAGTAACTTTGTTTCTATCTGTATCATACAAAAGACTTTTGGAAGGATGATCACCAATTTGTGTCCTTTTAACTAGCTAAGAAAAGTAGTAAAATATCTGCTTATATGTTGCATTGTTGTACCTCTGAAGGTAAAACCATGGACATGTGACTAAAAGTGCACTCTTAGAGCTCAAGCCATGTATTATGCCTTCTTATGTAACTTTTCTCCTGAGCACATTTACATTACAGTCTTTGATGATAATTTAGCAGCGTGTTCTTCACTGTTTATAGAGGTTATAAAGGATTCTGGGATAAGTGGTGTTTTAATAGTGATTTGTAGGATGATGATATGCCACTCTGTTTGCATTGTTATTGGATTTTGAATGAAAGCTCCCTTTATGGAAAATTTTGGAGCAATGTTTAGTGTCATTTCTTAGTTTTCTAACGTAGCTAAGGAAGGACTTGTAGTTGTCCTTGTAAAATGCTAATGGCCATTCATGGATTGATTTACTGGTCCTTAAAGTGCTTTTCAGTTTCTTGGTGATACTTTTGTACTGTCATTCTGTGAAGTTTATCCTTAGTTGTACAGTTTCATTTTTTTATTCTGTTTTCATAAAGTTTATTTATGTTGGTTGACCACTGGGGGTTGTTTTTAAATTTTCCATGTAGTTATTTCTATTAGAGCTATGCTTTTATTTTAGTGGGCATACTCTCCTTCGTTAAGTTGGCTATTGCATCTGGGTCAAATGTGGTGATGTGGGTAAAGCTAGAGAATTTATAATATACTTGTATAAAATTGTCTCTTTTGAAGTCCTTAAAAACATTGTTGTTGTTGTTAGAGTAAGTGTCACAAGTTAACTGGTGAAGGAGGAGCTAAGGGAGTGGATCATGTAGAGGAAAAATCTGAGAACAACCAGATCCTACCTCCTATGTCACAAATCCGTAAGAGAGTGGCAATGGGCAGTGGCCTGTCACAGTTTTTTAGTTGCAACAAATTACCTCCAGAATGAAAATGTTTCAGCAGACAGATTCATCAGGAATCTCCTGGTGTGTTGTGAGTAGTCGCTCAGTTCAGTGATTGCCAAATAGATGTTTAGTCACTGAGGCAACCCGTGTGTGACCTGCTTTCTACCCAGTCCAACACCAAATGCATCAGATTCTTTGATATGACTCCCCCCTCTAAGACAAACACCCAGAAGCACACTGTCTCAGTGCAAACCAACCAGGCTGTTTTATATGCATCTATCATGTCCATTCATCCCAGGGTTCCTACAGAAAGTTCTGCAGTGCAAAGCAACTGTCATTCTCATGGTTTTGTATTGGCCCAGACACATCTGGTTTCTCCTACTGAAGCCATGCCTGAAAGAGTCCCCTTGGCTCCTGGATCTGTTTCTGGCTCTTATATCTCATTCCTCCTGAGACCTTCTCCCGGGCCTTCTAAACTTGAGATTATCCACATGGTTTCTCCAGTTCCTTTGATGGCGAGAGATTATTCACTTCCTCAGGAAGTAGTTGTTCAGATTTTAACAGGCTCAGAAAACATGTACCAGAAAGAGTTATTATAGTAAGTGAAAGAAGTTTGGCATCTGGGCCAGCAGTCAAAACATTAAACCCTTTTTGCCTTCCATTTGAGACGGTTTGCATTTTCTGTCTTCCATTTTCCAAATGGGTTCCAGTTTCTCTATTATTAAAGTTCATTTTAGCAACTATTTCATCCTTCCACAAAGACTTTAAGGAGAGTTCCTTGGCTTACCACAAATTATGCAAAGCCTTCCTCAATGGGACCTTCCAGTGTTTCACCCACCAATCATAGGATTTGAATTTCACTTTAAAAGCTATAATAAAACCTATAGAGTATATAAAAAATGTACACACCGCTGTTAAAATGACAAGTTTTTGTGATATAAAAAAATGAGACCACAATAAATCATTTCAAAACTTTTCCCACCTTTAATATAACCTATAAACCTCTACAATTCAATTGAAAAACAAACAAATCTGTTAGGGGAAAAAAAATAAAAAAAATACAATAAGCTGGTTTTATAAGTGTGCACACCCTTAAACTAATACTTGGTTGAAGCACCTTTTATTTTAATTACAGCATTCAGTCTTCTTGGGCGCACACCTGACATCAGTTAAAGAGACTGATAAACCCCAAGTAAAGTTCAACTGTCCTAGTAGGATTTTCCTGACATTTACTCAGTTGCCTACTTAAGCAAAAGCCATGGTTCGCAGAGAGCTTGCAGAACATCAAAGGGATATCATTGTTGAAAGGTATCAGTCAGGAGAAGGGAAAAAAAATTTCCACAGCATTGGATATACCATGAAATACAGTGAAGACGGTCATCAAAAAGTGGAGAAAATATGGGACAACAGTGGCGTTGCAAAGAACTGGACGTCCCTCCAAAATTGATGAAAAGACAAGAGAAAAACTGGTCAGGGAGGCTGTCAAGAGATCATCAACAACACTGAAGGAGCTGCAGGAATTTCTGGCAAGTACTGGTTGTGTGCTACATGTGACAATGATCTCCCATATTCTCCATATGTCTGGGCTATGGGGTGGGGTTGCAAGAGGGAAGCCTTTTCTTACACAGAAAAACAACCAGGCCCTGGTAAAATTTGCAGAACAATACATGAAGTCTCCCAAAAGCATGTGGGAAAATGTGTTATGGCCTGATGAGGCCAAGGTTGAACTTTTTGGCCACAATTCCAAAAGGTAAGTTTGGTGCAAAAACAACACTTTGCATCACCAAAAGAACACCATCCCCATGTTGAAACATGGTGGTGGCAGTATCATGTTCTGGGGTTGTGTTTCTTCAGCTGGAACTGAGGCTTTAGTCATCGTGGAGGGAATTATGAACAGTTTCAAATACCAGTCACTTTTGGCCCAAAACCTTCAGGCATCGCTAGAAAGCTGAAGATGACAATGACCCCAAGCATCCATCCAGATCAACAAAAGAATGGCTTCACCAAAAGAAAATTAAAGTTTTAGAATGGCCCAGCCAAAGCCCAGACCTAAATCCAATAGAAATTCTGTGGAGTTACCTGAAGAGGGCTAAGCACAAGAGATGACCTCGCACTCTGATAGATTTGAAGGGCTTTTGCAAGGAAGAGTGGGCAAATATTTCCAAGTCAAGATGTGCCATGCTTATAGACTCCTACCCAAGAAGACTGAATGTTGTAATTAAATCAAAAGTTACTTCAACAAAGTATTAGTTTAAGGGTATGCACACTTATGCAACCAGATTATTGTAAATGTTTTATATTTTTCCCCCTAATAGATATGTTTGTTTTTCAATTGAACTGTAGAGGTTATAGGTCACATTAAAGGTGGGAAAAGTTTTGAAATGATTTATTGTGGTCTCATTTTTTATATCACAAAAAATGGCATTTTAACAGGGGTGTGTACACTTTTTATATCTACTGTACCTTTCAGCCTGCCACTACATAAGTGTTTAAGTTACTATCTTGGAAAACCATTTTCCTGATAGCAATAACATCTGTCCCGAGAGTTTCAGAGATTGCATGCTATTTCTTCGGTTTCTTCTTCTTTTGTTTTCAATGAGGATAGAGTGACCTTGAGAACCAATTCCTCCTTTGTTACTAACAGCAGTTCTGAACATAACATGTTTCAACCCAGTCATTTACTTGTCTTTATCCACAGTAATCAAAATAAAGGGGAATATCTGTTGCATACTAGATATTCACAGTCAAGTACACCTTTTCCTTCATAGGGCTGCCTCATTTCAGAATGATGAACAGCTGCTCATATCTTTTGCACAGAATGAATTGGGTAAAAAGGTATCAAAAGTTACCCTTTCTAGATGGCTGTAAAATTGCATTTCATTTATCTATGATCATCACAACAAGCCATTATCATGCAGATCCATACCCTTCTCTACCAGAGCAGTGGCCACTTCTGCTGCATTTTTCAGATTTCATTCCTGAATGACATCTATGAGGCAGCTACTTGGTCTCCCATGCATGCTTTCATCAAGGACTATATGTTTGACTATATTTCCAGGGCTATAAGCTCCTTTGGTGCTTCTATTTTGAAAGAACTCCTGTCACGATATTATCCAGGGCAACAAGTAGCTGGGTCTCGGACCATACCTTAGATTGGATGGAAGGAATGAAGAGGATATGAAAGTTAAATACTTAACCATAACAACAGATACTTTTACTGCAGTCAGTTTGATACAACAACCCACTCCCCTATCCTATTTCCATCATGTAAGACCTAAAGGATCACTGTCTTTTATGCCTGGATCCAAAACAAGGCAAATAAAATTGGGCTTCTGTCATTCAGGTATCAAACTGTGTCTGCAGTAGCTATGGGGGATTATGGGATGGAAGACTTCTAAAATGGGCTCTTACATACACATGCACACAGTGCTGCTGCATCTACCAGAACACTGTCTCATGGAACCTATTTGGAACACATGCCTAGTGCTGCTGGACACCTACCCCTCTTAAGAAACATAATACCCAGCTCTTCTAACCCTGGCTATAACACATATTTCCTTCCACAGTCTTGGTAAACACCTTAACATTGTGCCTGTTGCTGATTTCTTTCACAGTGCCATTCTCCATCTCTGCATATGATGATTACTGTGCCATGCTCTGTCAACAGTATTATATGTGTGTGTGTGTGTGTGTGTGTGTGTGTGTGGTGTCTGATGCACCCACGTGGCCAGTGGGTGGCACTGTACAATACTGTGTGGGTTAGTGTTGCATGTATCAATTTTAATCTTTTTTGTATCCAGTCTTGACCATAGTTATGGACCAAATTCCACCTATTTTCCCAGTGGTGCATTGTGTTTGTGCCCACCTCTGCTTTGCATGGACTTTCCCTGTAGCCTGTTCTGCTGATTTATTTATTGACATTTGATTACCGGGAACATCCGACTGGGTAGAAGCCCATTTTCAACAAAGGTCCAGGCAGAAAATCTCTAAATTATTACAAAATATTTTAAGAACACTAATTTTACAATCTTCAAAAGTAAAACAAACACATCTGCAGTTTAAATAATTATAACAAGTTAGACAATATAAAAACATTGGTTAAGAATCGATACAAGGTATGACAATCATTTAGAAATTTTAGACCGTTTGTAGAGAAAGTCAAGGTAAGTTAGTCTAATACAAATAAGAATTGCAAAATGTAGTGAAGGAAAACCGGTTTATGGCATATTTGCAGAGAAGATAGCAGTAAAGAAGTAAGTGAAGAAGGAAGAGTAAGGAGGTATGAAGAATAAAAAGGAACGTGTTCACATTTAGGGATATAGTTTATCCTGGTTTTGTAAGGAATGAAAAGGAACGTGTTCACATTTAGGGATATAGTTTATCCTGGTTTTGTAAGGAATGAAAAGGAACTTGTTCACATTTAGGGATATAGTTTATCCTGGTTTTGTAAGGAATGAAAAGGAACGTGTTCACATTTAGGGATATAGCTTATCCTGGTTTTATAAGGAATGAAAAGGAACGTGTTCACATTTAGGGATATAGTTTATCCTGGTTTTATAAGGAATGAAAAGGAACGTGTTCACATTTAGGGATATAGTTTATCCTGGTTTTTAGAAAGAACAGAGCCAGATTTTAGCTAAGAAGTCTTTCAGAGTGGTTTTGAAAGATAAGAGGGGAGGGTATGGACCTGATGGATAATAGGTAAAGAGTTCCAGGCCTTAGCAACCTTGTACAAGTACAGACAATGCCCAACGGATTTGCTAGGTTTGTAGACAGACAGGAATTTTTGTCACTGGATCGCAGTGACCGACTGGGAACATAGTTGTGTATACTGTTTTTTAGTGCTGGACATGCAGATGGATGCTGGATAATTTTATAGGTGGTAAAAAATTTGTGTGTATGTTAATTGATGTGACAGTTCTAACCAATTTAGGCTTTTCAGTGCTATACAGTGGTGGGTTCTGAAAGGACTATGTGCTGCAAATTTAGCAACGTTGTTATAGCATTGTTCAAGTTTTAATTCTTGTGAACCCTGGATGTTAGTAAGGATGGGAGTGCCATAAAAAGAGTGGGGAGGAGATAAGTAGTGGCAAGTGTAGTTTTAGTTGTCAATAAGAAAGTTTTTGGCTGTGTAAAGCATCTCTAGTTTTTGATGAGTTTTTCTTATTTAACTTTGTATATGCAGGTTGAATGTGACTGTCATCCACTATCACCATTAATAGTTTGCTATGAGAAGTGACTTCAGTGGTTGTATTATCAAGAGAGACAACTTTAAATTTTGTTTTTTCATGAGAGAGGGATTTAGGTAAAAAAAAGTAGTCCAAAAAACACGAATTACGAAAAGAAGGCTAGCTGACCGTATTTATAACCACCTTTATGAAATTAAGAAAGCATCAGATACAAATGCTTTAGCACAGCATATAAAAGACCATAGAGACCATACATTTTTATTTAGAGTACTGGAACTGGTGCCTTTAAATGTTAGAGGAGGAGATGATTCTAATAATTTAGCTCTAGCAGAACTTAGGTGGATATTGAAGTTCAATGCACACAATTTTCCTGGCCTTAATACTTTTGTGTCTATTAAGCCTGTTTTGAATACTAGGAAACGTTAATAACAATAGTAAATATATTATAAGTGTAAATTTATAATATTCATAATGAATTCATAATATTTTATCATAGATTTTTATTTTTCACATTCTATAATAACAAATACAATTATTATATACAGTTAAATGAATTAATTAATCAATTTATATATCTGTATATTTATTTATATATATATATATTCTTTGTTAAATAGAGTTTATTCATAAATTTTGTCTATTTTTGGATATATTTTTTATCTTTATTTATCCTCTATACATTTTCCCACAATTGGAATGTTATGTCATCATTACCTAATTCTTTGTTTTTATATACATTTTTTAGGTTAATAGGTAATGGACATAAATATTAGCTTAAATGTATATAAAAAATTTTCTGCTTGTCATAAGCTATGTTAAAGAAGAGAATTATTTTAGTTTATTTAAAACTAAAGATTTTAATATATGCTACTTAACTGACATATAGTTTATATATAAGCCCCATAGTTTATGGTTTATAGTTTATGATATTAAGTATATCTTTATATATATATTATTTACATATTCTCTATATCATTCATGAAGCATTTTATTATTTTATTATTTTATCATTATCTTACTACTCTATGTAATGACACCTTATATTTATAATACACACATACATATAAATATCTTGCATAGTATAATAGTGATATCAGATAGATATTTTAATAACTTATATACTCATTAAGAGTTTTCTTACATTTTAATAATAGGTTATTAGTTATAAATTAAATGTTAGGTGCTTTTATGATTCATTCGTTGCTCATTTACTGCCCAACTCCTTCTATGGACGTCAATATACAGCTCTGAAGAAACATGCTCAGTGATAAGTTACAGATACATTGTAAGTGTTTAATAGCATAGAAATCATACTATACAGCGGTATGATTCAAACATAGTTTCATTTAGATAGTTTTATTCTTATTGTTTCTTTCAATATGTTTTGTCAGTATATGAATTTATGTTGCTTAGGTTTACAGTCTAACAAATAGACTGACAAGACTAAATCTTGATTTTAGTTGCATTTTTTTGAAACACTCCACTGTCGTTACACTGTTACTACTGACTAAAAAAATTATATGTACCTTAATTCTGAAGAAATATGCGAATGTTAACAGCATTAAATCATACTATTTAGCGGTATGATTAAAACATAGTTTTATCTAAAACTTTTATTTTTTATTTTTGTTGTTTCTATCAGCCAGCATATGTATTGCCAGTATATGAGTTTATGTTGCTTAGATCTATGACTAAACTTTGATTTCAGTTGCATTCTGAATTGCTATATTGTTATTACTGACTAACAAAAATTATATGTACTTTAATTCTATGTATTTGTTAGATAAATGACTTTTGTTTAATGAAATCTTATTCTGGTTTTACCACTATTTGCCCGGAAACTTAGTTTCATAAAGATGGATTTGGGATACACAGAAAAAATGTTTTTAGTAGCACCTTAATTGATTTGCTCAGCTTAATTTGTAATTGACATTTACTCCTGCCTTTGTTTATTCTTTACTACTTTTTGTCCTATTTTCATAAATGATGATCCTGAAAATAGCTTTTGAAAATGGACGTTAGTAATCTTGTAGAGTTTAGAATAGTTTTGTCTTGTGTTTTATATTTAGATTTATATATTTTATACTATAAGAATGCTGCATAGATGCTAGGTGGATTGTTTTCTTTAAAATATTTATTGCCAATTAGCTTAATTGATACAATCTAGATTTTAACCTACACTATTTAAACAGTGTATGTGGGGTTTTCTTTGTCTGAGGATTTGGCTGCTTCATGGATTTTTTAACTACAAGTGTATTATTTATATTTTTATCAACTGCTTTTTATCAACTGCTTTTTGGACACTTTAAGCATTGCAAGTGTTGCTATACTACATCGTGGTAGAGATCAGGTTACTGTTTCTACAAGTAAAAAAAAGTAGTATTTTGGTCTTTTTTTGGGTTGAGCATGAGTGGTTAGTTACAATGCCATGCTTCAGGGACTGTTAAAGCTCCTAAGTAATTGTTTTGAGGTGTACCATGTTGTCAGATGTGGAAGTAAGAGTGGAATCCTCTATGTATTATATTAGGATGGCCTGTTGTGTGGACGTATAGATGGTGTTGGAGAAAATGTTAGAGAGTAGGGGACCAAGGATAGAGCTTTGTGGTGCACCAATGGTGACTGGGAGGTAAGGAGAGAGCATGGAGTGCCATTTTACTGAATGATACCTATGGACAGGTAACGTTTGAATCACAGAAGGGTGGGCTGAGAGAGACCTAGTTAGGACATTTGAAGTAGAAGTTTGCTGTGGCAAACTGTATCATCAGCTTTAGAAAAGTCTAGAAACAAGGAAGAGACTAGTTTGCTGTTAGCTCTATCTTTATTGACAGTATCTGTATAGGTTAGAAGGGCAGTGGTAGTACTCTGAGAAGGCCAGAAGCCATGTTGTGTGTGTAGGGGATAGGAGTTCTTCCTGCAGGAGGTAGTCTAGCAGGTGTTTTCGAATACACTTTTCAAGTATTTTTAGCCAGGGGAGATAAGATTGCTATAAGTCTAAACTTATTGATGTCTGTTGAATTTCCTCCTTTGTGCAGAAGGATAATATGTGACATTTTCCAGAGCGAGCGAATGTGTGATTTCTGGATGATTTATTTATAAGGATTGACACAGGATAAGCAATGCTATTGGCTGCTATTTTTAGGTACTTGCTTGGAAGGTCATCAACTGAAGAAGAGCATGATTTAAGTTTCTTTGAGTAGTTTTATACAGGATGTGCACATAGGTTTGAAAGTGGATGTGGTGATATGTGGCTGTTGGGCAGTGTTGGGATTAGATGTTGGCAATCCTTTGTTAAAGGTGCTATACTATCTATAAAAAAAGAGTTGGACTGTATTTCAGTTTTGAGTGGTGAGTTATTGATACAAGGGTTTGGGCTGAATTTTTGGCCGGTATGTAAGATTTCTGTAATGGATGTCCAACATATTTTAGGGTTGTGTTTAGTGGTATTCTGAAAGTTATTATAGTGTAGTTTTTTTCATTTATTTGCTTTTAAGTACGATTGCGAAGCATTCTGAATTTATCAAGATATTGAGGTGTTTTATATTTTTGCCATTCTTTTCATGCTTTTTCTTTATTCTGCATTAGCATTTTACTCTCTGGATAGCCAAATTGCTTTATTTGTTTTCAGTCGCTTTCTTTTAAGAGGTTCATGGTTATTTAGGATATTTAGAAAAGTTGTATTGAATTTAATAACAGCATCGTCTAAGGGGAGGATTTTTAGGAAGTTCCATTTAATAGATGATAGTGTGATAAGGAGCATTTCTGAGTTAAACTTGGAAATAATGTGTTGTTTTATAAATATTCTGGATGTGTGAGATGTCTAGTTATATAGATTTGGAGATGACCACTGAGAAGGCAGTCTGACATTGTGCCTGTGGTGGTGTATTTGCTCGGGTCTGATACTAGTATCCAGTCTAATCAAGAATTTGATGTCTTGCTAGAATGTGTGGGGCTATTAATTAGTTGTGTGAAACCATACAAGTTCATGCTAGACATGAAGGAGTTAGAGTTTTTGTCCAACCAAGTCACATTCACATCACCTAGTAATAATATTTCATATTATGGATATTGAATGAAGGATATCTTCTAGTATAGCTGCATTGTCGCCAAAAGGGATATAAAGTACAGTGATGCATATTTGTTTATAACTGTTTATTTTGAGGAAAGCAATAAGAAGCTCTGCTGAACGGAATTTTGGTGTTGGTTTGCTGTAATGGGAAATGTGGTATGTGTTAGGAAATATTAAAGCAATACACAACCTTTCCTGTTAATATAATCATTATGGGTGATGATATAACCAGGAGGTATAACTTCAGAGTCATTTATACTGGGTTTAAGCTAAGTTTCAGTTACAGTGGGAACATCAGACTTATGTTTGTAATCCAGCTATTTAGTTCAGCAGTTTTATTTGTTGTACATCTAACATTTATTGCGGCATACAGAAGTTTGTGGGAGAGAATTATCTTTGTATTCATTGTGATAGGTGATAGGTTGGCCTAGGATTAGGGTATATACCACCTCCTTGAAGGATTTTAGTATATTGGGAAAATTGTGCATACTTGTTTTTTTGGAGAGGATTCTTGCACTTAATTTTGTTTTGGTTTCAGTTGGAATGCAATTAATTAACCTATGTTTGGAATAAAGGTGAGGGGCAATATTAAATAGGTTTGGTGCAATGTGTGGAAAGTGTAAAGAGGAGGTATGTCCTGGTGGTTTGGACAGAGTTGGAGAGATGTGCTTCTCAGCTAGCACTTCCACCACTTCTAACTCCAGTCTGTGTAGTTCACTGATGGCAGTCACATGCTATAGCTCTTTGCATACCGCCATTTTGTGCAAAATTCTACAGATGGCAAATATCTTGCTGCAGACCACCAGAACACAGTACATTATCTGACCAGAGGAATCTAACCAGTGGAACGGGCCTTCATCAGTCAGAATACACCCTCACTGATGTTACAGGTCTGCAGCAGTGCACTATTGTATTGTATGTTAGCCATTCTCTGTGGGTTGTGAATTAGTGGCATTATCCATGGCTCTGTTGTATGTCTACCATTACCAAGGCGATGTCCCTGAGAAAAATCCCCCTGCACAACTTGTTGGTATAGGTTAGATGTTTGCCAGGTGTATGCACTGTGGGTTTTTTGCTGGTTGACATGCAGACACATTGTATATAATACCCAGTTTATTGCAATTGGAGTCAAAACTCATACAGTTGATGTACCATTGTCCGTGTGGACCAGGCAGGGGCTTGATAGTAATATGGGTGGAATCATTGGCCCTTAGTGCGATAGACTACAACCTGGAATGCCTGTGTAGTGTTGTTTCTCTGCTCTCTGGTTCTTGGGAACTACATATGTTGTTCCACATGTTAAAACATCACATCCAGCAACTAGTGAAGTATTTTATTTATTTATATTTGTTGACCGGGAGTGTCCATTTTCAGCAGAGGCCCGGGGAGAAAAGCTCCACAGTTAAAATAATAAACAGACAGTAGTTACATTGGATTACATAGCGATGAACAATTTACATAGCAATTACTTACAACATATTTACAGATGAAGAACATAGTACATCAGTAGACAACTAGAATGTTGATCTGTGAAGTACATAACAGACATTAACAATTGTTACAATAAGAAGTTCCTGCTGTATAATAAATGTTACAATATAAAATGTTACAATACAAAGTTCCTGCTGTATAATAAGTACTAGGCTTATGAGCATCTGAGCTTGGTATAATTTATGAAAAATTATAAATTTTAAAATTTATAATTTAAGTATGTAGGAAGCAGATGCTTATGATGCTCACACTGTGTCCCTGATGGTCAATGAAAGGTCCCTGTAGCAAGAAGTGTCAATGCTACTGTGCAATAGCGTTCACAGGGATCAGTAATCCACACATCCCATGGGATTCCACATAAGGATGGCACGTGACTACCAACTGCTATACGGTGCCTTTATTAATGATCATAGTTGGGTTGAATATGTCTATCACAGAAGTGATGATATGTTGGGCACAGTCAGATACTTCTGCAGTGCAGAGGATGTTTAAATCCTCCATTGCTAACACTGGCTGCATGATCAATCTGTCTAACATGTACTGTTAGGCCATTATGGCTACACCTAGCATCATACTGTTGTCTTTCTCTCTCTCTCTCCCTGTTCACTGAGAAATCATGTGTACCAAATCTCTGCAGGCCACAGCCGATCACATCATTTTCATACATTTCTGAATTGCTCCACCATATACAGATCCCCTTCATTTACATTTGCAGTGGGGCTCATTACCATAATGTTGCTTATTTCCATGTCATTGTATAGTCATTAGCATATGATGCAGACTAAAAAGTTTCACCTGCTTTGTACAGTGGCATTTCCTGTGTCGTTGGATCAGTCCCACCCTGCATGCCACTGCTTTTGACTCTCTTTTTTTTTTTTTCCTAATGATTTGCGCTATTTCTTTCTGAATTCTGGCCATCATCTCTGCATCATGTTTCAGTTAGCTATGCTGACAAGTAAAGTAGTAGTCGTGATATTCAGTATTACCTATATGAAAGGGTTCTAGAGATTAGACCACTCCAGTTCAGCTGGTTTTGTGGTTTCTGTATAATTCTTATGTGCTGTGCTTGGAAATATTCATATATGAAGATAAAATCCTTTATAAAATGCTGCTTGCTTGCAATGTGCAGCTTGTTTGGTTACAGAAAAAATATGGGTGTCATGACATTGAGTCATCTAAGTACATGTCACTGACAATATCAGGGATTTAAATAATACATCCAGTGATATATTATAAGTCTTAATATTCTTTTTTATTTTACAGTGTTTTATGTAATCACTGTTTTCTTAAAAAATGCCTAAATGAACTTGAAGTTAATTGTAAAATTACATCATTAAAATGAGTAGTTGAATAAATAAATTGATTGAGTGCTGTTCCAGTAATCCATCAATGACTCTCTAGATGATTAGTTTAGTAAAAGCACTTGTAATGTTGTGTCATATTTCATGGCTTTGGGTACCAAGGTACCTTGATTCAAGATGTGTTTTGCTGCTGTTTTCCCTAAATATCTCCTATTTTGTGCTTCTGTGTATGAGAAAACATAATTCTGCATTTAAAGGTATAAACAAGCCCATCGTTCACTTCTGGATAGTGCTTTGATAGCTGCATTGTTAAAACTGCAGTGTTAAATGGCTCTTATATTTTATTAAGCTCTTCAGACCTTAAAAATCTTAGTAGTGTCACTTGTATAATTAGTATTGCAGTCCTTAAAGTGGAATATACGCTACTCTTTCTGTTTGACACACAGTAAATTGTAATTGTTTAAAACATTGTTTTACCATTTACATCCTACTCACTGGATGAACCAGATTAAGTGCAGTTACTGAATCTGTGATATGAATCATATGAATGTTTTCAGTAGTAATGGTAAAAAGCCTTTGTTCGTTTGGGTTTAAATAGCTAGGTAACCCTATTAGCAGTAATTCTACTGTGGTGAAAAGGTACCTTAAGACAATCCTGTGTTCAGTTTAGCTCTGTGGTATAGAGGGATGGAATTCTGACTGCAGCCCAGGTGGCCTGAGTTCATTCAGTGGCCAAGGTGCGAAACAGGGGTGGGATGGGAGTGAAGAGACTTTCCTCAACTCATACATCTCAGGGGGAGAAAGGATTGTGGGCTCTGCTTGTATTTCACTGCATTTTAGGGAGAGACTGAGTACTGTGTTTCAGATACAAGTAGGCTACCGTTCCATCAGTAGGTGGAGGGAGGGGGGGCTTGTGTGGGTGTGTTACTCTGCACAGTCTTATGAAAGATGTCATACGCACTGCACTGCAGTTAGGGTTTCCCCTCCCTCCTTTAACCCAGAACTGCCAGTCTCTAGCTGTTTAGGTGATGCTTACGTCTTGACTCTTCCTCTGCAATAAGGGGTGATGTTCTCAGCATATGTGTAGTCAGTAAGGCTGAGCTTTCCATGGAGAGGGAGGGGCCACCTGTCACAGGGCTTACAACAGAATTTTGCCACTCATGCAGGTGAAACATGATTGAATTCATGGGTCATATGGCATATGTCAGAGAGGAAGGACATAGGTCCAGAAAAAGGGAACACAAGCACAAGAATTAACAATCACTAAATACCACTATTCTTTGCACATAAGTAGAAATTGTGCCATTGTTATACAATGTATAAAAAAAGTGACCACCTTGTAGTTATAGTTTTTATGATGTGCTTTTGTGTCAACCTTTCTACAGTTCTTTGTAGAAGTATCACCTCTTGTAAATTTCTTATTACAGCACAAAAGAATAAAATCAGAATAATGGCTGTCAGATTGTCCTCACACACACACACTGAAAATCATCTCACAAATTCTTCATACTCTCTGCGATGTATTTTACCAAGAAGAGAAATTGGATGAAAAACGGCAGAGTGGATTAACATATTACCATTTTTGTAAGCTTATTATACATTGATTTCGCTGATTGTCCTATTTCGCATTCCAAGGAAATGGACAGATTGTTATTACATTATCTTTGCAGTAAATCCCAATTGAACCCAAATATAATACATAAAAATTAAGAGATCATTTATATATATAAACAGCAAATTTTTAATGCAAAGGTATGATTATGATATTCTGTTAAAAGTTCAATAATAGATGCATGTATTTTAAATGATGAAATAAGTAAATTAGCACATTGGGAGCAAAGGATTCTATCATTGATGTACCTTCTACCTAAAAGTAGCTTGTATTAAAAAATAAGGAGCACCGAACATAGTAATTCCAGAGGATAGTCTTGGGTCCCTCAGGCATGCTCACTTCACTGATCACTTCCTAGCATAGCTAGCAA
This sequence comes from Protopterus annectens, assembly GCF_019279795.1. NCBI lineage: Eukaryota > Metazoa > Chordata > Ceratodontiformes > Protopteridae > Protopterus > Protopterus annectens. Next base: position 507,303,239 of record NC_056738.1, read on the forward strand.
GTCGTGGATTGTTATTGTTATTGTTATTATTATTATTAGTGAGATTCCTTTCATGAATTATGTTACTCGTGCATACCACACTGATCTGTCGTGACTGCTGTTATTGCTGCTTACTATGTATATCAGTCCACTACTGGTCAGCTCATAACAGAACATAAGAAACAATCATCCCATAATACCATATTTGCAGGACCATTTTAGATGTAGGTATTCTAAAACATTCTGCCTGAAGCTTGATTTGTTAGCTAGACTACAAATGACCAAAGGTGTCTGAATACTAAAACTGCGAAGTCTTAAAGGCTTTTCTTTGAAGAAAGAATATATAACAACTATTAAAGAGTGATTTGATTAGGGTGGAGAATAGTACTTTGAGATGTGGGGCTATTCAGGGCACTTGAAATGGTGCATAATTTTGTGACAGCATCAGCTGCACATCTCTCAAATGTCCAGATTTTTTTTTTTATATTGGTCTTTCTCTCATAAAATCTGTGATTTTCTGATAAATCCTTGAAGAGTGAAGTCATTAGATAATGACAGATATGAGAGTTTCAGACTTCGTAGCTTTCAGAAAATGCATGATAGCATAAAATCTGTTATTCTGACAATTTTTAAGTGAATAAGACCCATACTTAAAATTTGTAGCTATGTTCTGAACACTAGTTCCCCATTAATTTTAGCTTTAAGATTTCCTGCACTAATAGATTGAGACATGTGATCAGTTGAATTAGCACTGTATGAGAAGCCTGGCTTAAATCTGTACTGTGAATGCAACAGAGCATTGCTGGTAGTGAGACGGTGATAAACTGAAAACAGATGAACATTTGTAGGATGTTAGTGCTAGAACTGAGCGAGTAGTGTGTTTCAACATACAGATGTCTTTAAAAATGGCATCCTTTGTTTAAAGGGACTTTGGTGTCAAGACTTAGAAATACAGGGCACCTAGCTTTTGGATGCTGCATTATGAAGAATTTGTGGCAATATATTACCACTTGCTAAGCAGCAGAGTTTAAAAGTGTATTTCCTAACGAGGCCACTTGCTACTGTAGAGAGCTTTAGACAGTAATAGGAGGAGAAAGGTGCATCGTAAAACATGATTGCTGAGGTCCGAGGGATAATTATCACAATATGAAATTAGCTCTTGTGTAGTACTTCCATGTTGTAAGAAGTGATGCCAGGTTACATGCTTTTGCCTGAAGTGATTGATCTTTGACTAGAATTGCTAGGGCTTATTAAGGTTTGTTTTTCATGTTCTTTAAATGCAAGTCTTGTTGAGAAAATTAATTTTGATCATGTTTCTCGCTTTCCTAAACTGAGCAAGAGAGCCCTGAAACTTAGTTGTGTGATGTTATTTCACTAGATGTCAAGGTTGCCATTTCTTTTCAGCTTACAAGTTTACTCTTCACTTTATTTCACCAGATGTCACACTTTAATAGTATGGCTTTGATGTAATTGGTGTTACCGTAAGATCTTGATATTTATTCTTTGGTGATGAACCAAAGCCATTGCCATTTAGGAATGTTAGAAAGGAGTAATTAAAGTTAGCAGTTGAGTCTAGTGGAAGAAAGCCAAGCAGAGAGCAGTGTATTTGGCTAACATTGAACTTTCTCATGTTCTGAGAACATGAATGAAAAGAGGTACTTTAATACACCTATTCTGATGAGAGAAAGTAGTTCCTAATAATGTCAGGTATGCCAACAGCAATATAATTGTCAAACATTAGTAACTGTCCAGTCCAGTAAGTTATTCCTCCCAATTACTTTTTCAGTTCTGGTGATGAAATCCCAGAACTGAATTGTGGGATGAGAATAATGTTATATTGCCAATTCCAATATGCATTAATGTCGCCATTTGCTGTGAGTTCATTCCGTGTTCTCTTTCTTTCCTCCTGTCTGCCATTTTGGTGTTCTGATGCTTCCTGATGGGCAGTGGCGGCTGATGACTTCAAATCAAAGGGGGGCTGCAGGAGACATCTGAATGGGTGGGGTCAATGGGAGGGGTGTGGCCAACAAGAAAGGGGAGGAGCTATGCTCAAAACCACAAAAACTAACTAAATACACTGCCATGGGTGCAAAACCATCATTATGAGAGTCCAATCAAGACAAAATGAAGTGTAGAAGAATAAAAATATTTCAATGCATTGACTGCATGACAGTTTACTTAATATCTAGATGGAAACAAAAAGGTTGTGAGGCATGAAAAAATAAATTACTTTTTTAAATACATTAATGGAATGCCAGTCAAAATCAAGTATAAGAAAAACAAGCAGCACTCAACTCAAACCACTTCTTGCACTGCAGTTCTAATTATGATTTATATTCAGCTTTATTAAAGTGCCAAGTAACATGCTGAAAGTAGAAATCTCTGATGCCCTCACTTGTAAAAATGTTCCTTATCCAAAAAAAGACCTGCTGCCTGACAACTATCTACTTGTTTCATGGGGAAAACATGATCAAAGTAAAAAATGAAAAACAAACAAGAAATAAGCTCAAGATACATTGCTTAAAAGGATTACTGTACAGGTTATGGGCCACACGATTGGCATTCTGTTTAGTTTACAGGTAAAGCCTGCAGAGATGATTGGAAGTCTCCAAGTGTAATGAGCTTCTTAAAATAATGTAATCCTGTCCTTTATTACAAATAATGTCATATGCATTTCAATACCCAAGGCTTATACATTATCAACAGAAAGGCTTTCAATGTTGGCAATTATTTAACAGTATGCTTATTAAAGCTTACTTTAATCTTACAATCTCAGCCAAGCTTACCTGATGGTCATTGAAGTATTGCTACTTAAACACAGAGCAACAGGCACTTTGACTAATAAGCATAAATAAACAGTACAAAAAATATGACAGAAACTAGACCATTCTGCAAAAATCAAGGACAGATGAAAAGCCACCCTAGTACTTGTGTCTACCTTGGATTGGGGGGATACTCTGCACATTTACACTGCATAACTACTCCTTGCCTTGCTTCAACACATCGAGTCACTACATGGGGGAGTGGGGTGCAACAAGTATGTCACAATTTGAAATGTCTCTGGCTGACTGTGATGACCCTGACACGTCATACCTCTCAACCTCAGAGCAAGAAATGTGGACAAAGCCATACAAAGAACTGGGACAAAGGCCCAAAAATAAGGACAATTTTTAAAATACTTCCCTTATAAACTTAGAAAGATAATAGAATAGATCTTACATTAGTATGAACTTTCTGAATGGTATGAAATCTGAAACTCAAATGGCTGTCATTATTTTCTAACTTCAGTCTTTAATGATTTGTCACTAATTTGCCAAAAAAAACACAATTTTATGAAACATGGACCAAAAATGTGATGTAAAAATATAAAATAGCCACACAATACAGCTGGGAACCTGTCAAAGAAGGGACACTTTAATATTAGTACTGCTAACTTGAGCAGCTGACAAAATAAAAGAATCTACATGCATTTCTGAAATAAAAGTAATCTATAACTCTAATTATTACAGTTATTTCTTAATTGTAAACCCTCCATGTTTTCTTCCAAATTTGTATTTTGCGGAGGGATTATTAGGGGAAGAGCAACATTTTGAGCCAAAATCAGGGACAGTTGAGAGGTTTGGCTATGCCTAATTCTATAAAGCAATTTATTTGCATGTACCTCTCAACCTGTTAATGCAATAAATCTGGCAAGGCCAAATATATTGGGGGAACATATAAACAGTACTAAAAATTGCTCTTGTATAAACTGAGACAGTTGCTAGAACAACAGGTCTTACTTTAGCATGCATTTTTCTGAAGGTTATGAAGTCTGAAACTCAGTGTGTCTTTATTTAGTGACTTAATTCCTAAATGGTTTGCCAGAAAACCACATATTTTATGAGGAACAAACTAAAAATAAGAAGCAAAAATCTATTCATTCTTTGAAAATCTGGACAGTTGAGAGGTATAGTTCAGCTGGGGCTGTCTGTTTGCCGCCCTTCCCCCCTCACAAAATCATGGTTGAATGGAGCCTCCCCCTGCAGCCATTCCAATGATCCATTACTTGGCTATTTCACTCCATTTACCATAAACACTAATGTGTATACTGATTTACTTCTGTGATGATTTGGACTTCATTTGAAAGTTTTATTTTGCATTTTACAGCACAAACACTAAGACATCTGCTAAACAAACTAAACATTAAAACTTGTCTGCCCTTGAAACTCACATTCATTAAAACAGCATTGAAACCCACAGTCAAAGAAAATACATTTTACCAGTGGCAGATAAAGATTAATTCTGGGCTGTTTTCAAATCATAGGCCCCTTGCATATGAAACATGCATGTGCTCTTTGGTACACCTTCCTATTGTTTTGAACATTTTTCCAGTAAACAATGAAACACAACGCATGCACAAATAATGACAGAAATGCCCAATTCAGAACATTTCCATCATAAAAGTCTTCTCAAACTTCTACAGTCCACCATTATCAGTAAACATGCACAATTCCACAGTCCACCATTATTAGTAAATATGCACAATCTCTGAAGAAGTAAAAAAGTCATCTAAATAATTCCACATTAAATAAATCTGTAACTAATGAGGTTGCTGCTAGCAAACACCTTTATATTTCATGGTTTCATCGAAAAAATAAAGTGTCTGATGCCCCTGAGGAATAAATTGCCTATATTACATTAAAAATGATAAGCTAGTAATATTGCAATAGGAAATGGATGGCAAACTGATAACAGGATCATAGTTAGTATCTTAACTTTTTCAGTACGGCAGCATTCACCCCTTGTGGGAGTAGAACCAACAACCTTCTGCATCAAAAGCAAGTAGACAACCTGTTGTGCTATTAACAATGCAAGCTGAATTAGCATAAGTAGCACTAAACTTCTCTTCCCCTGCAGCTCTCAGCTCCTTGTAAAATCTACTCAATACTCAACTGCATCTCAACTTCGCAGCACAAGAAATCTGGAAAAAGCCAAATTTATTGGGGGGGGGTCAAAAGGCCAAAAAACAGGGACATATTAAACATTGCTTGCATAATCTTGGAAAGTTGCTAGAATAAAACGCTGTGTTACCACCATACATTTTACTGCTAAGGTCCCTGTGCAAAAGAGTCAGAGCAACATACCACTATGCCAAATCACCTGGTTTGTGAAAGAAAAATGGTGTGTTACCACCATACATTTTACTGCCATGGTCCCTGTGCAAAACAGTCAGAGCAACATACCACTATGCCAAATCAGCTGCTTTGTGAAAGAGAGGAAGACTGAAACTTAAAAGGCTATCATTTAATGAATTCAGTTCTCACCATAGCTGTCAACCTCGTAGCACAAACACCTGGGCAAACCCAGTAATGAGGGAATACAGCCCTCAGACATATTCAGTGAATTCAGTACTTGCCATAGTTGTCAACCTTAGCACAAAAAACCTGGGCAAAGCCAATATTGGGGTATCAGTCCCAAAAATAAGGACAAATTTCAAATATTCATCTTATAAACTTAAAAAATTGCTAGAATAAAAGGTTGTGTTACTCTGTATTTTCTGAAGAATATGAAGTCTGAAATTCAAATGCCTGTCAGTTTTACTTCTGACGGAACAAAAACAATTTTCAGCAGAGACCCAGGGAGAAATACTGCAGACACATGTCTTTGTAAAATGGCAGGACACCAGAGCAAATCCACACAAACACAGGGAGGAGATGCAGACTGCACACAGAAGGCACCCCAGCCAAGAATCAAACCAGAAAAACCTATAACTGTGAGGCAACAATGCTACCACTGCACCATGAAATATGTAAGGAATTAAACATTCAGAAACCTGAAGTCTGAAATTCAAATGCCTGTCAATTTTATTTAACATTTGTTAATCAGGACAATCTGACTTTGAACAAAAAAAAAATAATTTTCAGCAGAGGCCCAAGAAGAAATAATGCAGAAATGTCTTTATAACATGGGAGGACACAAAAGCAAACCCACACAAACACAGGGAGAAGATGCAGACCCCACACAGAAGGCACCCGAGCCAAGAATCAAACCCAAGAACCTGCAGCTGTAAAGCAACAATGCTACCAGTGCACCATCAAATATCAAGTATTGCAATATTTAGAAACCACAGATATTATGAGGAACAGATCAGATCAAATACGAGGCAAAAATCTGCAATTCTTTTTACAAATGGTGGTGGGTAGTGAATTGAGGTCCTTAACACCTGCATACAAAGTACAGGGTTCAAGCCTGTGTATCTCTATCCACCACCATTTGTTCTCTCTAGCCACCAGTATATAGTAACTGGGGCATTACACACACACTCGTCAAATAAGTGCCCAAACTCTTTTGCCTGAGGTAAGCACACTATTATGGGCTCATCCATAATTTCTCTTTCAGCAAGGCAGACTTATCCAACTGAGGTGATGTGGAAGTCCTAACAGAGGAAACCTTAACCTCAAATAGCAAAAAATCTGCAAATAGATAGATCTTTGGTCCACTCCCCAAGGTCAAGCAGGGTGGTAAAATACATCAGTTTGAATTAAGATAGAGCTTTGGTCCACTCCCCAAGGTCAAGCAGGGTGGTAAAAAACATCAGTTTGGATTAAGATAGAGCAACTACTATGGGGTTTGCCCGGTATGACAGCTGTGGTGTATTTTTGGGGCTTTAGATTCTTTGAATAACTAAGGAATTACAGAATGAGTCCATACCATTTGGAAATAATCCCTGCCCTTTAAGAGCCTGGAAAGCTATGAGGAATATGGACTTGCCTTTAAAAGAAGATGGTTCTAGCCCATACTTCCAGTAAATTCTAAAGTGTGAAGGCAAATATTTTCAAATAATACACAAAATGGGTTGCAAATGCAGGAATATTTTGCTAATGATAACATTGTTTTGGATCCAGGACATGCAAATAGCAAAAAATAACTGGCAGGCACAGGGGATGAGTTCATTTCTGTAGTCCACGTGTTACATTATAATATACATCATCTCAGATGTGCAGCCATCCCAAGAATGAGAACTCCAGATGTCAACATAAATGCCATTAATTCATTATCTTTTCACTCTGTTCTGAAAAAGGAAACAGGTTCATCTGGGGGAGTAATTTTGCAGGTAAGTATATATGTAGCTTCAAAAGACATTCTAGATCGGAGGTGGGGGGGCTACCTTGCTATTTTTAGACTCATTTCATTTATCCATCCTGTCAGTTGCAGGTTGGAAACATTGTACTTCTAGGATGTAGCTATACTCATTTTAGGCATCTACTACAAGCATTATGAAATATGGGGGTTTAAGATCAGTCATACAGGACCTGGAGAAAATCTAGTACATTAAAATATGACGAGAGAGATGAGGCAGTGGCCCCCTATACCCATATATACTAACCCTTACCCAATGCTGCTGCTGCCCCTAACCCAATCTTTCATATTTCTTTCCCAAAAAATATGTCTAGTAATATCACTTCAGAAGACAAGCATGCACATATTTCAGTGAACAAGCAAAGCAAAAGCAAACATAAACAGACAGCCCATTTGAACTTTAGCATCCAAAGAAAAACCTTAGTTGACATGTTAGTCCCATCTACAATTGGAATTTTAAAGTCAGCTAGTAGAAAGAGAAAATACCTGGCTGGGCCAAAACTGACATGGTACACAGTGCTTAGTTCATCTTCTGTTTACCACTTGACCCTCAACTCATAAAATATGTATGTTTAACAGTTTCTTTAATGGGTGTAATTTGTAATATACATAAAGTGTAAAAAGGTAGTCTATTTAAGTGCTGGAATGGTATACACAATAAGACGGGTTTGCTTGTGTATTAAGATACAAAAACAGGGTTATTTCTTGTATTCACTTGAAAAACAAGTGAAAAATAGACATAGGCCAATGTAAAGCAAAAGCTGGAAAGAAAATTAAATTGGAAGGATTCTGAAAACTTTAAGCAAATTAGTAGTAAGCAAATACAATCAATCTGGGAGCTTCAATTACATTCAATTAAAAGGCTGCTTATGAAACTATATGCAAATAGCAGCATTGTGTCTTAAATAAGCTGCTGATAGCAAAAAACATTTCTATTTGCTGTCAACATTGCTTGTGACTTGACCTAGTGGCAGGGCGCCTGCTATTTATTACATAAAACAAAATGTCAATTACTTCCGCAAGAGACTAAGAAAAATAAAACATACATTAACTAGAAACTAACATAAACAACTGAAAGAGTTTTTAAATTCCATCAACAAGCAGAGACCAAATAGCAAAAGAAAGGCTATAGTGATGTGGTCCATCCATCTCAGACAGCTGATGGCATTTTAAGCTGGTAACCTTTGAGAGAAAAAATATGGATTCCCTTAGTTCAGTGCTTCATAAAACAAAATTATACAGGGCTGAGGCAAATTTTACAATATGTTTTCTTAAGCATTACCCAGATTATATGGTCGACTTGCATTGTAGCCATATGTTCCATAATGCAATCTTGTGTAAACAAAAATGCATTCACCTGTCAGTTTAGTGTTTTTCTCTAAGAAAGATTTGAGCCACTGCAAAAATCGTGTATAAATATCAGTTACAGCAAAATACTAGAGGACACCATCGGAACTTCCAAGGAAATAAATCTCCTCTTTTAACCCCACACACACACACACACACACACACACACACACACACACACACACACACACACACACACACACACACACACACACACAGACTTTATATAAAGGCTATTAAATCAGATAAAAGCATTGGGAATTAAATTGTTACAATTTATGTTTTACAGTTAATTTCATTTGTAGGTATAATCCTGATGTTGAAGTGGCAAGTGGTCTGAAAATACTACCACACAAGCAAAACCCTAACTATCGCTTTACCTAGCTTACTCTAACCCTAACCAACATACAAGGAAATAAATCTCCTCTTTTAACCCCCCCCCACACACACACACACACACACACACACACACACAACATCCCTATGCCTGTCCACACACTTACCTGTAGTCCATAACTCCAATGTACACCATCCGAAATCCTGTCAATAAACCCAAAGTAAACCACCACCGCACATCAGATCCCTATTCAAAACCCGCACTAATCCGACCCTGCCCATCGCGAGATCTTCCCCCGATGAGACTGCAGCAAACTCCAATCCAGACCCTGCCCTGCCCATCGCGAGATCCTAAATTCCTGACTGCTGACGTTGCAGTCTGACCCCGACGCATTTCCCCAGAGAGTTCCCAGGACAGTCTATGCAGTTTAAAACTGCTTAGACTTCTGGGAGCTCTGTTGTCCATGTTTCCCAGTCAGGACTGCTGCTGAGACTTCTGTGCATGCCCCAGACTGTCTCAGCAGCAGTCTGGACTAGTGCGCATGCGCAAAGTCCGCAAATTTATTTTTTTTTTTTTTCTGATTATTTCTTTTTATTTTTTTATTTTCAAGTTGAGGGGGCTGCAGTCCGGCAGTCCAATAGCACGGGCCGCCCCTGCTGATGGGTGGAATAAAAAAGGAGCTGGAGAGAGAATAGGGGGGTGGTGGTGTCTGATGTGTGTCATTGGTAGTGCCAATGACTGATTGAATCATGTTATTCAAACAGTTTATCTGCTCTTGATTTGTTGTAGGCACAGTGTTGGTGGTTGGCACTGGGTTAACACCTTCACTGGTTAAATTAAAGGTTTTTAACGGATAAGCTGTGCCCTTATAAGTTTCTCTTTTTGTTTTTCTCTCCTGTTAATAACGGTCACCGAGCACCTTTCTGCTTTGACTGTAATGCCATTATATAAATTGACAAATTGTGTAAAGCAATGAGACTGTTTGACTTTCTCATCCAGCAGTTGAGTTTCTTCTTTCAGCCGACTGCTTTTGAGTCTACAATCAGCTATTAAAAGTTTCATCAGGTTAATACAACCTCTGTATAACTTAAACTCTGTACTACTGTTTCTCTCATCTGTAAGTATGTAGGTATGTAATGTATAGTCATCTATTTTGCTGTTATACGTTTGCTTAGTTTTACTATATAATGTTACAATTTGCTAAATTGTACTATTTTTACTATGTAATATGGAGATTTTCTCCCCGGGCCTCCACTGAAAACAGGCTCCTTGAGCCAAGTGGACTTCCCCGGTCATCAAACTGGAAATAAATAAATAATAATAGCCATATCATTAAACAATTTGTCCAGATCTTTATAGAGGTAGTCACTGGTATTCACACCATTTGGAAATTTATAAACACTTAGCCGAAAAGGTACACATTCAGGGTGTGTGCATTCTTCATGGTAAATAATTTCATACTGCCATGTTTTATGCTTGATTTCCAAGTTCCTAGTCTATACATTTCTTTTATACACACACCTGTTTGATGGTGATTATCATAATCAGTTGCAGTGTCAACCTCCATTCTGTTTTGATCTCTAAAAATATTATAAGAGAATGAAAATTAATTTCAGTTAACATCTGTTGAGGAAGCCTTTGTTATGAACAGGTCAAAAGCCTTTATGAAGTCAGAGGAAAGGGCACTGATCTTAATCCACAGATTTTTAGAAAGAAGTGTCTAAGTAGCCAGAGAGCAGTACAGGTGTTTATGCCATTCTTTGATCTGCACTGCTTGCAAGATAGGATATCATATTTCTTTATTTTAGACAATCCTTGGTTTCTTCGGTTACCAGCTTTCAGAGGCTGGTCTTTGCTGAGTGGGTGGTCATGTCTCTGGAATCTCTTGGGTGCTGCTATAACAGTAGGTTGTTTCCTCAAGCTAGGAATAGACTGAATGCTATTTTAGAATTATATTTCCGATGTACTTGAGAGTGGGAGTGCTGCTGTTGGAGTATTCCTGAAGGATAAGATGATGTCCTAGGCCTTCATAGTTAACATTTTTTTCCAGAATTGCAGTAATATCTTTTTAGATAACTGATGTCAATAGAAGGGTGGTATCAGTGGTTCTATGAGTTGCAATATAAATTTGAGGTGGGAAATTAATCCTTTTTTCACTCTCAGCTGGTCAGAAAAAGAAGACACGACAACTGTAGGAGTTCTAACTATGATGACTTTGGAGCATGTAGATTTCCTAAACTATAAGTGGCCCTTTTGAACTTTTCATAATACTGACACAGGATCCTGGGAATGAAATTATTTTCTTAGACACAATGAGTGCTAGCAAAGCTTAATATATTCACACCTAGCAGCTGCAGTAGGTCACAGCTCTAGCAACTTACTTATTTATCCTTTGTTGATTGAGTTAATTCCACTTGGACAGAAGCTTCTTTCTGGTGAGACCAGAGGTAGTATTTATACTACTAGGGGGAATTTGACCAGGCATCAGGGAACTTCCTTACTCTTTTCGATAAGTGCCATGGGATCTTTTAGATCCACCTGAGCTACCACCATCTCAAGCAGATACGACGTTGGTTTAATGTCTCATTCAAGAGGCAACACACTCAAGAATGCAGCTCTCTTTTTAATGCTACACTGCAGTGTCAGCAATCCATCTACCCAGTGTTGGAATAGAACCCACAGCCTTCTGCACCAAAGGTGAGAGCTGCCTGTTGTGTCACTGACACTGCATTTCTTAAACTTGTTTTAAAATTAAGTTTAAAACAAAAGCCAAACAAATATAAATATCTTATGAGCAGTAAATGCTGTTTCAAAAGTACAATCACTATGTTGTTCAATAAAAACTTTTATTTATAACAGTAAGTCAACACATCCCAGTTCATTATTAAAATGAAAGTCCAGAAATATTTTTGTATAGGTTTTCACAAGCAACTGTCCATATCTTGGATACCGTATAGTGAGGCATACAGTTGTATTGGCATTTTGTTCAGCCATACCTTTTGTATGATGGCAGGTAATTCATTTTTGGGCAGTTGTGTTACAAATATTTACACATATATGAAATATGATGCAACAGCATTCTTCAGGATCATATAAAGTTTCACTTGATATGCACTTGGATATGCAATATTAATGAAAATAATGGAAACAATGCATATTTTCGTAATGCTAAACAAATAACCAGGAACATTTCCAGTGTAGTGCATTACAAATTGCAGTGACAAAGTATTTTTCTCTCTCTCTCTCACTTGAACATCGTACACTATACTTGGTATATAAACATGTAATTTAATCGGTTATGAAAATTTCAACGTAAATATAAAATTTTTCTAATAGGTGGCCAGGAGTGGTTAATATTTCCACTAACAGTGCACCTTAGACAAGCAGTCTTAGTGTGATTGTATTCCTTACAACCTGCCCGCTCACATCGTTTAAGGAAACTAACTCCAAACAATGTCATGGTACCATAATGCACTATGGGTGTGAAGTGGAATTGCACCAAAAAACAATAAAGATGTGAATGTCCTAGAGTAAGCCAGGGTTGACTGACACCTCTGTGTTGTGTAGTTACAAAAAACAAGTGTTTTAGGGTCTAGAACAGTATGTTTAGGGCAAGAGCATGGCAACTTTGATATCTCACCGGCTCAGTGTCAGTTTGAAATTCAAAAAAGGAGATTATTTTGTCCTGTGCTACTTTTATGCCTGTCACACATATTGCAGGTGAGCAGTTTGATAACTTTTTCTGACCTTGGAGAAGAAATTTGTGGCATGGACATGGAGAATGGTGGTAAAGAAATACTCCTGAAAATGTCAGTCCTTTTATTGGTAATAAGGTACAGTTATGCTAGGTCACAAAACTCACTGCATCAGAAACCTTGGCCTTTTATTTCCCCCCATATGCACACACTTGCCCAGTCATATAGACTTCATCCCACCATTTCCTGACAACTTTTAGCAGGACTTGCTTTGCTATGCCCACTGTGAAAGCTGTTGTAGTCTCCATTCAAACCAAACAACTCATTTACCCCCCTCACATACAGAGATAGCACCAAGTGTAATGGAAGCTCTTAAGTACACCGCTGATTCATCATGACACTGTGCCTTACCCCCATCTCCTCCTCATTTGGATTGTTTTTTCTGCTCTTTTCATGCCTGCAGATTTTTGTTTCCTAGTTCAGGAATTTTTGTCACCTTGCCTTTTAATAACATTTCTGTAATCTTCTCCCTGGCATCCCATTGTCACTTCCTGACATAAGATTTAATTCCATAGCTCTGCTTCTCACTTCTGTTGTGTCTTCTTGGTTATCAGGTTGAGAAAGGATAGACAGTGTTATTGGCTTCAGTTTTTAGGCACTCTGTAGGAAGGTCATCAGCTGAAGAAGAGCGCAGTTTAAGTTTGAGTAGTTTTATATAGGATGTGGACACAGGATTGAAAGTGAAACTGGATGTGGTGATATGTGGCTATTCAGCAGTGTTGCGATTAGATGTTAGGAACTCTTTGTTAAAGATGCTATACTGTTTATAAAAAAAAGAGTTGAACTGTTTGGGTTGAATTTTTGGCCGGTATGTAAGATTTCTTTAATGAAAGGGTTGTGTTTAGTATTATTTTGAAAGTTGTTATAGTACAGTTTTTTGTCTTCACTTATTTGCTTTTTAATACGATTGCAACGCTTTCTGTAGTTATCAAGATATTGATAAAATTTTAAAATTCTCTGATACTTCTTGATAATTCTTTTGGTAATCTTCCTTGCTTCAGAATGGCACCACTTTACTAAACTTTCCTCAGCATTATATCCAACAGCAACCTAATTCTGCCATGGTGCAAGTTCTGCCTTCTACAAAGCAGATACATTATAGTTTCCTATAACTCTGTAAGGCCTGATTTCCTTGTTGGTCTCCCAGTCCAAGAAGGGCTAACTAGACTGAAAAAATACTAATGATCCGATAAACCAGAAAGGTGTCACAAGGACACAGTGCAGTGAACTCATCCACTTGCTTATTCTGACTTGGTTCTATCTTCCCCTCCCACTCGGGCTTTAATTGACTTAACTGATTTTATGCATGCCTTATTTCTTTGCTGTTCCCAGCAGAGTTTTATTTAGCTGATTTATTTGTTAATGGAGTTAAACCGCCAGGCATCACATCAGGGAGAACTTTCTGGTTTATTTGCCCTAGTGCGAGTTGCACACTTTCCCAATGGAGACTGAGGGGACAAAACCCAGAACTGTGGGAAGTAGTTTGTTAGCAGCTAAGTTGGCCCAGCAGTTAAAACCTGCTGTGGTGGAAGGTACTAATTGATTTGGTATTTTAAGTGGCTAGTATAATGCTGAAGCGAAACATTTCATGAAATTTTGGAAGTAAAATCCAGGGAACTCTGTACATGATAGGGAGAGGTGGGGATTCAAAGAGCAACAGACTTGTAATATTTTTTGCAAGTCCATGGGATTTTCCTTGCTGTTACCCTTCCTGTACTCCCCTGTCTCATTTGTTTCTCCTATGGATGAGTACCAAGTTTCACCAGACTGAGTAAAGGTCCTCAACCCTTTGTTCCTGCAGGAAGTGAAAGTTGAGAGCTAGTAGCATGGTGGTACTAAACCAGTCAACAAAGGATGACTGGCTGGATGGACAGATAGATAAGTGGGCCAATCTGCTGATTTCACAGCCCAACCAAATTCTTAGCCTCTTAGGTGGCTTACAGGCTTCACAGTTGCTGCTGCTAAAAAGTAGGCATGCTGTGCTTCCGCACATACTTCTTTATTCTAGTGACGCCCTGCTGAAGCAGCACTGGCCTGTGCTGTGCTACCACACATACTTCTCTGTTTTAGCGACGCCCAGCTGAAGCAGCACTGGCCTGTGCTGTGCTACCACACTCTGTTCTAGTGACGCCCTACTGAAGCAGCACTAGCCTGCTAAGTTCCCTGTGCTGAAGTCAATCAGTGACCATTTTTAACTCTGGAATCATCCAGAGCCATTTTTGAGTTCTTATTTTTTAGCAGTTGTCCAGGATGCATCCTTATCCCCAACAGGAGTGTCCCAGGAGGTAGCCTTAACAACAACTGCAGGACCAGAAGAAACCCTCAACTCCATCAGGAGTCGTTCTTAAGAAATTCTTACAAGATACTTGAGCTACCTCATTTGTGAAGCAACACCTCTGCTAAGGTTCTGTCTCATATATGTAAGCTTCTCACCCTATTATAAAAAACAAACATAGTAACCCTTTGGAAAGCCATATTTCACCCATTTGTATCCATGATTTTATTCTTTAAGTTAATTCCCACAGCTAATGATAATAGGTAAAGCTATGAACAGAGACTGACTGCTGAACAAAGAGATTTAACCGAGATCTAATTTCTTGTTCCCATTTAAGATGGGTTCAGTACCCTCAAATCCATGGCTACAAGCTCCATTTCCTTGTCCATCTGAAAGGCCAGAAAAGTTTTACTAGACTGAAAAAAAATACCTTCCAACAGCAGCATCTTTCCTTTGACTTAAACTGGGTGAATAAATGATATGCTGAGATACTAGTACTGCATTATAGCTGTAATTACTCATGAAGTTTGGTATGTGGTAATGATAAAAGTAAACAAGAAATGCCTGTCCATTAGTGTGTATACTGACAAGCTCTTTCAGTTTCACTAATGCAGTGCTTTGAAATGTAGCAACAGCTTTAGAAACTGTGGGCAGATGGCGTCACTGAATGGAGGGTCTCTAATGAATATCTAAAGCAGGCTTTAAACGAATGTGATATGTAGTTTCATGCATGCATGCATTTCTCTTCCACCTTTCCTTTGCTGTATGTTTTTAATTCATCTTTTATGATCCTTAGTGTGCATCTACTTACTTTTTTTTATTGCTCGTCCTCATCCTACATGGCATGCTTCTCAGATTAGATAAATTCATTTATGTATTGGTTTGGAGTTGTACAGTTGCTGAACTGTGATCCTGAGCAACCTCACATAACCAGTGAGCATTAATAAAGGATACGTTTACAGTTTATGAACACCTGCAGGATAATTGAGAGGCTTATTATGTAGGGAAACAGCTGGAGTCTTAAATAAGGCATTATAATCTTTGATAATGTTTATTCATTTTATAGATTTGTGTATTCTGATGAAATCAAAAGTAAAAAATAATTATAAAACATCTGTTTGTACTTGTTAAAGCTTAATATACACTCAGCAAACAAAACGCATAGGGAATATAATGTAATAGAGTTATAAGCTGTGAAAGTGCTTCATAACATATCACTCGCCTAGTTTTGAATTCTGTAATTTCTCTGTGTATACTGCATAAATTGGAGTAGATTATTTAATCACCTCAGATCTCCTGTATAGCACCATAAAAACAAATATATTTCTCACTAGGAGCTTCTATGGTAATCACAAATAAAAGAAGTGGTAAGCGAGGCAATAACATCTAAAAAATGATTTAGAGACTGCTACAGCAACCTTGCCATCCTTGTGTCAATTGAACATATCATTGTTAGTAGCACTGCATTATTAAAAAAGTGTGGTCATTGCAATGTCTATGTATGAAGTCGCGATGCATTAAAAGTACATAAAACTGTGAAAAATTAAAGCTGCTGGGAATATCCTGCCCCGCAAACAGCAGCTTGCGTTGCATGAGAATGTACAATGTTTTAAGTGCTGTATTCTTATAATTATGTGCCAATATTAAATTCATTTTAAAAGGCAAATGTTGGTCAAAAAGGCAATGGACATAATAGTTGCATTTTGGACACCCCCATTGAGAATGCTTCTGGAAAAAGTCTATACAGCTTTTGTAAATAGTTTATCTGGTTAGTCTGCTATCCTTTTCTTTTCTATGACTGGCTCTTAAAAGTGACAAACCGTGCTAAATTACTGATACTAGAGCTCTTACATTGAAAGAGCTTTTCACTTGTAGCTTCAGATGTCTGAGTGAACCATTGAATCTGCCAAAAAAAGTAATGAAGATTGGAGCGAATGTTGTGTTAAAACCAGATGAATTATGCAGAACAGACATGTTCTTTGAGAATAGTCACTTTAACAATGAATCATAACCTACCGCAATTCTTCTTGTCAACAATTAAAAAGAATATCTTCTTAGCTAATGCCATTGTTTTCAACTTCATTGCTCAAGAATGTGGGTGGCAAAAAGGTCCAAAGTCAGATAGAGTTTTAAACATTTATGTCATTTACTGAATAAATTAGTAAAACAAGTTTAGCATCAGGATGCATTTCCTGAACAGTTATAAGAAGTATGAAATTCTAATGTCTGGTGTTTTTGACTGACAATGATTTACCAGAAAATCAAACATTTTATAATGGACATGGCACAAATATAAAGCAGTCAGGGACAATTGAAAGGTATGGCATGCATGTATACAGTGTACTCGCACAAGTGTCTTTGCATGCTGTAGCCATTTCTTCTGTCAGACTTCATGGACAAATGTTTTTTGCTCACTTAAGATTTACTGTGCAAGATTTTATCTTATTTTGACTTACCTTCAACGTTTTAGTTGGCACTTAAATTTATCTCAGCATCCATTGTCTTACTTGGGCGTTACCTTGAAATATGTAATTTTCTTGTCTTCATTGTGCTTCTTCTACATCAGTACTTTTTATATTCAGGTCATAGCTTGGACATTTTTTGTCACATCATGGAACATTACTAGTTCATGTCTAGATTTCATGGAGCATTGCTACTTATTTAAACTGTTGTCATCTTTAGATAATCTTAAAAGGAAATTATCTCAGTTCAGAATTTGAAATACTTGTAGTTATAAAATGACATATTTTAGTTTCAAAAGCATTACAGTGGGTTTCTGGTGATGTGGTAAAATTCTGACATTTCTGTGGATGCATAAACATAGACTTGTGGGTGGACATTAGCAAAGTACAAATGCTGAACAAGACTAATTTGCCTTGTAATTCCCACTATCCTTACAGCCTAAACCATACTGGCATTAATTGTCTGTAGCCTAACTCTACTGTATAAAAAACAAAAAAAAAAAAAAGAGAAAAAAGATTGAACAAGTGTGTGCGCACGTGTCTATATACATATATGTGTGTGTGTTATGAAGGGGGTCATAAACCCCCTATGTTGGGGGCTGTGCCCCCCACACCCTCTTAAAATTATATATACAAACTCTGAGATCACACTACATTGAAGAAAAGGGTAAATGTCTTGATGCTTGCTGTACAGCGACCTCCATCAAAAACTCGATCAAATGGTCCCAACTATTTGAATTTCAAGTTTCTGTATATAAAATGTCTTCGAATTAAATGTGTTTAAGTAGGCATTTGTTAGTACCTACAAAAGATTTAGTTGGACCGTGTGTTAGATTTCATTTATTTAAAGTCGTACATTGAGTGGGCCTGTTTTTGCTTTTTTATTTATTTGTTATTATTATTACTTTAGTTTACTCATAGATCCATAGTATGCTTTCTTTATTGGTATAACCGAAACTGTCTTTTCAAATCTTCATTGAAGACCCCATTTTGAATGTCATCATGAGTGTCAAATTGCAATGCCTCATCAGTTATAAATTTATAGCAGGCTTATTGCATTTGGATATTTTGTTTTGACTGTTAACAAAGACTTGTACTAAAAGGTTAGTTTACTGGTTTTGGCTCTGCTACCCACTGTGCAATTGCTTAATGGTAAACTCAGTGGCTTCAGTGACCTTAACTTATTCTAGATTTAACTAATCATTAACCCCTCTTAGGTTTGCTTCAGTTTAGAAGTTTCAATTACAGCTACTAAATATGAATAATTCCAGCTTTCACCTTCCATGAGAAATATGTACTACTTTGGTCTCTACTCTAATATTGCATAGTCCCTGTAATAGAAAAGTTGCCTACCCACCGTATTCATTTTCTGGAAATGTTTTCATCTGCAAAGGATATGATTGATATCGTATTTTATTGCTTTATGTTTATGTATTTCTTTCTGCTTATCCCGGTTAGGGGTCACCACAGCGGAACTCCAGTCTGCTAATGATTGGCAGTTGATTTTTACGGTGCCGAGTTGCCAGCCTGATGCCCAACCTTCAAAGAAGGCACACCCATTCACGCACACACCTACCTGCATGTCTTATATGTTTATAATGATTCAAAAACAATAACATGAAAGTATTCAATTACCCTTACAGAATAGAACAAATATATTGTATTTTATTATATTACATTTTTGAGTTTTTATTTTTATTTCTGTTTTGAATATAAGCAGTTCACTTGTATTTATATTTAATAACTGTTATTTAGAAACTAAGGTCTGTTTTATGCAGTGTTTGTATGGCTGAGTATCATGACATCTACTCTTCACTTTCAATCACTTATATCACCTGCATAATAATTCTTAAGACTACTTTGTTCAGAACTTTTTTTCTGTACTTAATTTGTTTATTCAGAATACTATTGATACAGATACATTAATTTTCTTTTAGATGTATTCACTTGTGCTGGCATGTTATGTTTGTTTGTGTAAGAGACAGAGAGAGAGACACTAGGTGACTTAGGTGACTTGGTAGTTAATAAAATTATATTGATTACTTCACCAGGAATTGGTATATATTCTGCACCTTATTGTTTTTCCCGCACCTTACTGTTATTGTTTTTCCCTCTCATAAAGAATGCCCATACAGTGTCATACCTCTCAATTTTCCATAATTTCACAGAATGTCCAGATTTTTGCCTTATATTTTTTCCATTCCTGGTATTTGTTTATTTATTTTTAACAAATCACTGGAGATGAAAGTCATTAAATAATGACAGAGATTTGTGTTTTAGACTTCATGCCCTTGAGAAATTGCATGCTAATGCAAAACCTGGTATTTTAGCAACTTCCTAAGTTTATAAGTACTATATTTAAAATCTGTCATGATTTTGGCCTTTGTTACCCCTTTTTTGTTGGCTTTGTCCAGAGTTATTGGGCTAAGAGGTTGAGAGGTATGTATAGTATTATTCATTAGCAGTTTAGTTTTTAGGACTAACACTTTTCTATAGAGGTTTTCATTATTCAAATATTTAATTAGATTTAGTCCTGTGTTATCATTTTTACTTTCCTTTTGGGAAAGATAGTACTGCATCTTTTTAATGCACTGCTTCTTCTGCCTATTAGTCTTATTTGTCAGATGCATGTGTTTACAGTGCAAAACATTATTTCAGACTTTCAATGATTTTACTGTAAAAGGTCTGCTTTCCTACTACATCCATTTTCCAGGTAGGGAGTTAAGGCTCAAAATTGATTAGAGCTTTCACAGATACTGGTGATAAGGAATACCACACACAAACCTGTGTAAGTTGACACTGATGTAAGCTTTCATTAATGCATACAGGAAAGGTAAGAAGCCGCTAATGCCAGCTTTGTTGACTGTAAATAAATGGTAGTGCTCACTAATGTAAGTAAGTATTTTTTCTCTGTTTATTTGCTAAGTTTTTCTGCATAGCTGCCTAGCTTGAGCATTTTCTGGCTTGTTAAACTTGATTTCTGTATTAGTAGCTGTATTTAGAGCACAACCAAAAGCTGTTTGCTGAATTTCCTGTTTGCACTTAATTTTAAATCGTTTTTTTCTTAAAACTTGCATATTTTCTGTCCTTGACCTAGCACTCTTGTGTGGGGTCATTTACTGCACTGTTATAACTTGATATTACTTGTGAACCTCTGCTATCTCTGTAAAAACAAAAACAAAAAAATCTTGCTTTTTTCCCACTTTTCTGAGAGTTAAAAGTTCAGTTACAGGCTTGCTGTTCCTGAACTGTTTGAAAGTTTCTGTGAGGCCATTTTGCTTGGGCTGAAGGAGGGTCTCTGTGTTTATCAGTGGCAGTGACTAACATTGAGCAGCTTCCTGCCCCGGAGAGGTGGTTACTGACTTGAAACTGTAGTTTTATTGGCCACTAGGGTCATTTCCATAACTCCTTCATCTTCCTCTCTTAAAACCTAGTTGCCTCGTGGTTTGAGCGTCTTTTCAGGCTTGTTGGCTGTTGGTGAAGCACCCTCCAAGAGGAAAAACGCTGAGAGAAGAAGGGAGCCACTTTTGAGATTTCAAGTATTTTTCTCTGTTTATTTGCTAAGTTTTTCTGCATAGCTGCCTAGCTTGAGCATTTTCTGGCTTGTTAAACTTGATTTCTGTATTAGTAGCTGTATTTAGAGCACAACCAAAAGCTGTTTGCTGAATTTCCTGTTTGCACTTAATTTTAAATCGTTTTTTCTTAAAACTTGCATATTTTCTGTCCTTGACCTAGCACTCTTGTGTGGGGTCATTTACTGCACTGTTATAACTTGATATTACTTGTGAACCTCTGCTATCTCTGTAAAAACAAAAGCAAAAAAAATCTTGCTTTTTTCCCACTTTTCTGAGAGTTAAAAGTTCAGTTACAGGCTTGCTGTTCCTGAACTGTTTGAAAGTTTCTGTGAGGCCATTTTTGCTTGGGCTGAAGGAGGGTCTCTGTGTTTATCAGTGGCAGTGACTAACATTGAGCAGCTTCCTGCCCCGGAGAGGTGGTTACTGACTTGAAACTGTAGTTTTATTGGCCACTAGGGTCATTTCCATAACTCCTTCATCTTCCTCTCTTAAAACCTAGTTGCCTCGTGGTTTGAGCGTCTTTTCAGGCTTGTTGGCTGTTGGTGAAGCACCCTCCAAGAGGAAAAACGCTGAGAGAAGAAGGAGCCACTTTTGAGATTTTAAGTAGTTTTTCTCTGTTTATTTGCTAAGTTTTTCTGCATAGCTGCCTAGCTTGAGCATTTTCTGGCTTGTTAAACTTGATTTCTGTATTATTAGCTGTATTTAGAGCACAACCAAAAGCTGTTTGCTGAATTTCCTGTTTGCACTTAATTTTAAATCGTTTTTTCTTAAAACTTGCATATTTTCTGTCCTTGACCTAGCACTCTTGTGTGGGGTCATTTACTGCACTGTTATAACTTGATATTACTTGTGAACCTCTGCTATCTCTGTAAAAATCAAAACAAAAAAACTCTTGCTTTTTTCCCACTTTTCTGAGAGTTAAAAGTTCAGTTACAGGCTTGCTGTTCCTGAACTGTTTGAAAGTTTCTGTGAGGCCATTTTGCTTGGGCTGAAGGAGGGTCTCTGTGTTTATCAGTGGCAGTGACTAACATTGAGCAGCTTCCCTGCCCCGGAGAGGTGGTTACTGACTTGAAACTGTAGTTTTATTGGCCACTAGGGTCATTTCCATAACTCCTTCATCTTCCTCTCTTAAAACCTAGTTGCCTCGTGGTTTGAGCGTCTTTTCAGGCTTGTTGGCTGTTGGTGAAGCACCCTCCAAGAGGAAAAACGCTGAGAGAAGAAGGGAGCCACTTTGAGATTTTAAGTATTTTTCTCTGTTTATTTGCTAAGTTTTTCTGCATAGCTGCCTAGCTTGAGCATTTTCTGGCTTGTTAAACTTGATTTCTGTATTAGTAGCTGTATTTAGAGCACAACCAAAAGCTGTTTGCTGAATTTCCTGTTTGCACTTAATTTTAAATCGTTTTTTCTTAAAACTTGCATATTTTCTGTCCTTGACCTAGCACTCTTGTGTGGGGTCATTTACTGCACTGTTATAACTTGATATTACTTGTGAACCTCTGCTATCTCTGTAAAAACAAAACAAAAAAAAATCTTGCTTTTTCCCACTTTTCTGAGAGTTAAAAAGTTCAGTTACAGGCTTGCTGTTCCTGAACTGTTTGAAAGTTTCTGTGAGGCCATTTTGCTTGGGCTGAAGGAGGGTCTCTGTGTTTATCAGTGGCAGTGACTAACATTGAGCAGCTTCCTGCCCCGGAGAGGTGGTTACTGACTTGAAACTGTAGTTTTATTGGCCACTAGGGTCATTTCCATAACTCATTCATTTGTCCTCGGAGGAGTGGTTTAGGGCAGTGACTTGTGGTTTGTTGGCCAATTTGGGTCATTTCTTTTCCAGCCCCTGCTATAAAGCACGCTTTAGCGATTTAGCCGGAGTTGCTACTGTTGCACACTAGGGCAGCCGTTAAGCAGGTTTAAACTATTCGGCTACCTAAAGTCCACTCTTCAAATTTTCCTTAAAACTACCTTCCTCGAACTATACTACTGATCTAATCAGCGTATCCTATAATTAAAAGATCATCTCTACTTGACTCCAAGTAGACTATTCTCTATCTGTTAAACGTAGCACTTGCTCCTACAGTACTTATTACCTTGATACGGCACTCTTGTCATAGATAGTACCCCAAAAGGCAACCCCCATTTCTCGGTCACCCACGTCCCCGAATCTTTTTAAAGTTTTTGTCTATTCCTTCTAGCATGTCGAGGGATCAGTTGCTAGTGTCCTCTCCTGCTCAGCTGGTGAACCTGGGAATATTGAGGCAATGTTACAATTGCCTCATGTACACAGACAACCCTCTCCTCCTCCCACAAAACACAAATACATGCGAGATGCAACTACACGGCCAAACTGGAGGCTGAGCTCTCTCAACATAGGACTGGCAAGACCAGTCAGGAGGAGAAGGTTACCACACACACTATAGACCCAGTCTCACATATTACCATTACAACCTCAAATCATACACATAAACACACAAAGACATACTCGGAGGCTCTGATCAAAAATCTACCAAAACAGCAGAGGCCACCAAAGCAGACACCCAAACAACCACCACCTCAGAACACAACACCTGCAACACATAGACCTCACAGTCAGAGTGTCAAACAGTCACAGCCCTTAAGGCCAAACACAATGCCAGACACACTAGTCATTGGTGACTCCATAGTCAGACACACTGACGTCCCGCTCACCAGACTGAGTAAGGAGAAGGTCACAGTAAGCTGCCTGTCGGGCGCTAGAATCCGCCACATAACGCAAGCACTCAGGTCTCTCAACAGCAGGTACAAATATGATTCAGTCATTGTCCACGCTGGTGTAAACGACCTGAGACGCACCTCCTTGGACTACATGAAAAGAGACATTGAGGAGCTCTCTGATTATGTAGCCCAGACAGGTATGACCCTGACCTTGAGCAGTATCCTACCTTCACCAAGAATGATGCCACAATACAGAGATAAGATGATCAGCTTTAACAATTGGCTTAAACACTGGTGTCATTCAAAGGGGATCCAGTGTCTGTCTGCCTGGGATGACATGCTGGACAAGCCACGCTGCGCAAGGGACGGCTTGCACCTGTCACCCTGGGATTCGGATATTGGCAAAGGCTCTTGCCACCCCCATAGTGCCTTTTTAGGCAAGGCTCAAATTCTAAACCTACCACCCTAGAACACAAAAAGGAAAAACTAAGGGTAATGCTGCTCAATGCCAGAAGTCTAAATCTCAAAATGCACGCACTCGAGGCCCTTCTCAGTATGGAGAACATCGATGTCTGTGCTGTGACAGAAACCTGGTTCAAGGCTCCTGAGAGCACCCCGGCGCTATCAGGTTTTACCTCATATCATGCGTTCCGCCCCAAAATCTGGACAATACCAAGAAAGGAGGGTATCCATATTCATCAAGGACACCCACACCTCAAGACTGGTGGCAACGCACGATGCATCGGAGACCATCCAGGTGCAATTAACCATAGGCAAGACTGCTCTGCAAATTGTAGCATGTTACAGGCCACCCTCACAAACTCAGGAACCTCACATGGCCTTCCTGAAAACACTAGAGGGGATAAATGTATCACCAAACACCATCATACTAGGTGACTTCAATTACCCTAATATAGACTGGGAACACTACTCAAGCCCAAACACCCTAGCCCAAAAGTTCCTGGAATTCATAAACTCAAATGCCATGGAACAACTAGTCACCATCCCCACAAGAGGAGATAACATACTTGATCTCATCATCACGAACATGGGAGCACAATGTTCAACACCGGAGGTGTACCCTCACTGGTGAGATCAGACCACAAACTAATCTCGCTGGAGGTCCTCATCCCACCCCACCTGAAATAAAAAGCCCACAGTAAAGAACTTCTCCCCAGCCGACTTCACACTTCTAAAGCCTAGTCTGCTCTCCTTTAAGGCCCCCGAGCCGGCGGAAAACAGTACTCAAGCCGCTGAATCACTTACAAATGCCTTCTACCAGCACCTGCAGGACTGCATGGATAAGGCAATCCCAAGCAAAACAAAGACTCTTTGTACCAAAGGCAAGCGTCCAATCTGGTGGACCCCAGCCATAAACAAACTCTACAACAAAAGGAGGAAGCTACTACAAGATAGAGCAAAATCCTTAAAAGGTAAGACACCCTTGATCACTGTAAGTAAAAACTAAGAGCTCTCATAAAATCATCCAAAGCAAATTTCGAGAGAAAAATAGCTAAAGACTCAAAAGACAATCATAAGGCCTTCTTTAGCTATGTTAGAAACCTGGGAGGAAACTCCCAGATATGCTCAGAGCTAGTTCAAAATGATGTGAAGATTACTGATCCTACAGACATTGCCAACATACTGGCTGACAGGTTCAGTGCAAACTTCTCCCCTCCCCAAAAGGAGAGATATCTATACCAAACGATTGCAGCCCCCAAACATCTCCAGCGCCCAAGTGAGAACTGCTCTCTCCAAAGCAAAAACACAGCATCCATGGGACCTGATGGTGTCCCCGGCTGTGTGCTCCATGAACTCAATGAGGAATTAAACCCACAGCTAGGACAGCTGTTTAATCAAAGTCTTACCTCTGGATACGCACTCCAGGAGTGGCGCACTGCAACTGTGGTACCACTTCACAAAGGCGGTGCCTCCACCGACCCTGGAAATTACCGCCCATTAGCTTGACAAGCCTTATCTGCAAAGCCATGGAGAGGATCATAATGGACCTCATAAATAAAGACATAGGGAATTTGCAGACTTTGGATCCAACCCAGTTTGGCTTTGTCAAAGGCAGATCATGCCTTTTAAACTTGGTTGACTTTTTCAAACAGTCACCAAAGCCATTGATGAGGGAAAGGCAGTCCATACAGCCTACCTCGATCTGGCTAAGGCCTTCGATACAATACCCCATTCGGGTATCATTGAAAACTCATCAGCTTAAATGTCAACCCATACATCACAAGATGGGTTGCAAACTGGCTGAGTGACAGAACCCACAGGGTCAGAGCTGCTGGTGCCATGTCAGACTCAAAGCCTGTCACAAGTGGTGTCCCACAGGGCTCAGTCCTGGGCCCACTCTTGTTTGGCATCTACTTTTCCAAGTACAAGCAAACACAGGAGGGTTATGGCTGACAAAGTTTGCAGATGACTGCAAACTGGGCGCCATAGTAGAAAACACATCTGACACAGATATCCTTCAGAAGGGTCTCACAGAAACGGATAACTGGTGCCAGAGCCACGGCCTAAAGTTAAATGCCAAAAATGCATAGTCATACCCTTCGGGAAAAACAAGGTTACCCCTAGCTACCAAATAGGTGGCAATCCACTGAGCACAGAAGAAGTTATCAGGGACCTGGGGACCCAGGTTGATAGTAGTCTGTCATTCGACACCCATGTAGCTAAAGTAGTTAGGAAGACCTTCTACATTGCCCACCTTATCATGAAGGGATTCTCATCTAGATCAAGGGAGGTCATAGTCTCCCTTTACTCATCACTCATCAGACCAATGATTGAGTACAATGCCCCATTCGAATGTATCTGACCCGACACTTGCAGCAGCTGGAGAGGCCACAAAAGTTCCTCACCAAAAGGATAAAGGGTCTCAAAAATCTGTCCTATGCTGCCCGACTAAAAGAACTCCAGCTCTATTCAGTCGCCACCGCTTGCTCAGAGGTGACCTTTGCCTAACATACAAGGCCATGTCAAACCCAGATTTGATGAATATGCTTCACCTCAAAAATCTAGATCCATCAGAGCCACAAGGGCGGAGACTTAAACCTTGACACGGCTATTAATAGGACGTGCTGGAGGGATAGATTCATCACCCAAAGACTCCCTATGCTGTGGAACAAAATCCCGGTACATGTGAGGCAGAGCACCTCGCTGGCCTTGTTCAAGAGAAATCTTGACCAATGGATGGGAGATCGCAGATATACCCCAGGGATTACCTCAGTGTCACTGCTCGACAGAGGCACAGAAAAATAATGGGTATAGTTCCCCATACTAAAGGGGTGGCCTAAGCCACAAAACGATGGGCTAGGCTTGTAAATGCCCTCGGGCAGATAGCCTAGTATGAACCTATGAACCTATGAATAGTGACGGAATTTGAGTGCCTAGGAAACACACAACAATATTCCTCATTGGCAGGGCAATAAACTTATGGTTAAGAAAAAAATGCCAGAAAATTGCAAGTTAAAGTGATTAATGTAACTAGTTTAGGAACCAAAAAAATACTTCATTAAAATCTCAAATGTATTGACAAGCAATTACATTTGTAAGTTTAAAATTGTTAAAATACTCTCAATTTGATATTCAGGATCACTATAATTTGAATCTTCAAATCACATATTAACAGCACTTATATATATATATATATATTTTTTTTTTTTTTTTTTTTACTAGATATGAACCTCAGAGTAGGTTTAGTAAGAAAAAAATTGTTTGAAAAACTGTGTCCACATTCTGCTTTCAACATAATTTGCCGTCTGGTTTCAGTTTTTAAAAACAGCAGAAAATATGTGACTTATTTGGTTCCTTTTAACAGTTTGCAGTATTTAAACATAATCACTAACATGTTTGGCTATACTGGAATGCTTATATAAAACATGTTTTCCTTTGTAATCTCAGGTATTCATTATTAGATATTTCTAGCATGAAAATGCTTAAAAATTATGGTCCAGATTCCAAAAGAGTTGCTGTCGATGTAAGTATGCCCAGATTATAAAAGACATGCTCTCAGTGTAAGTGACTTACTTTGGTGTAAGGCCTATCTGTAAACAAGCTTTAAATAGGGACCACATTCCAAAAGACCTGCTCTCGCTGTAAGTGTTCACTTACACTGATAGCAAATCTTTTGGAATTGAAGCTTTTATGTAATTGTATATTTAACTGTTTCAAAAAGATATCACGAACATAGCTAGGGTGTGATGAAGGGATCAGTCACCTTGGCACAAAGTGTAAGGAGGGCATGCAGTCTCTTGATCTGTGCATTTAGAAACAGCATTCTCTATATTGTATAAACTGTAGCAACCAGTTTGCTAGAATTTAACTCATTACAGCAGAGTGCGCCTCCAGGCATTTCTGCAGTTACCTCCTACTGCACCTTTAGGCATTAAATATTGCTTGTTCATATTTGCATTACTAATTCCAAAACTGTGCTACATACAAGGCATCAGAATATTTTATCTTGAAGCATACATGATGGCGAACACAACTGTAATGATATTTTACCTGTGTCAATGAGTATTTGTTAGAACTGTAAGGTGCTAACTTCATTTTTTTAAAGGCTCAAGCCACAACCACTAGGAGTTAAAGGTACACACTCAAAAGAGCTGTACTAGAGAGGTAATGAGTTAAAAGAAGAAACCTTTTTTATTATCTGTATAAAACATTTCATGATATAAACTGCATGTTATAAATAAAGTAGTTTTATGTAGCATGTAGGCAGTTGCTTTTTAAATAGGGAGCGCTACTTCAGTGACTGTATGTGTTAAAGATATTAAAGTAAACAAGTACTTTTTAGGTTGTAAGAAATCTAAGTTTTACAGTATGACAAGAGAAGAAAGACTGAACAAAAACAAGTTTAATGTTAATATTTTGTGAACTTGGGCTTGTGGGGTGTAACAGTGCACTGATCCTAGGGTCATAGGCTCATAGGATGTTACTAGGCTAATGGCCCTAAGGTCTTTACATGCCTTGCCTAGTTCTACCCTTATTTCCACAGTCAGCACCTAATGCCCTTGTCCAAGAGTGACACAGGTGGTACCCCTGGGGTGAATTTATGGTTACCCATCCAATCATCCAGATTGCATTTGAAAAGGCCACTGAGGTTCTCTGACATGAAGTGGGAGTCTGTTCTAAAGGTATAGTAATCTGTGGTAGACAAATCTCTCCCTCCAGCAGGTTCTGTTAATGTCACATAGGTTAAGGTCTTTAGAGCAAGTAAGCTGTGTACCATTTGACTTGGGGATATGCAGCATTCCCAGTAAAGCAGGGTCAGAGATTGCCTTGTATGCAAGGGAGAGATTACCTCCAAGTAGTCTGTATGAAACAGAGTAAAGTGACAGTGATTTCAGACAATCTACCTAGGACAGATGCTGAAGTCCTTGAATTTTCCTTGTGAGGAACCTTTGTGGCTTCTTCCGTTGCTGCAAGTGCTTGGAAAGGTACATACGAAAAGGCGTGTTGTACTCAATTATTTGCCAGATGAGGGGAGAGTACAGGGGGATTATAACTTCTTTTTTTCTGGAGGCAATGCCCTTACTTATGAGATGATCAGTATAGAATGCTCTTCATACCACTATGGAGACATGGTGATCAAAGGTAAGATCGCTGTCAACCTGTGTGCCCAGGTGTCTCACCACTTATGGTGTTGCTATTGATGTGGTAGTTAGCAGGAACATAGCTCTACCAAAAAGGATGGTAATGCATTTTTTACATTGTTTAAGGCCATGACTTTGGCACCAATCATTTGTTTAAAACCCTCTTGTGGGATGCAGACATCATTTGGAGATTCTATAACCGCTCCCAGTTTTCAATCATCAGCAAACCTTGTCTGCCACAGACCTTTAGTTTTTGCTTTTACCTCAGAGAAATAGATTCCAAAACAGTAGAGACCTAGGACTGATTCCTGTGGAATACCACTGGCTACAGGTCTGCTGCTGGAGGTGGATCCCCCTATTTTGACTATATGTGTTCTATCAATGAGCCACTTAGTGACCCATCTAACAATATAAGGATTGATACCTAGCTGGGTGAGTTTGTCAATGATGTCTGAGAGGGGGATAGTGAGGAAAGCCTTGGATAAGTCTGTGTAGGCTTTATGCACAGATTTCCCCTCGTCCAGGGCCATGGTGACTGTTTTGAAGAAGTCCACCAGGTTTAACAGGCATGATCTCTGTTTGACAAATCCAAACTGAGTAGGGTCAAGTGTTTGGAGAGTACCTAAATCTTTGTTGATAAGGTCCAGGATTTTTCACTCTATGACCTTGCAGATAAGGCTAGTCAGGCTAATAGGTCTATAGTTCCTGGGGTCAGTGGAAGCACTGCCTTTGTGCAAGGGAATAATGGTGGCAGTTTTCCATTCAGCTGAGATGAAGCCAATGCTTAGACTATGATTGAAAAGAGTACCCAATGGTGTTACTAATTCTTGTTGGAGCCCAAGTAGGATGCAGCCTGGGATGTTATCCAGTCCAATAGATGCTGTGTTTTTGCTCTTAGGACATTTACGACCTGCTATTTAGAGATGCAAGATAAGGGACAAGTGGTAGGGATATCATTTGGTATGTCTGGCGGGGACAGGGGCATGAAGTTTTCACAGTCTCTATCAGCCAATAGGTTAGGTATGTCCACGGGCTCAGTATATGTGATATCATTAACTACCAGTACAGCACAAATCTGGGCCTTCCTTTTAAGTTACAGACATAACTAAAGAAGCCTTATGGTTATTGTTAGTCGAGGAAGCTAATTTGGATTCGTAGTTTGCTTTGGAGGACTTTGGTAGAAGTCTAATTTGCTTGTTTAAGCTGAAGAGGGAATGTTTCGAGTTCCTCTTACTCTTAGACAGCCATTTCTTGTTATTATTGTAAAGCCTGTTAATGGCAGTTTTCTGCCTGGCAGGTTTGCTCTTTCTTGAGGAGCTTTTTTGGACCTATCAGGTATGGCTGAGTCAACATAGTTACACAGGTATTTGTATGAAGCATTGGTGTAGAACTCTGCATAGTTGCCAGTTCCATCTGGGAGGGTGCAATGAAGCTATTTGTACCATCCCATAAGCGGTTATAATCCGCTTTGGAGAAGTTTTTTAGTTTAGTTGCTGCTGGTGGTGGTGGGGGGGGGGTCAGGTGTGATACTTCAAATAAGACTAATTTATGGTCATATCTCACCACGGACGACTTCTAAGTGTGGGTTCTACACTGGGATGTTGGCCCCCCTGGGATGTTGGCCCCCCTTGTGGAGGTGCCAACCAACTGGTCCAGGGCATTGGCAATAATCAAGAAACCTTTGGGCACGTGAGTCTGAGCACAAGTAATTTACCCACTCAATGGATGGGTAATTAAAGATGCCCAAAACCATGGTTTTCTGATGTATCTTGAAAGACTCAAGTAGATCCAAAAAAGTAGTGTGTGTGTCCTGATACATGGAGGTGGTCCTGTAGCTGGCAATGGCATGATTAGGTGTACTCTACCAACAGTTAATTGCACCTGAAGTGTCTCCAGGAATCATACTGTTTAACCAATCTGGAGTTGTATTTAACTTTAATGAATATTGATACACCGCCTGTATGTTGAAGGAAGCTAGTGCAGATGTGATGAAATAATCAATAACAAATCAAGAGCTGTAAGTACGTAATGTTATTACTTTTTGACTACAAACACTAACTTGGGGGTAGGTTTAATAACCAACCTTCCTCAGAAGAAAATAACAGGGACAAGAAGTTTAGTGTAAAATAATCTACTCCCCCCTAATTAAACAAACTTTTAATTGATATCACTTTTGTAAAAAAACCATTGTTTATCATTACATACAAATTATGTAAGCGGTTTTATTATTAATTAAATAATATACAGTTGATGCAACTTTTAAAAAGATCAAAAGCCATTTTTCTTAATTTAGGTAAAAACTATATATGTTACACTAGAGTGTGGCCAAACTCCAATCACCATGCAAAGCAAAACAAGCCCCCCCTCATCAAAAAAAAACACTAACTAATATTGGGCAAATGAATAAATAAGATTTTACTGAAGATATCTAAAAAATCCAAAAGGCACATAAAAAAATTAATTAGACCCGAGGTGAACTAATCTGGACAAAATGAGTACCTATATTATTATCTCCTCATGGCTAAAGTTGAGGATATGGATCTAGTTAAAACTATAATAGACCTCTTGATCAACCTTTTAGAATAGCTAGCTTATTCAACCCCCCCCTGGTCAACAATTTGAGATCATTTTGAGAAAGTTTGTGAGCTGGATCCTGTATCCTCAAAACTTTAGCCATGAGGAGATAACATAGGGTACTCATTTTGTCCAGATTAGTTCACTTTCGGTCTAAATAATTTCTTTTTTGTGCCTTTTTTTTTTTTTATCTTCTTCAAATCTATATATTTTCATTTGTTATACAGCACAGTAAACAGTTCTTACTTTTGATCTTTTAAAAGCAGTTGCATCAACTGTATATTATTTAATTAATAATTGTTTTTATATATGGTGTTTTTATATATACAAAATGTTTTTTATTTGTAATGCATTAATATAGGGACAAGGAGTTCTTATTGAAACCGCCTGTATGTGGCATTGAGATATTTTCTCATATTTTTCACAAGAATTAATATTTGGATTAATGTCTTTGGCTTAAGATATAAACTAGTGTTTTTTTATGTAAGCAAGTATGCTTTAAAACTAAGTCAAAATAACAGAAGCCATGAAAACTGCTATGTTTCTTATAACTGCAAAGATATTTCATGTTTTTTTTTCATTAGCAAATATTCAGTCGAAATCAGTAAGTCTGTCGATGAAGGCAGCTGTACATTTGTTCTGAGTAAAATTTCCAAACATTCATTGATGAGTGAGGCGAGCTGTCTGCATGTGCAAGCAATTAATCTTGACAGTTTTGTACATTCTTTGATGAGGGAATGCAAAATTGAAAGTAATGACAAGCAGCTCATTGAAAATAGTTTAAAATTATAGGAAGTGAATGAGACAGAAGCCTCCCTAGCATCCTTAACACTTCAATGCATTTGATAGAAGAGTGTGCATTTCATAGGGTTAAAATTGAATGTTTTCTGAAAACATGCAAGCTGTATTTCACATCTGGCAAGGGAACAGAGATAAGAAAAGAATAGACAGCAATCAGTGTAAGTGAGAAAGCAGGTTGTAGCTTGGGTAACCTTAAGTTTAGGTTGAGTAACACCTGTGGGTGCAGCTCTCGATTTGGAACAATTGTTCCTTTCTGGAATGTTAAGCTCCATTTTGTGAAGATGTACATGGTTTTGTGTGCTATAAGTTAATAGGGGATGGGGGTTGTTTTGAAAATTCATTTAGGTTTTTGTTTGAGGGTTTTCATTAAAACAAAAAGTCTTGAAAATTTGACATAGGTTCAAATTGAGATGAGAAGAAACAGCTGTAGAAATGATCAGCCTGCCAAACATTATTGTGGGCATGTAACACAACATTTGAAAATACTTATTAAAAAAACTGTCTTGTATAAATAATACGTGTGAACAATAGCTGTTAATCATAATGGCTACACAATCCATATTATTTTGGAATGTAAATGGAATGTAAATGACCTTACAAGTAATGGCAAAAAGGAGGGACTGAATTTTGTTAAGAAATGCATAGTGCAAATAGTGCTGCAGGAGATAGATTTGGAAAGAAATGAGCATATGAATTTGACAAAGAGGGGATCTTTGGAAGGATATTCATCATAATATCAGAAAGAAAGGAAAAGGGCGTAAGTATACTAAATTGTTAGAGGGAGCTCCCATAGTAATAGAGGAAAAACGTGAGTAATTGTAGATTTATGGTAGTAATTGGCTGTTGGCAGGGGGAGGAGGAGGATTATGTTGGAGTTTATTTATATTCCACCAAAAATTTTATTATGGAGTTCAAAAAAATTTTGGGAGAATTAATCACCATTCAGCAGGGAATATTACTTATAGGTGGGGACTGGAACTTGATTTTCAATACCGAGGATGTATTGGGGGACTGGATAGGGTAGATTTCTGAAGACATTCTTGAAAGTATTTGGAATGGAAGATGTGAATTCAGTATTAGGAACTCCGGCAGAATTTACATATTCTCCAAGGTAAAATAACTGGGTAAGACTAGATAGAAATTATACTTTGCAGGAACATTTACATTTAATTGAAAGCTATGACACACATCCAGTAACTATTACAGATCATGTACCAGTAAAAACTAAGATAAAAATGCAAGGTAGTGAAGCAAACATGAGACACTGGTGCTTTCCCAACCTACCTGTTAAAAAGAGGGGAATTTAAAGAATGGCTATAGGAAATTATTTGAGAGTTATTAAGGAAGATAGAAATATATTCAGAAGCTATTGCTTGTGTAAGTGGGATAAAATGAAAATTGAATTTAAAAACAGGATAGAAATGAGAGAGAGAGAAATATGGTTAAGAAGTAATAGGAATTACTTATAGTGGCTGACAAATGTTAAAGTATTGCAAATAAGGGGAATGTGACAGAACAAGAAGAGGCACAAATACAGACTGT
The DNA here is from genome assembly GCF_019279795.1 of Protopterus annectens. NCBI lineage: Eukaryota > Metazoa > Chordata > Ceratodontiformes > Protopteridae > Protopterus > Protopterus annectens. Next base: position 507,337,293 of record NC_056738.1, read on the forward strand.
TAAAGAGAAAATAAGGGAGTAGAGATGAGTTTAGGAGGATTGCTCTTAAGCAGTTGTTTTTGGTAATATCTTCAGAGGATAAAATTTTTAGCACAATGATTTAGGCCTCAAAAAGTAGAAATGGTTGTTGCCAAACTTAGGGAACCTTTATCAAGAAAAGCAACCAGAGATCCCGTAGCGGTGTTTGAGATATTTCAGAAATTATATGAAAATTTGTATAAAGCAAAAAAATGTGGAAATTAAGAAAGGCAGCAAGTGGAAATATTTAGGGAATACTTCATTATACCAAGGTAAGAGGTGGATGAAGCTCAAGAAGTAACATTTAAGATAGGAGGGACAAGATAAAAACAGCAATGTATAATCAATTTTCAGGAAAAGATGGTATTCCCTTTGAAGTTTGGAAGTTAGGAGGGAAGAAAATGGATTTTGTTTGAAGTATTTTAAAAGGAGGAGAAAGGCCAGCATCTTAAAAGCTGTGGTGGCTGTTTTACTTAAGGAAAGTAAAGACCCATCAGAACCAATTTCATGCAGAACAATTTCAATTTTAAATGATGATTACAAAGTGTTTGTCTACACTAGCTAAGAGAATGGCAAAAGTGTTGCCATAATTGATAGGTTTGGATCTGTGTGGTTTTGTGGAGGGGAAGCAGTCATTTGACAACATTAATAGAACAATGATGATCCAGACAGAAGCAGAATGTAATAAAATACCACTGTTGTTGGTGGGTCTTGAAGAGAAAGCATTTGACAGGGTAAGCTGAGATTTTATGAGTAGGGCAGTAGAGGCATCTGCTTTCCCTGATAAAATAGTAAAGTTAATTAGGTAGATATATGCATGATCAGAGGCAAAAATTAAAATGTGAGTGGTCCTCTCTGGAAAGTTATATTTGTACAGAGGAGTACAGGAATACAGGAGGTGGAAAGACAGGCATTTGAAGGAACATATACTTGAACATTTCTGTATCATTAGGAATGGCACAAAGAAGAATGCTCTTGCTAAACATGTGCTGGAAACTTCCCCTGTACATAAGTTTAAATTTTTAGCTATAGGTAAAGTGGAAGAGAATTTGAGAGGGGGGTGTGATATACATAAAATGACTGAATGTCTAGAGAGTAAGTGGATAATTAGGCTTAGAGCTGAGATTGGATCAGGCCTTAATGATAAAGTTCTGATAAAACCCATGTTAAAAGCACGTCCACTCCTAAAGTAGGATGACACTTTGTGAATAGTTCTTGATATGATGCCAAATATGCATGTTTGCAGATGAGTAATTCTTATAGTTAGAATGAATGTGTTTGAGTTCTATTTCTTTTAAGAAGCAATTCATTTTTTGATGCATGTGACTACAACTTTCCTATGTAATCGTGCAGGCAAGAGTTGATTTAATACATCTGATGAAGCAGTTTTATCACTGCGAAAACCCTTATGGTTGTCTTATTCAATAAAACTTAATTTTATGAAGAGCCAGGTTTTGCTTTGCCTTATTGCTTCTTGATTTCTTTTTGTTAAAGTACGTTTGTTTATGTGTTGATAAAGGTGTTTAAAAAATTAAGTACATGTTTGAACTAGTGGGTGTAACGATGATGGTGAATGAACGTCACATGCAATATCTGTATGGAAATAAGGTTGCCACCTCTTCATATGTTTGAAGTGAGCTATTGCTTACAAAATTATCTGGTTATTTTTACAAAAAGAAATTCTCTATACTGTACTATTTAATATTTTCTCCTTTGCAATTCCACATATTTGTTAATAATTTGGTCACTTATTTCAAAATAGTGTTTTTATATTCATAATTTTTCATAGATGTGCAGAAATATCGACACTAACTTCATCGACCTCAGGATAGTTCTTACAAAAATGCAAGGAGGACAGACCATACATGACAGTGCAAAGGATGACACTTCACTTTTTTGCCTAAATAAAAATTTAGTCTAGTTGTTTCTATTGTTTCATATATTTTAACATGTTTAAAAAAAATAATTGTTTATGCTATTGTTATAGGAAACATAGTAAGTGGGTTTCTGTCCTAAAGTCTCAGGAGATTAACAATTTTTCATGTTTTTTTGCAGAACACAACTCAAATAGGGACTGTTCTGTGCAAAGAATGACAAGTGGCAACCCCACATGATTTATTAGGGTAAAACCTCACTAGTTTGACACAATTGATGACATTGCTAATAATGTGAATTAGAATATTATGTTTAATTCCTTCACTGCTTTTATGTCTTTTATTTCTCTGCAGTGCTCTACTGCTGATGAATTTTAAAATGACTTGAGATTTAAATCCTTGAAGATGTCCATGTATTTGATTTTAGTGCTTTAATTTAGAACTGTTAGCATTGTGGCAGTTGAAACACCACTGTTTATCCACTCAGCGAGCTGATTAAAGGGATTAGTTTGTTGTGGTGGATACTGTTTTTAAACTGACATTTTACACACACACACATACTCTCACTCTCAACTAATTCACTGCTTAGTTCTTGTTTTGTTCTGGCTGGGATACATTCTCTGTAAAGTTTGCACATCTTTCCTGTGTCAGTTTGTTTTTCACTAGGAGCTCCATTTCCCTAACATTTCCAAAAGATGTGCTGTTCTAGGTGTTTTGCCATCTCCCACATTGCCCATAGGTGTGTGTGTTGTGTGAGATTGAGTTTGTAGTTCCTGAGTGGGTTTACTGTCCAGTCAGGTCCAGTCAGGATTGTTTCCTCCTAATTGTGCCCAATGACAACATTTATCACGACCACAATTCTGATTTGGATTAATTAGGTAAGCAGAAAATGGTGTGTGTGTTTGTGTGTGTGTGTGTGTGTGTGTTGTGTGTTGTGTGTGTTGTGTGTTGTGTGTGTGTGTGTGTGTGTGTGTGTGTGTGTGTGTGTGTGTGTGTGTGTGTGTGTGTTTACTTTTCATTTACCTAGCACATACACAACCGTTTCAGGTCTGTTGTTTTTGTGTAAAGGGGAGTACATTGCTTGACATAAGTGATATGTAGTGTGTCCCTAGTCACTGGGTCAGCTAGGTAGTTACACAGCATGGTCCTATCCACAGTTATTACTACAATACTGTAATACTTAAGGATTATAATTTCACTGATTGTCACATATTTGTTAGTTTGTGTTGCAAGTTTTAATTGCATCAATTGAGCACTAAGCATATAGGATAGAAATACAACACGTAAGCTATAACTTGTTACCTACGAATAGGCGTAGATACGCAGAGCATGTATGAAAGTTGAAACCTATCCAACTGTAGTTTAGACAGACAACATAATGGCTTACATTTATGAACCCAGCATGAATGACCTGAGGAAGAATTGTGTGTTAAAGCATATAAATACTGCATATCACGTAAACTCGAGTTTGGTCTGATGAAGTCCAATTAAGGGTAAAAGAGCTCATCTGTTTAGTATATTTAATTTTTAGTAAAAAAGTATTCATTTCTAAACAAGTTACAAATGCATGATTACTTTGAAGTCTCAGCTGATTTGTCTATTTTGTGGTTCTTTTTTCCTGGTTTTAAGGAGCCATCAACTTCATTGACAGTTTTTATTTATTTATTTTATTTATTTATTTGACATTCGTTAACCGGGTTAGTCCGGTTGGGCAGGGTGCCTCTTTCAGCAGACACCCGAGGAGAAAACCTCCAGGTTACATAACAATTAGAGATACAGTGATAATAAAACAATAGTAGCAAATTAAAGTTATGTCATTATACATAGTAAAAATTGAAGAAGGACAAAACATACAATATTTGTAACATGCAAATAATAACTAAGGAATAAAACATTGTGCAATAATTGTATCATACAAATAGTAACATCAAAGGAACAAAATACAATAATTATGATGGCAAGGTATTAAGAGTGGACAAGGAGCAAGAGGTCAGCTGAAGAATCCAGTCATAGTGTAGCTAAAAGAAAGACTAGAGGTCATGACGTGTAGCAGAGATAGGAGATCAAGTGAAATTTACTGAAGGGCAGTAATTGGTTAAGGAAATAGGATGAGCAGATGGTAAAGTTACACAAAAGAAAAAAGGGGAATCAGTTGAAGGGACAATAGAGGAGAAAGGTGAAAAAAGGGTAGAGGAGGAGGTGAGGACATGCAGGTTGGGTCATTGCAGGGGCAGATCCAGGAGTTAAGCAGATATTCCTTTAAAGCTGGTTAGGTTATTAACAGAGTGTATGTGAAGGGGAAGTTTGTTCAAGGGAGAGGAAACTGAGTGGCTATAAATTATTTTGCCAATGGATTTGTTGGGTTTGGAAATTTGCAGCAAGATTTGGTCAGAGCTGCATATGTAATGATTAGGAATATAGGGGGAGATGAGGTTTGCTGAGAAATCCAGTACAAAACCTCAGCACTGCAGGACAAAAGCCAGTAAAGGTCCTTTCCTTAAATAATACTACCAGGACACACCAAAAAGGTATAAAAGATTTAATTCCACAAAAAATACAGACAAGATTTAGTGCTTTAGTTTCATCAATGGAAGCGACATCAGAATAATTAAACACAGTCTCTGTTTAAATGCACACCACTCCATGCTGATTGGTTGAAAAGTGTTAAGTTAATACAACATTTAAAAAGATAGATTAAAAATTGCTTAATAAATGTTAATAATCCTATATACATATATGCACGTCTGCTCTAAAATTATATGTCATACATTAATAAATAATACAACAGATTAGCTCTCATTTTTAATGCAGGGACTATTGAAATGTGGTCATTCAACCCTGGACTTGTGCAAGCATCAAAGACCAATTTCTGTATCAATTCCTGATACTCGAGTTTTGTTTCCCAGTCCCCTTCCCGTTCTGTAGGGGGGGTCTAACCTGCTCTACAATCAAGAGTTTAATTTGGCTTCAGGACACACAATCATGTGCCTGTACAGGGCATTGGTGTCCTTATCTTTGTTCATATCATATACATGTTCATATATTCTTTGCCTTGGGCATCTTTCGGTCAGCCTTCTTTGATCCCCCCTCCCCTTGTATCTCTGATTGGGTTGCCATTTGTGGGCTTACCTGTGCATATGTAGGACGTGTGTTCAAATTTTTAATTCTGGGAGACCTGAGTGGAGGTGGGGGTGGGCTCTCAAAAGGGAATCCAGGGTGTCTGTCTACAATATCTGTCGAATTCTCTTCATTAGTAGCCCCATGTCTATCAACAGATTTTGGATGGCTAGTCCTACTTTTGGGTAAAAATATAGAATATGCAGTATTGTGTTGATATTCTCTGTCCCTCACCAGTTTGGATAATTTCCTTTTCTTATTTATCTCAACAGTTTTCTCCACCTCATAAAACATATTACAGTATTTACTCTTATAATATGGAGAACAATAAATCGTTTTGAATTTATACATTCAAGTCCAATATTTTCTGGTGCAATACATTTAAACGTTTCTCATCACAAACTAATGCTCGCATAATAGCTAAGCCACTGTCATTAAAAATCTTAATTTCTTTAAACAAATCCGTGCCCTCTATAACATTATTAGGGAACCCCTAGGCACCAATTTTGTCCAACATAAGAGATTTGTATTTTGTCAGACAGTCTTTTAACTGATGTATCATAGCTTAGTAAGAGATATAAGGGTCCGTATTATTATCCGTGTGTGCATTTTGATTCAGGCTGTAGTCTGTATGCTTTAACCATTCCCCAATGTCCAAATTGGCATATTTCATCAAAAATTTAATGTTCCCTGACCCTGAATTCCTGTAGGGTGTCTCTAGTATGCATATGCTCAGCAGACGCCAAAGACTCAACCGTTCCTCCTCCTTGCAGTACCGGAAATGACGTATCGTTTCTCTGCCCGGGTTGGAACCAGGGAATACTGGTATGTTGTTCACTGTCCACAGTTTCAGGTTGAGAAAACATTGAAATCAAACTGGTTAATTCACCCAGTAGTGTTTTTTCACCAGAGTTAATAGGGGTACTCCCTCGGGCATTTCGTCCTCCCATCTTCCAGTAAAACGAAATGAAACACTAGTAACCCAAAGAAATGCTGAGAAATCCAGTACAAAACCACGTAGAAACCACAGCACTGCAGGACAAAAGCCAGTAAAGGTCCATACCCTAAATAATACAACTGGAACACACGAAAAAGGTGTAAAAGATTTAATTCCACTAAAAATACAGACAAGATTTAGTGCTTTCGTTTCATCAGCGGAAACTTCGTCAGAATAATTAAATTAAACATGGTCTCAGTTTAAATGCACATCACTGCATGCTGATTGGTTGAAAAGTGTTAATAAGTTAATACAACATTTATAAAGCTTAAAATTGCTTAATAAATGTTAATAACCCAATATACATATATACATGTCTGCTCTAAAATTACATGTCAAACATTAATAAATAGTAATCACAACAGATTAGCTCTTATTTTTAATGCAGGGACTACTGAAATGTGGTCATTCAACCAGGACTTGTGCAAGCATCAAAGACCAATTGCCATGTCAATTTCTGATACTCGAGTTTTGGTTCCCAGTCCCATCCCTGTTCTGGTGGTCTAACCTGCTCTATAGTCCAGAATTTAAATTTGGCTTCAGGACACACAATCTTGAGCCTGTACAGGGCATTGGTGCCCTTACCTTTGTTCACATCATGTACATGTTCGTATATCCTTTGCCTTTGGCATCTTTCGGTTTTCCCTATATAGAATGCATAGCAGATGGTGCAGTATGCCATGTATATCACCCCTTAAAAAGACAATTGTAGTATCCATTAGTTGGAATGAATCTATTCAGGCTGAGTAAAAACTCAATGTCATTAACAACCATGCAACACTGTGTACAACTACCACATTTAAAAGTTCACTTTTTTGTCTATGTGTTGTAATTGTTGTGTCGGGCTGCATTTTCAAATACATTTTCAAAATTAGCCCCTCTCCTAAATTAACTTTAAATGGATTTTGAAAAACCCTGAGAGTATTGGGCATAATTGCAAACATATTCCAATATTTTGTAATAATTTGTTTTTTTGTGATGAATCCTTATTGTATCTTGACACAAAATACATATCTGAAACACGTGTGGGTCCCCCATCCTTCATTTTAATTAAGGTCCCTGGTAAAGTGGAGTTCTTACTCAATACCCGGCCATTGATCAGTGGATAATATTTTGAGCCCCCATCCTTCTATAATTTCCTTCTTAATGGCCTCAATAAAGGGGTCTATGATACTCCCTAAGAATAAACAAATTCTCTGTGAAGTCCAACTCTTGAATCAATACTACTTTGTCTGAAGTCATCCGGGCTGCCCTCACCATTTGACTTTTAACTATATTTCTCTTCTGAAAATACAGGTGCTTACTCTTGAAATGTAAATATGAATTAGCAAACTAATCTTTTCTATGGATTCTAGACACAAAATGATTATTCTCCACATGTTTAGAAATGTGCACATCCAAATATGAGATAAATTATCCACTGTATGTATGAATGACAAGAAATCAGTGGTGGTTTCTAAATATTTCATAAGATACTCCACCTGATCAGTAGGACCCTGCCAGACAATAAAGATGCCATCCAGGTAACAGTAGCACGTCTGGATATATTTGTAGTAATCACATTTAAATGCATACTGTATTTCCCAATATAGTAGCACTAGATAGGCATATATTGGGGCGCAAGCAGTATCCATTGCCACACCATCCAACTGTTTGTAGTGTTCACCTTGGAAATAAATAAAATTATTATTCAAGATGAGTTCCATATTTTCCAAAATTAACCTGAATTCATTCCTAGTTAGGAAATCAAAACTGGTCAGTATCTCCTCAAACCAGGCTAATCCTGTGTGGTGCGGAATCACAGAAAACAGATATTTCACATCTATAGTGATAAAACCTAAACTGGCATCAAATACCAATGCCCCCATCTTGGTGAGAAAATCCTAAGAATTTATTAAGATGTGATGGTAAAGATGATAAAAAGGTTTCAGTTTGGAGTCTATGTACATCACCAGAGGCTGGGTCTTGGAGCCAAACAATGCTATAATTGGTCTCAATGGAGGGGGGGGGGTCGGGGGTCTAACACGTTCTTGTGTACCTTGGGAATTCCAAAAATGTTTGGGATGACAAGGTTTTTTTACTCGTAAAAAACTGTATAATTTAATGTCTGTCATACCTTGTAAAAGATTATCCTCAAGAATTATATATATTTTCCTATAGGTTACCTCTATTTAATTCCTGGAAACTTGACAATATCTACCTTCCTTAAGTATATCCAACATTTTTCCCATATACTACATTCCTTGTTGAGCAATCTGCATAGAAAGTATGTTTCATCACTATTTCTTTATGCATATGTGTAAATGATGGTCCTATGTGTATAGAATTACAGGCACTACAATTCCTACAAGGGTATGTTCCTTGTCTCTGTGAGGTAACAAGTGGTTTATTCAGACCTGTCCTATAACAGAGCTGCCTCCTTATAGATGAGTTGTACTTCCTTACTTGGACGACTTCTTTCAGGCATCCTCTCCAGAGAGATACTGGTGCAAAATCTTCATTTTGCCATTTCACTTCTGCAAAGCCTGGGGTTCACAATAAATTTCAAAAAGCCTTTTCTGACTTCTTTCCAAGACCATGATTTTCTGTGGTTTAGGATATGGACTGTGCCTATGCTGGCATCCATGCCTCCTCCCAAGGCTCTCATTTCCTTGTTTCAAACTCTTCTTCCTCTGTCTTCTACTACAACCAGGGATTTTTTGAGAGCTCTGGGCTTCATGTTATCCAACATCCCTATTCTCCCTCTGGCCAAACTCCAGATGAGGAAGTTGGCTTCAACATGCATATCCCCTAGAATTTGTAGTTCCTCTTCTACCTTGTCTCAAGAAGGAACTGCACTGGTGGATCCAGCAGTTGTCTGTCAATCCAGGGTTCCTGTTTCATCCCTCTCTCACAACTCAGGCTTTTCATCCTCTTTTCTCTGAGGACCTCTCAAGGTATTTGCAGACAATACCACAATGAGATGGTATGTGAACCACCGGGGGGGATTAAGATCTTATCTTCTTTGCCAATTTTGGCACTCCTAGTGTGGGATCGTGGGATCTTACTGTCCAGTGTCAAGAGACTTTTCAGGCAGCCTACATTCCCTTAGGTCAAATCATTGTAGCAGACATTCTGAGCAGGTCCTTAACTCGATCCCATTAGTGGGTGATTTCACATGGATGTGTTTCTGGACATTGTCCACCAGTGGGGTACTCCTCAAGTAGAATTTTTTGCTTCCTCTGTTTTGTGCCAGAGTCCTATGTCCTCTGGATGGGCGCCCTATCTTTTTCTTGGCAGGGGATATTTCTTTATGCCTTCCCTCCTCTTCCCCTCATTCCAAAATACCTGTTCCAAATTCAACAGGATTCTCCCAAAATCTTGCTGGTGACTCCCTTTTGGGTGAGACAGCATTGTTTCCCTCTTCTTCTGCATTTAGCCAAGGGCAATCATCACAAGTTACCTCACCGAGTGAAGTTACTCACACAGGACAGGTGATCTCTAAAACATCCCCACTTGTCCACTGTTCAACTGGCATTGGGGGTGATAGGATTTTGATTCCACAAATACACATTTTTTTTCTGAGGATGTGTTTAGGGTCCTGCTGGAGGCCAGGAAACTGAATTACTAGAAAATCCTACTTATCTAATTGGAAGAGGTTTTCTGTATTGTGTTTTTCTCGTAACCTGGATCTACATTCTGTGGCTGTTCCTGTGGTTCTCTCATCTGTGTGAATTGCTTAGTGCTGTGTTGGCTTATCCTTCTATTAAGGCCCACTTATCAGCTGTCTCTGCTTGTCTGCCTTTATCTCCTCCTTTAGCTTCTAGATTTGAAGCCAAGCAATTCTTTAAAGGAATCCTTCGTATTAAGCCTCCAAGGAAGCTTGTTCTGCCTCCCTGGGATCTTAATTTTGTTTTGGAAAAATTGACTCCTTTTGAGCCTGCAGCTTCAGCTTCCTTGCAGTGTTACTCTTGAAAGACTCTAATTATGTTGGCCCTTACTTCTGCCAGATGGGTGTCTGAGCTTTAAGCTCTTATGGCTTGTCCTCCTTTTTTTTGATGTTTCATAAGTACAAGGGAGTCTTTGCATACTAGACCTTCTTTTATGCCCAAGACGGTGAATGAGTTATCTTGTAATCTATTCATTTGCCCACTTCTTAACCTTCTCCGCAGTCTGCTAGTGCGAAGGTTTTGCTCACCTTGGATTTGCATAGACAACTCAGATTTTATTTGGATAAGACTAATGCTTTTCATAAATTTGAACAGCTTTTTGTTTCTTTTCATCCTAGGTCTTTAGGTTTGGTTGTTTCCAAGCAAAACATTTCTTCTTGGATATCAAAAGACATCTCTCAATGCTATTCTTTTCATGGGAAGTGCCTTCCTTCTTCTGTTAAGGCTCATTCTACTAGGACTGCGTCTTCTTCGGGTCGGATACTAATTTTGCTCTTGAGGCAGCTGCCTATGCATACTTTAACCAAGCACTATAAGGTAGATGTGATTTTTAGGTTCAGAGCAGGTTTTGCCAGGGCCATTTTCCCTGGCTTCCTAAAGGGCTCTTCTGGCCCTTCCAGTGTTCTTCCTGAGCTATTGTACTGTCCCTATTGTAAAGAATACTGCAAAAGTGATGTGGGAGGGACACAGTAGAGTTGTGTAAAATCTTACCATAACTGTAGATGTCCTTCTCTTCACTGTTGCAGTATTCCCTCCATCCTTTTTCCCTTCTGGATTGGACACCTGATGATCTCCTTAGACTGTTGTTCCTACTGAGGCTTTTCAGTACTGAGGATAGCACGTCTGGATGTCACCTTTATGCCCTGTGCCATCCACAGGGAATGTACATGTGCCGTATGGTGTACCCATTCCAACCTAAAGGCTTTGGTATACTGGCCAGCTATTGGGATGCCCTAAGCAGAAGATTCCCTTTGTAAAGAATCCTGCAACAGTAAAAAGAAGGACATGCATATATTGTTAATAAGATTTTACACAGCTGTACTTTTCTGATCTACCAAGAGGGAGGTGTGGAGGTTCACAAGCTCTACACCTCACTTTACTTTCACTAGTCAACCAGGTACTCCCGAGGTGTCATAGATGTTGATTGGAACTGTAATGATGGGCTTTTTGAAAGCTCAAATGTTGTTCCACTTTTAGTGCCAACAGTACCAGTTATGTTGACACTGACGGGATGCACTTCTATTCTGAAATCTTTGGTGTCAACCGTATATCAGAGCTGAATACTTGACACCTATGTCCCAGGGCTTCCCTTAACACTGACATGTTTGGGTCCTCTGGCTTCAGGTTCATTGGTACTTGACGCATAAGCTCTGATATCAGTCTCTGGCCCATCTGATCTTTTGTTGTGAGGGACTTAGATTCCCAAATGGAATCAATCATGCAGTACACAGACTCGATGACCTTTGGAGGAATTATGGAAATGCTGAGACAGTGAGGGAACTACCTCAATGACACCCCTTCCACTGATGAGGAAGTGTCCTTTGAGGACTGTAGAGGTGACCCATCTATGTCCTTGGTGGTCACAAAAAGGACCATTGTTAGATGCCATTGTGGATGCAGAAGCCATAAAGAAAGAGCTATCAGAAGAGCCCTCTATGGTACATCTACCTCATAGGGAATCTAGCACAATAGCACAATAGACTGATATGGAAGGCGGGCTTATGCCACTGAAACTTTTTCCATGGAGGCATTAAACTATGTATCTCATATGAGATGGTTCCAAAGGTCTCAAGATTCCCTTCAAAAACCGAGCTCCCCATACTAGACACAAAAAAGAAAGTTGTAGGTTCAACTTTTGACCATGTTGTTCATCATAGCTCTCAACCTTCCATCTCCAAAATGAGGAACACTCACCTTCATATTGTGGAACAAATGGGCAAAATGTGGAACACATACTAATAGCTTACTAACAACTTCAACTAGGAAGGTCATAGGATGGTTAAAATATGCTGATTTTACTTAGAAAGAAGATCCTTTAATGAATTTATATGATTAATTTCAATTTACCATGGATTTCACTTAAAAGAAATTCCTAACACTGAATGTGTGACAGACTCTTTCAATGTGGAACTTTGAGGAATTTCGAGGAACATGAACTTTTTAAGACCCCAAATGAGGTGCATTCCTCGTAATGAGGTACAATTGAGAGGTATGTTGTTCATCACCAACTAGTCTAAGAGGCTACTGTACAGTGCCAGCGATGGAGCAGCGAACACCAATATAGCCAGGTGCTGTCATACCTGATGGTGCAGCTTTGCAGACAACTTTAAGGTATCCCTTCTGATTTCTATGATAATCATTACTGTTTTGTCTGAAGTTAAAGGAAAGTTTATCAAAGAGTGAAAAAGAAGGGAAAATGCTGTCTGCCTTTGGGATTTGGTTTACTACTCCTAAATGATCTATTTTAGGAATCGCAGCAGTAACTAGGGATTCCAGTTCTTGAGACCCAGCATTCTTTCTGTGAATGCTCTTCATGGCAAAGGGGGTCCTATAATGATTGCAGTTCAAGGCCAGAGGGGTTCCTGAGAAACAAGTGTTTAGAGGCACCTTTTCAGAGGAAACTGTTTCAGCATTCCTGAAAAGTTGCCTGTTTGCTCCCCTATGGAGGCAGATGGTGGGACATTTCTCTCCTCAGTGAGAAAATGTGTCAGCCATCAGAGTGGCTAATTGAATGAGAAAAAGAATATCCAGGGGCTATGTCATACCATTCATTTTCATTCCCAAGCAAGGTATTAATACTCCTCCAGATGTTCCACCACACCAAAAAAGGGCTACATTACAAAATGTTTTGCAGCTTCCTCAAAAAAAAAAAGCCATCCAAAATGTCTCACTATACCAGGGATGATCCAGAGCCTACACAAGACTCTTTTTTTTTTTTTTTTTTTTTTGGTGCTATAGAAGACCAAGGACCTCGGATCCAATCTGGCTCTCAGTGACCCAAATCTACATGTAAAAAAGGCAATATTCAGAATTGTTGCAGTGCATTCCATACTTCCACAGATGCTATTGAATGATGTTTATTACCACATCAGGACTGTGATGCACTCCAGAATGTTACTCCACTTTTGGCTAGGAGCCAGTCACTTCCATTTCTGGACATTACTCTTCAGCCCCCCTCCCACCCCCCGGTGTTTAACAAATGCACGTTAGTAGTTACAACACACCTCAGTCTCAAAGAAATCTTTAATCCTGGCAAGAGCCTGTAACTGCTTGTATTGGTCCTTTTTATATCGCCATAAATTTAAAAAATCAAATATGAGAACTACTCTGTCTTTAACAACTTTTATAGGTTTTATTGTAGCTACAGATACTCAAATAGCATAGCTTCTAGATTCAAACCTGGTCTCCTTCTGCCTACAAGGTCAAGAGGTCCTAAAATCTGACATTCATTCAACTTCCATCATCCTTCACACATTAGGCACTCTGGCAGCCTTCATACTCTTTGTTCTCTATACAAAGTACTAAATAAAAGTTATTCAGTGGACACTTTGTATTCAGTGGTGTTAGGCTATCCACACACTCCAACCAACAAAGCTGTCTTTAGTGTGTCACAACCACCTGAAATGGTGGTCAGTGTCCATTTGTTAGAGGGACAACCTTTTGTTCCCTATGCATTGGCCTCATCCAACATGACCTCCATGGTTTCTGGATCCACAGCTGGGCCTACTTTCTCATTCATCTGGCAAGCCTCATGCAGACATGAGCTCCATAAAGCTAACAGCATGGTTTCTGCTATTCCAGTGATGGCAAAAAAAAAACTCAGCCTTGCCTTCTAGAGTGGTTCAGATTTTAACTGCTGCTTAAAAATAATCACCATACAGGAAGTTGTATACAAGCATATGGAAAAGATTTTTTTTATGTGGCCTCTTGATCAAGGATTGGTTTCTCTGCTCCGGTTTCCTTTATTCTGCAATTCTTGGTGGGCCTTTGTGACACTGGCACCTGTTATTTCATGATTAAAGTCCAGCTAGCTGCCATTTTGAACTTCCATCCACATCTAGATTCTAGTTCTATAGCATCACTTAATACGTGCAAGGCCTTTTTAAAGGGAACCTTTCTCCTAAGACCTTCCATTAAAGACCCCAGTCTGTAATAGGATTTTACATTAGTACTTGAGGGTCTAACAAAACCACCATTTGTGCCTGCTTCTCTTTCTCCTGCTTAAAACATCTCTGCTTGAAGTTCTTAAATGTGGTTCTTATTACCTCAGCAGAAAGGATTTCTGAGCTGCATACTTTATCTTTGCAAACAACCATACAAGATTTTCTATAAAGATAGTTTCCAAAGTCATCTTTTCTAAATTGCTTCAGAGCTGCCTTTGGTTCCATCTTTCCTAAGGGCATCTTGGTTAATCTCCCATTTCGCACTGTATGGCGATCTCTATTCAGAATGTTCAAAGTATCAAAACATCGATCATATAGCATCAGCCATATTGGTTTTGAAGTTTTGAAACGTTGATGAACCTATGTGTGTGTGTGTGTGTGTGTGTGTATGTATGTATATATATATATATATATATATATATATATATATATATATATAGAGAGAGAGGTTTATATAGATATAGTTATATGTCATATATATATATATATATATATATATATATATATTGTGGATATAAAACGTGAACAAAACACGGAACAAAACAATGGCTTCACCAGAAGAATATTAAAGTTTTTGGAATGGCCCAGCCAGAGCCCAGACCAACTCCAATAGAAAATCTGTGGGGTAACCTGAAGAGGGCTGTGCACAAGAGGTGCTCTCGCAATCTGACAGATTTGGAGCACTTTTGCAAGGAAGAATGGGCAAATATTGCCAAGTCATGATGTGCCATGCTGACTTCTACCCAAGAAGACAGAATGCTGTATTTAAATCAAAAAGTGCTTCAACAAAGTATTAGTTTAAGGATGTGCACACTTATGCAACCAGCTTATTGTACGTTTTTTATTTTTCCAACAGATTTGTTTTTCAATTGAATTGTACAGGTTACAGGTCACATGAAATGAGGGAAAAGGTTTGAAATGATTTATTGTGGTCTCATTTTTTGTATCACAAAAAACTGGTATTTTAACAGGAGTGCCTACACTTTTTATATCCACTGTATATGTAGCTTTAACAACCCTAACAACTCAGCAAGTTGATTGTAACAATCTTTTTGAAAAGTTTCAAGTGCTAGTCTTATGTAGCTACTGTATAAGTCAGGAAACACAAACAGATCCCCACATAAGCATGGAAAATAGTCTGAAATTGGGTGTAACATCAGCCTTTTTTATTGGCACAGTATGTATACTGCAGTTTCCCTTACACTTATTCTTTACACTTTGCATGGAAATATTTTCATTTAATTAAACAAACAACGTGTTGGTGTATTAGCAGGATTGCTTTGCATTTGTTATAGAAACATGCTAACCAGCAGTTCCTACTAATGTCACCTTTGTCTATGACTTTAATATCATGAAATGCATTGTTACATATTTATCACTCCTGCTTTTGAGTCTTTCATCTTCAAGGCACAGTTGTATTCAGAATCTGGCTTTCACCTTCTGACCATTGAAAGACCCAGAGAGGACTGACAAGCTAATACAGCCAGCTCTTGTAATTATGTACAGAAGATCTTATTTATAGAGTTGTTGAAGAAAAAGTCTTCCCTAAATTATACCTTCCAGGTTGTTTTCTTTTTGAATCAGCCTTTACAACTCATTCTGCAGACCATGCCAGTCAGCAGATTCATACCATTCTGTATTACAGGTCTTTTCACATTGTTTTGTGTACTTAAATATTAAGGTAATTGATTTCTAGAATGTATTACCTGCTTATATGCAAAACATATACATACTGGTTCAAGTGTCAGTCAGAACATTTTTCTGTATATCATTTGTGGATATCTATTAATGTAATGGACTCATATTAACTAGTAAAAGAGACACTTTCCTTTCGCACTGTAGGTGCTCATACCACAAGGAACTGGTATAGACTGTTATATCACGAAAACATGAACTATTGTATCATCTTCTAAGAAGCAAGTGCCTGTGTCTTAACATGATATTGCAGTGGCATAATTTAATAAGTATAAAATGAGTATGCAGCTAGTTTTTCTGTACTGATTCCTATAAATTTAAAATTTGTAAAAGCGGTCTACTCCAGATAAGGAACTAACACTAAAAACAGCAGTCCATGCAAGACGCATGCTGAAAAACACCGCCCATATCCAAAAACTCTCTCCATGTCTTCAGATCTGGATTATACTTTAGCTCAAAATATAAAATAAAAACTGGGTCTATAGTGCAACATCTCAACTTCGAGATCGAATGCTCTTACATAGACACGGAAATACAGAACCCTCAGAATGTTGAACATCCCACATACCCCCTACTTACATATACCAACTCCAAGATCGCACCACAGTGGAAGAAATGGCAAAGACCTGACAATGGCCCAGCAATTTTTTCCCTGGGAAAAAAATCCTTGTTTTGGCTGTTCGACATTCTATTAGTTCGATTTTTCTGTGTCCATATAAGAGCGTTCGCTCTTTTGAAGTTTCAAGGTTACAATATAGACCCATAAAAACTGATTCATGGTTCACAGTGAAGAGAGAGAAAATTTGTATTAAATGCTTCCATCCACTGAAAGCAGAACCTCATCGGAAAAAAACATTTACTTCCATCTTTATGTAATAGTTATCCAAAATCACATGATGTGGCTCAACCAATCAAAATGTAAACAAAGTTTAAATCTCTAACAGTTAGCAAAATGTTTAATCATAACATGCAAACAATAAAAAATTTCATCCAGGAGAAACTTACACATACAAAATTCATCTGTTTATAAACCATATTTAAAAATGTTCAAATATATAATTTTGCTCATTAGAAAATCATATTAAGCTATGGGAAGGGATTCAGCCTGATCTGCCATATAATAAGCTGTTTTCACACCAACCTTTGTAAGGTTTTCTGTAAACCTTTCCAAAATAAAAGATAAGAAGCTGCATTTTTTACTCTGCTGATGTATTTGCTTACGACTTCATGCTAGTAGTCATCCGTAAAGGACAAGATTTAGTACTACTGCAAAATTAGTGATACTGTAGTTCTCAGTCTCTTAGAGTTGAATAGTGCTTGGGAGTCTCCTGAAATGTTATGACTTGCTGTTTCACTGATCCTAACTAAAGAAGGTAGTGCAATTCTGTAAGGTACTTGCTGTAGTGGTACATCTCTGATTGCAGGTCCCTGTAACATTAAATGTTTTGGTTTTGGTATATAGATCTCAAACTGCCATCATCATTCTCTCTGTTATATTTTCTTGGTGCAGTGTCCTACATGAGTGAGTGTGTGTGAGAGAGTGAGTGCACTCTCATGTGCTTGCATGCTCACATTCATATGGGATAGGTACAGAGGGTGGACAAAGGCCCTGGGAACCTCATCTGAATACATGAAGGCATAAGTTGGATATGGGTGCTTGGATAAAAATATGTGGCATAATGACTATTATCAGTGCTTTCAAATTCAGTAAAGTGTATCCTGTATTTGTTTGGTAAATACAGAAAAAAGCAAACTTGTTAATCAACTTTCTGATGTAAAAAGGTGTTTAACAAAGTCTGAGCGACCTTTCAGTACTATAATGACCCAGTCTCACACTAAAGCATAAACAGCAGCCTCCATAGAGTGGAGGAAAGCTGGAACAACGTTCATACCTCTCAACTGTCTAGATTTTATCTCATATTTTTGGCTTTCTTCTCATAAAATTGTGGTTTTCTGGCAGAGGATTTGAGGACTGAAGTCAGGAAATAATGGCAGATATTTTAGTTTCAGACTTCATAGCCTTCAGAAAAATTCATGCTAAAGCAAAATCTGTTAGTCTATTAATTTTCTAAGTTTGTAAGAGCAATATTTAAAAAGTATCCCTGTTTCTGAGCTCCCCCCCCCCCCAAGTATTTGTGGCTTTGTCCAGATTTTTTGCTCTAAGATGCTAAGAAGCATGTCAACTTTAAAAGCTCTAACCATTTTGCACTGTCTCATTTTTTTTTGTGTGTCATTGTGAAATGTTTTGCAGGTTATAAATCTGTCAGAGGGTTAAACTCGCACTTTGCTCTTGAATACTGTTTATAAGGGAACTCTTTTCAAGCTGTAAAACAGTTTCCACTGATCTATTTTTTCCCCTCCATATGTCAGAGCACATTAGAGCAGCTAATGCCCCATCCACTACAAAGAATGTTGCCACAGCATTGTGTTACAGCTTTAAAAACTGTAAAACACTTTGTGATCCTGCACTTTTTTCTCTGTTAAATGGTAGAGCATTGAACTGATGATGTCCCATGTACTGCAAAGAATAATGATTTTTTCTTTGATCATAACCAACTAGAAATATATTCTCAAAATAGACAATTCACCTGTATTGCAAATTTCAGTAAGAAATGAAAATTAATACAATAATTAATATAAAAAAATATTTATAGACATTTTATATTTATCAGACACCTTAGAAAAATAATGAAATAATTTGTGAAATCATTTCACAGGTGGTCTCTGATACATAAAGTCGAATTTCATGTTTAATCCATGGAAGAGCCCTCGGGGAAAAATACAGGCTATAGATAGCAGTTACATATTAGCAGGAATGAAAGAACATGCTCATTGTTTTGTTTCACTAGAAAGACCAGCTTTGCAGACCTTATCCCACAAGATTAGAAATTTCTTGATAAAATGCATGAGTTTGCTGAAAAAGTTATACATCAAAGAACACGTTGAAGGATGGCCAAACATTTCCATGAGGTATATGGTTTACTAGTCCAGTGTTTAAAAAAAAGTCTTCCAAGCAGAGTTGGCATTAATAAATATTAGTACCCAAATCTAGATTTTCAAGAGACGTATTGAGAATACCATTTAACCACTTCCAGCCGTAAACTACAAAGCCTTCTTTACTTAATATGGAAAATAACATTGACATTTATTTCTCAAACATGTAACAATTGGTTGTGATGAGAAAGTTGATCATAATTCTCTCCAATTACGTTCTTTTTTTTTTAAGATATGTGAAAAATATATCCTTGAAATAACATTTGGGTTTTAGCACTTTACTGCAAAACAGGCAGGCAGATGTATATAATTATAACTGATAATAATATGAGGCACTGTCCTACATACATAATACCAGGTGTAAGCATACAGAATCAAAACCCTCGGTTTCAGCCAGTTTACCTACCACAGCTGCCATTACTGCAAAAAAAGTCCTTCTGTCAAAGTAATTATTTCTTTCTGCCTTCCTTAACCATTTTGTCAGTCTTTTCCATGTAATACATATCCTCACTTTAACAATGAATTTGGTGTTCTTTATTTTGTTTATGAAGTGTGGCTGTTGACCTTTTGCATCACAAGTGCAGCACTGCTGTCTTATGTGCATGTCAGGTCACTTTCTTCTTTGTCTTTCCTCTTCTTTGAAATGATTTTCCTCTACATAGCATGCTGATCCTTCAGTAAGATCATTAGCAAAGTGTGTACAGACATGTAATTTGTAGGCATGTACTTTTAAAAGGATGCTAAATTCCAAGTTATTGCAGATAAAGTACTTCAAAAATATTTCATAGTTTTATTTATAAAGTTGTAGCTTATCTTAAGTATGCTGATAAAAGAAAATCTTCCGGCATATTTTATGTTAATCTGTAATGCTGCATTTCCATGTATGTGTACTTTCTGCTCTTTCTTAAGATTATGGGTTATCTGGTTTATCATGGTTTCAGTTGCTTACTTTTAAGTATACATGCATCACCAGTACATTTACCAAAGATGGTTGTCAAAAATATGAAAAAAATATGGCATACTATTTGTAGTTAATTTCATAGATCCACAATATAATTAAAAATAGCCAAGAGCAGTATGTCCTTTTATAAAGTTGATAAGGCTCTGGAACAAGTAAATTTGGCCTTTGAAAGCTGCATTATCTCCATTTAAAGACCGCCAGTTCTCAGCTTGCATTCCCATATAAAGAAATTGACAGTAAGTTTTCCATATGTCTTCTTGGACACATGCTTTCCTGTAAGCACTCAACAAAACTAAGATAATGCTGAAAAACATAGGAGATGGAGAACTCTGCTGTGTATGAAGCATGATGTGAAACTATTTTATGTTGCTCAGAATGGTAATGCAAGTTTTATAATAATTCAGCCTGCAGTGGATAGTGGGACATTTTGATATCTTGCTCTTTTCATGTTCTTAACCTACTGTAGCTTCAAAAGTTAACATAAGGCAAGAGACTGTTAAGAAAAATTAGTGCATTCAATAAATATTTCAAGGAGAGTGGTGTATAAGGTAATACATGTATATGCTTTTGTATTTTTTACATGCCTCTACTTTCCCAAGCACTGGAATTTAAGCAAAGAATAAGTTCTGCTGTGGTCCATGGAAAATTTTCTTCAAGTTTAAACTAAAAAAAAAAGATGGAGATCCTTTCATTTGCAGACTAGCATTAATTTAAGGCAAGTTAATAAATTACCTGTATAACTGTAATGAAGGTCTCTGTGGGCATTTAGTTGTTTATTTTGGCTGTGGGAGAGACAAGTATGCTCAAGGGATACTAAGGTTTTCGCTCATCAGCTCTTAGGGACATTCATAATGCTATTTTACTAACCAGTCTGAGTTCATGTTCCAGTGAATCATTTACCAGTATTTGACCTTTTAAAAAAAGTAAGCAATAACTCGTATCCCTCTTGGGATTAGGAAATACTTAAGCATCTGCTAAATTACAGTTTCACAAATCATCTAATAATGTAGTTTGTCAAAAGCAGGTGTTTGTACTCTAAGCTATACATGTACAAAGTGGCACTTTTGCCGAGAGTCATGTATTCATTACTAAGTTGATAGCTGAAGGCCCATTGGGAAGCTTAGTTGCAACACTGCTTGGTATTGAGAGTGTATTAGTTATTCATGGTAAAAAGATTATTCCTGCATACTCCAGGCATGAATTTATGGTCTCCCATCTATTTGTCTTGAAAATAGATGTGGTGTTATTTTGACTTGTATAGAGAGTTTATATTAAAGTCTGGGAATTGCTCTGGGTTATGACTTTGTAACATCAGTAGGTGGTGGTGCTCTTGAGATAGAGGTTGATGTCTTTGACTTGAGTGTTAGACTTTGAAATGTGAGAGGTGGTGTTTCTCAGAAGTTTAGCTGCTGTGGTCGTTTGTTGATTTGACATCTTGGTAATGGACGGGGCTCAACACTTTGACAAGAGATTTGATTTTGTATTCTTCATCTTGTTCATTTTCCCCTTAGAACGTTTCCATGGCATTAGTTTTCAGAATGAGAATATTATGCAAACTTATTTAGAAAAATTAGTCAATCAATAAAATGCAGAATAAAGAACACAGGATATTCTGAAGTTTGTTTTTGGAAGTGAACTGGTACTTTGTTGGTGGCAGAGATGGTGTCATTGTTATTTGTCAGAAGTCAGTTGGTCAACACAGTAACTGCATTTCAGGGAAGATCCAGTTTTCACTGTGTGGAATGGCCAAGAGTAAGACAAAATAGGTAGCATCAGAGGATCTTGCAAACAACCTTTCCTTGCATATGTGTGATGATTGGTGACACTGACTTTTTACTCACAGATTTCATTTCTGCATGTGTGTTAATCCTGCAGAGCTGGATGATGTCTGCTTTACACGAGTTTTCTTACCGTGTACTTTTAAATGTAGCATTTCTACAAAGGGTTTTATGTCTACTGTAAATTAATACCAAGTAAAAACCCAATATATTCACAGTTCATAAAAAGAAAATATAAATATTGAGACTTTTTATAGTATTAGTAGCAGTAGTGAATGATGGCACTAGTTATGAAGTAGTTTAACCTATTTTACTGTGTATAATTACTAATATCTTCAAGTTGAGTCAGGCAGCTGGCACACACAGATGGATTTCTATCTGTGTTGCAAGTGAGCTGTGTGCCAAGAAGTTTCACTTTAGAGGAAGAAGCTTGAACAGACTGAAGTCTGATCCTAGCTCTTATGGGTGAGGTAGACGTCTCTGCACTACCAAGCACCCCTCTTAGGAAGGTTTGGGAGAGCGTTACAGCACAAGGACACAAACCATGAAGTCTTGAGGGGAAGCTGTCATATAATTAGCGTTATAGTCATGAGAAAAAATACATCTTTGCATGTTATACACAGTGGAAAAGGAGATGTTGTCAGACGATTGGCTGTAATAAAAGCATTTTCAGTAGATATAAGGGTATTAAATGGGCTGCAGTTGGTAGTGCCCATGAACCTCAGGTACTGAGATAGTTTGGGGAAGTAGACAGAAAGATATTACAGTGAGCTTAATTTGGGTTCTTCTTATCCAGTAAATGTAATGAATCTGGAAAACCAGTAAATACACATGATTGTATAGTTTTGCAATAGTAATGAATCCCTGGCTTCAAATTTAATTCAGAGTATTTGAATCACAGTAGATTTCTAGTGGTATAAACCCAGAAACATCTTATTTTTTGCAGCCATATGACTGTGCATGTGTTTTTTTTTTTTTTCAGTAAACGATTAGCATATCCAAGCTGCTGTTTAGATTCTTTTCTGATGTAAATCATTTTTCTGCAGTATTTAGTGATACTGTATTTTATTTCAGCTTAATTTTATGTCCTGCTTTTAATTTGTTTTTAAGTAGTTTATTTCTGGCATGTTAGGTACCAGTTTCTTACTCATCTGGCAGCAGAGCCAAGATAGAAGTCTGTAGATAGTTTAATAGGATGCATACAGTGGCAGTACAGGGCTGTTTGTGCAGGGTTCCCTATAGCTAAAGATTCAGAGCAAGCTGGTGTCTTTCTTCTTCAGGGAGCTTTCATTAAAGTAGGGATTTGATGTCCCTTTGATATTTGTCTCAAAAAAAAAAAAAAAAAAGCTGATGCAGACGTTTATTCATGGGTGTCTGTGAGTGAATGTTGTAAATAAATAAAATGGTGATGGTGTTATGTTCATTTTCTAATCACCCAGTTTTATTGCTTCAAGGTTCCATGGAAGCGGTAGCTTTTCCCAGCATTGATTGAGGACAAGAGTCTCAGAATGCTTGCCTACACTCACATACTTTATGCATACATATAGGCAATGTGGAGTATCAGTGGTTAACTTACATCCTGTCTTTGGGATGTGGGAAGAAACTGCAGCAGTGAACAAAATCTGTACAAGGAGAATATGCACAAGGCATCTCAGTCAAGAACCAAACTGGTAAACCAAGCTGATGTTTTGACAGTAAAGACTTGGAGGCAAAGAGTGTGACAGAGAGAAATGTCAAAGTTCTGTGCTGATCTCTGTTTATTACAATATGTAAAGTTCTTCCTTGGGTGTTGACCTGTGTTTGGGAGTAAACCTAAGTTAGAGGAGGGGGAGGGCATGCACAACCAGGAGTGCTGCTCTTTCTTTCTTTTTTCCTTCTGGGGGTGCATCATTTCTTTCTTGTTGACATCTTCACAGTGCCTAACAGTGCAGCCTAGTGTGTGCATCATTTCTTTCTTGTTGACATCTTCACAGTGCCTAACAGTGCAGCCTAGTGTGTGGTACATTTCAGGGTTTGGAGGAAGTTACAGATTTATGGGCTGTGATGCATACCGCACTACCACACATTGTACTATTTTTTTTTATTCCTTTATGTTGCCTGCCACCCATTTTTAAGAAACAGGTTGCACTGATAATCTTCCTTGTACCAGTGGGATTGTGGCAGGTATGAAATAAAAATGTATAATTAAAAAGAAAAAATGTTAGAAATCATCTGTTTTTAAGTTAATGATTATGTAGCATTTCCCACTAAACATGAAGTTAATTATCATTTGATATGGCTTTTACAAGGCATCTTCAGGAATGCTGTCAGATTTGGTATTATACTAGAAGAAAACTGAAGCAAATGATGCTCATGAATGTACGACTGTTGCAGAGGCGTATGATTTATGGGTTTAACCCTCACTCATATCTAACAACTGTACAGGAGCTTCCACTCCATTTGGGATTCTCTCATCCCATCGCACATGATTTCCTGTGATACTTGCTAGTCTCGACCTTGGGGAGAGCATCCCCCCCCAGACAAAGTAGAAATGTTCAGGTTTTCCTGAATTTCTCCAACATAAACCAAGCATCAGCAAGGGAGTTTCTCAGGATTCGGAGGTACATGGCATTAGTTATTCTTGTGCTTCCTTTCAACAGAGTACACATGAGGAAAATGCAGTGGTACCTCAGAAAAGTCTGGACCAGGTATTTGCACCCTTTCAATTTTCAGAATTCCTGTTTTAGGATTTGTAAAGGGGGAAGAGTCATTGGTGGATAGACCAGATTGCATGCAGTCCAAGTCTTATATTCTCCCTTTTGACACCCCCCTTAATTAATAACCACAGATGCTTTAGATGTGGTGTGAGATGCTGTATCAAAAGGGGTAAAAGTACACACTTTGTGGGATTCTGTAGATGGACAGAAGCATATAAACGTCAAGGAGATGTGAACTATTGTCATTGCTTTGAAGGTTTTTCATTCATCTTTGATCTGCCTGCTAGTGTACACAGACAATACATTAGTGATATATGGTATGTAAACAAGGGGGTACCAGATCACACACCTTTTGCATACTTGCTATAATGGCCCCCAGAGACAGAAATTCAACTCGGTATCAGTCTTCAGGCTACATGCAGTCCATCAGAGCAAACCATTATTGGCGACACGCTCAGCAGGGTTACAGTAGATCCCCATGCATGGAAGCTTCATCCTTTGGTCTTCTGTGATCTGCTTCACCTGAGGGAAACTCCTCAAATATATCTGTTCAACTCCAATGATTATAGACAGCTAGAGAAATTCTGCTCCTAGACTCCTTGCAGGCAGGCCTGGAAAACAGATGCTTTTTCATTCACATGGACAGAAATATTCATGTATTCTTTTCTACCCTTTCCATTGATAGCCAGGGTTTTAAAAATCCAGAAGACTCCAAAACTGTGTTGTTCCTAGGAGGTTACTAGGCTAATGGCCCTAGGGCCTTTACAAGCCTAGCCATGTTATACCTGTGTCCCCTAATTTGACCATGGTTAGATGGTCTTTATTTGTAGGATGAATCTATGATCATTACCAACTGCCCCTGTCCATAAGGGATGTAGGTGCCACCCCTGGGGTGAATTTATGGTCTCCCATCCAGTTGTCTAGGTTGCACTTAAAAAGGGTCATTGAGGAACTCTGCTTCATGTGAATTGGTAGTTTATTCCAGAGGAGTGGCAGTCTTTGGGAGATATATCTGTCTCCAGCATGTTCTGTTGATGTAACAGGCTCGGTTTAGATCCCTGGAGTGAGTGACTCTTGTTCCATTTGTGTTGTGGACGTGCAGCATTTTGCTGTGTAGGGCAGGCACAAGTCACCTCTAAGTAGCCTGTAGGTTGTTGACTCCCATCTGGCCAGGGCAAGAGTGGGTTCTCCCTTGTCTTCATTTTAGCCAAGGGTAATTACCAAAAGCTTCCCTGTAGACCTAAAAATGATAAAAAAAGCTTCCCTGTAGACCAGATTTACTCACATAACACAGGAATAGTTTGATATGCCTGAGTCTGGAAACTCTTCAAATAATAGCCTGGATGATACAGTTTTAATACCTTTTAGGCACTTTGTTTTTCTGCTTATGCACAGTAGGTAGTGAAAGAGGCCAGAAAAACTGCTACAAGGAAATCATATATGGGTAAGTAGAAAAGAGCTTGTTTGATTCATCTCAAGGAACCAGGATACCCGACCTGCCTAGATGTCTCTGATCCTGATTAATTTGTGTGAGTTATTGTCCAGTGGTTTGTTGTACTCCTATATCAAGATGCATTTCAAAGCCATTTCTGTCTGTCTGTCTGCCCTTAGATCTCTCCCTTTCTAACAATGACCAAACAAAACAGTTTGTGAAAGGGGTCTTAGCTTACCCTTCTTCCAAGGACACAGTTGGCTCCTCCTTGGGGAACACATTTTTGTGCTTGAAAAACTTACTCAGTCTCCATTTGAAACCGCTCATGAGGTTGAGTTGAGGTTCTTAACTTGGAAGACCATGATACCTATTGCTCTGACAGTTGCAAGGTGAGTATCTTGATTTACAAGCTCTTATGGTGAGAGACCCCTACCACATTTTTCACAAAGACAGGGCTTCTTTGAGAACAGATCTTATATGTATGCCTAAAGTCATCTAAGAGTTTACTTTAAGACAGACTGTTTATCTACCAGTCTTCTTTCCTAAACCAGAAAACAACAGAGACAGGATTTTTCACACTCTGTATGCATACAGGCAGCTGAGATACTACCTAGACAAAACTCAATCTTTTAAGAAAGTTGACCACCTGTATGCCTCTGATGAAGAAAAGAGAGAAAAGTAACCATTGTCAAAGTTGATTATTTCTAGATGATTTCATAGTATTACTTTTTGATATTCTCACCACAAAAAAAAAAAAAAAAACACTTCCAGGCAGGGTTCAAGCTCATTCAGCCAGAGCATTAACTTCTTCTGTGGCTTTCTGGAAAGGGGTGGACTCTAGAAATATTCCAGAGGCAGCAACTTTGTCCTCTGTACATACCTTTATAAACCATTACAGATCAGTTTCCTTTTCAAAATCAAGAACAGACTTTGCTAGTACCATAGTCTAGGGGTACCTGAAGTCTTGGGTATTGAACTCCTATCTTTTTTCCATATCTGTCTGTAAGCTTCCCATGTAGCTTAGGCTGCTGCAACTGTGAAATATTCATGAACATTGTACAGTTGTGTGCGTAAATGTACCACAACAGTAGGTGGTATTAATGGATCACTTTTGCAGCATCTGTCCTTCCCTCCAGCCCCCTTTTCCCTGCTGTTATTCCTGTTGCCAGGCTATTGTTATTTTCACCCTTCTCTATATAGATTTTTGTTAATATTTTCTTTGTTTTCTAGCTCATATGCTCAGGACTTTTGCCTTCTCCATGCTCTTTAGGGGAGTGGGGCTCACAGAAGGCGGCCCAAAGCTTTGAGGAACTAGCTGGTGCGGGGAAGGTTAGTCCACTACTGTAACTGTGATCCATTATGTAACTATACTTTCTAGACCTTAGACACAGTATACTAATTTTTATTTTTATTTTTTTATTTTACATTTTACTTTTGTTGACCGGGAGAGTCTAACTGGATGCATGTCCATTTTCAGTGGAGGCCCGGGGAGAAAAGCTCCACAAATTAATTACAAGCATTTATAAGGAGTATAACAGTAGTGATCATATTTACATAGACAGTACTTAAGTATGAAAATTTAAAATTAGATGCATAGAATAAAAAAGCATCTTTTACAATTTTATAGAGTTAGAATGAGCCAATACATAAGTAAGAAGAATTACAGAATAAGATACATAGGTGAGAAAATCTTGCATCTTTTACAATTTTATACATTTAGATTGTGTACAAGTTTGAGGTAGTCAGGTGGATAGTAGTAGGTAAAACAACAGAGTTGAGTGGTAGGATATATACACTAAGTATAAAAGCAAGTGTAACGAAGGAGAAAGAAAAGAAAATTATAAAAAAATGCGCCTAACAGTGTTTTAATGCCACTATATGTATAGATACAAACTGAAAGGCCAAGCCTAGAAGTAACACTGTGAGGAAGCTGGAAATTAAAAAAAAGCCACAGTTCCTCTTAACAGTACAGTTCTGAAACAGAAACTATGAGATTAGGGAAGAGGGTGGGTATGACTGGGGAGGTTAGCCTGGGGTGAACATAAACATATCCATGTGTGTTTTGGGTGTTCTTTGAGAAGTCTTTTAAATGTAATCTTTGAGTCTGTTGAGGTAATAACTGAAGGTAGGGAGTTCCAAGTTTTACCTATATAATTAGGGAAGAGGGATTCCCCTGCTGTGTTTTTGCCCTTGGTAACCTTGATTAGTGTTTTATCAGTAGAACGTAGTTGTCTAGTGTTAGTTTGTAATTTTAGTAGGTTGGCCAGTACTGGAGTTTTATCTGGAAGTAGTAGTTTGTGTGCAAAGGAAAGCTGACGAAAGTTTAGGAGATTAGGAAATTCAAGTCAGTCAGGTTATTTTAGGGTATGGAAGTGGTGGGATCGGTAGGGGACACCAGTAGCAAATTTGGCAATTTGACTTTAGCAGATGTTGAGCTTGGCCATTTCTGTTTTGGGTAAGTTGCTGAAAATGGGTGAGGCCTAGAATAGAGAAGAGAGGAGGTGGGTTTGAGCAATTGTTGTTCTGGCAGTTTGTGTTAGGAATGATTTATTTTTATATAGACTGCCCAGTTTTTTGTGGATATTTTTAATGGCTTGATTTATATGCAGATCTAATTTGAGATTATTATCAATGATCACTCCTAGCAGTTTAGTATGAGTGTCTAGGGAGATAATAGTCCCATCCCTGGACACAATATTATTAGTGTGAATTTTCAGTCATATGACTTAATTGCTGTATTTAAGCTTAATTGTGATTTTAAACTGTGTTCTGAAGAAGTTTTACATTATTCTTATGAAAGTGCTTAACATTTGGAATAAACTGGTACTTGGTGACGTTTTTCACTTCATTTTTTTTTGTTTTTCTAGTCTAGGGAGGTACATCTCAGGTCATTCATACCTACATGTAAAATGACAGTCATATTTGTACCTGTTGTTGAGGAACCTGAGTGCATGCATTATGTGGCGAATCCTGGCAACTGACTTACTTTCTCCTTATTCAACCTAGTGAGTGGGACATCAGTGTGCCTCACTATCGAGTTACGTATGACTAGTGTGTTGGGCATGCTGTTTTGCCTTAGGGGCTTTGGTTGAGTGGCACACTGTTTAGGACAGTTGTGTGTCTCGTGATTAGTGTTATGGTAGTCGGGTGCATTTCTGCCTTGGAGGTCTCTGCTGTTTGCGTACAATTTTATTGAGAGCCTCCGTGAAGGTGGATGTGTGGTTCGTGTTTTTATGTGAAGGCAGTGCTGGTGTGTGTTCTGGAGGGCTATGTGTTCCGTGTGGTGTTGTGCACGTGTTGACCTTCTCCTCTTGACCAGCTATTCCATTCTTGGCTGGAGAGTGCCTGACTTCCAGTTTGGATATGTAAGTGCATTGGGAGGTAAGAGTTGAGGGTTGTCAGTGTACATAAGGCAGTTGCTACATTGCCTCAGGATGCCCAAGTTCACCAAGTTAATAGGAGAAAGCACAGGGAACTGACCATTAGACATGCCTGTGGGGGTGGGCATTAATAAATACTGGAGTTGTTTCCTTGTAGAATGTTTAGTGCTAGAAGCACTTTTGTGTGCTACAATAATTGCTACAAGAAGTCTGGTAAAGTGCTAAACTAATAAGGTAGTAAAAGTGCAGGAGAGAAGAGAAGTAGCAGATCTAAGGGAAAATTGAAGAGCAGACTTTGGCACCACTCAGAAGCTTACAGACAGTCCTTGATACAGCAAATCTGTATCTGGAATAGATTAGTTACAGAAAAGGTGGGAAACCAGCACAACTGTGAACTTTCAAACCAGAAAGTTGAAAGAGATGGAACAAAACTGCCCAAATACCCAATAAGCTACAATTTCTGGGCCAGAAACCACTCCTCCTGTGGTAGATATGCTACCTAGTGCTTACCACTCCCACTGATGAGCTAGAATGCTTCCCTCCAACACAGAAATGCTTGGGGGGCTTAAAAGCTTACAGACAGTCCTGGATACAGCAAATCTTTATCTAGACTAGACTAGTTACAGGAAAGGCAGGAACCAAGCTTAGATTTTTTTTAGAAAGCAACTAAAACTTCAAGTGCACTGCAAGCTAGCACTCTTGAGTGTGTATCAGTATTAAAGCAAATACAGTTTAAATAAATGCAATTTATTTGAAATGTATTCTGCACTAAATTCAATTGTTTTATTCAACTCTGAACAGTTAAGAAGTTCCAAAAAATGTACTTAAGACCTGAGGAGCCCACACTGCACTCAGTCAGAACACAAGGAGATTTTTTTTTTAGTAAAGTGCAAGTGGAGGAAGGAGTAGCAGAAGATAATTCAAGGTTAAGAACCTAAGTGGGTTTGCCTTCTCAAATGTTCTTTCTGTATTAGGTAGAATGAACACTAGACTGGAAGGAGTGTCCCAGATCAAAGTTACAGTAGGGGCAGGCAACTTCAGAGCCACCAACTATAACAAACACCACAGCAATAGGGTCGGTGGGAGGGAGAAAACCAGTTTCAGAAGAGATCAGAAACAAAAAAACAATGCCAGCACATATATAAAATAATTCAGTCAGCAAATATATAAAATAATTCAATCAGACAAAAATTAAGACAATGCAGAACTCTGAAAAGTTGAAGTGCCAAGATTTATACTTATCAGTGATTATATTTCCAGATTGAGAGCACTGTTCAGTCAGAACACAAGGAGTTTCTAACAGTATACTAATCTATGAACCTATATGCAGGAATTTACAAACAGGGGCTATTTTAAATCAGCAAGCATTGAAGCAATCAGATAACAAAAAAGCTGTTTGACTAGTTTTATAAATGTTAACACCACCACCACAGAAATAGGGGGAGAATCAGTTTCAGAAGAGATCAGAAAAAAAAAAACAGTACCAGCAAATATATAAACGAATTCGGTCAGCAAATATATAAAATAATTCAGTCAGGCAAAAATTAAGACAGTGCAGAACTCTGAAAAGTTAAAGTGCCACGAATTATACTTATCAGCGATTATATTTCCAGATTGTTTGAGAGCACTGTTCTGTCAGAACACAAGGAGTTTCTAGTAGTGTATGAGGGAATTTACAAACAGGGCCTATTTTAAATCAGCAAGCCTTGAAGCAATCAGATAACAAAAAAGCTGTTACACCAGTTTTATAAACTTTAACTCCACCACAGAAATAGGGGGAAACCAGTTTCAGAAGAGATCAGAAAAAAAAAAAAACAATGCCAGCAAATATATAAAATAATTCAGTCAGCAAATATATTCAATCAGGCAAAAATTAAGACAATGCAGAACCAGTTTTAGAAGAGATCAGAAATAAACAAAAAAAAAACAATGTCAGCAAATATATAAAATAATTCAATCAGGCAAAAATTTTGACAATGCAAAACTCTGAAAAGTTAAAGTGCCAAGAATTATACTTATCAGCGATTATATTTCCAGATTGTTCAAGAGCACTCTTAAGTCAGAACACAAGGAGTTTCTAACAGTGTTTTTCTTCCTTCTACTTCTGTTACATTACATATTACTGTATACATGCATGATTATCTGTAAAGCAGCAGCTTTTCTCGACATTTTAAAAATCATGGTCTTGTGAATGCACTTGACTGTGTTTTCATTAGTGTAATCAAATAGCAAAAAAGCTGTTAGACCAGTTTTGTAAATTTTAACACTACCATAGATATAGGGGGAACCAGTTTCAGAAAAGATTAGAAACAAAAAAAAAACAATGCCAGCAAATATATAAAATAATTCAATCAGGCAAAAATTAAGACAGTGCAGAACTCTGAAAAGTTAAAGTGCCAAGAATTATACTTATCAGCAATTATATTTCCAGATTGTTTGAGAGCACACTTAAGTCAGAACACAAGGACTTTCTAACAGTGTATGCGGGAATTTACAAACAGGGGCTATTTTAAATCAGTAAGCCTTGAAGCAATCAGATAACAGAAATGGGGGGAACCAGTTTCCGAACAGATCAGAAACAAAAAAAAAAAACCGTGCCAGCAAATATATAAAATAATTCAATCAGGCAAAAATTAAGACAGTGCAGAACTCTGAAAAAGTGCCAAGAATTATACTTGGCGATTATATTTCCAGATTGTTCAAGAGCACTCTTAAGTCAGAACACAAGGAGTTTCTAACAGTGTTTTTCTTCCTTCTACTTCTGTTACATTACATATTACTGTATACATGCATGATTCGCTGTAAAGCAGCAGCTTTTCTCGACATTTTAAAAATCAAGGTCTTGTGAATGCACTTGACTGTGTTTTCATTAGTGCTTATAAAAATAAAATGCTTTGCAATCCCTCGTCCAGTGAAAATGGCTTAAGCTTAGGCAATTACTTGTACATGTGACACATAACAGCCATATAACTACAGTTGTGCTCTTAAATTATGGCTTCTGAAAGTTTCTAATTATACATATTCCTAAAGGCATGGACTATAAAACAAAAGGGAATTGTAATTTTGCTTAGTCTCTGTGAAAGTTGCACCCTTCCTCAAATGATTCTTCTTGCAATGACCCATTTAGCCTTATTAATGCTCAGAGAATCACAGAAGCATTTCAGTTTTACAATAAGAGTTACATTTTGATAAAAAAGTATGTGCAAGTCTTTATGATGTAAGTGTTCTTTTCAATAGATGTTCTTTGCTTTTGTAAGACTATGATGTCTTCTTTTTATAATGAATGCAAGCAAATAGCAATTCTTGAACCAGTGTTATGATGTCAGTATTGTTTATTTTTTTAAGGTGCTGTAGCCCACAAACAGTTGCTAAGTGTTTGAGAATATTCCATGGTTGCAAGTAAACAAATGAGGCTTGTGGGCCTTCACTGGGAACTTTTTAGGTTCGAGTGTTGATGTAGTTATGTTTTTGTCATATGTCTCATTGATCAGATTTTGTCAGAAAATCATCCGGCAGATATTCATTGTAGGAATAATTGCTGTAGCTTGTTTGTTAAGGTGAATGGGAATATGCTACAGGTGATTATCAGTGTTTTTGACAGATATAAAAAGCAGTTTGGACATTCCTGGGGTGCAAGGTTATCTTGCATGCCACGGTTGTCTTAAGTTGTTCAGTGGTAAAGGATAGTTTAATCTGTCCTATATTTGTTTCATTTACTTGTGTCCTGCAGTCAGCTATTTCCTTGGATGATTTCAGAGCATGATTATTAGTTTGTCAGCTATTTTCTTATATTGTGTACTGTGTTTGCTATCTATTTTTCTAGTGTCTTGTACTGATTTTTCAAGATGATTATCCTGGTAAATATTGTCAACAAATGTTCTTGCTGTGGACAGAGTTTCCCTGAAGACCACCATTCACTGTGTCAGTTTGTCTTGGAGACTCAAATCGACAACTCATTCTCCATTACTTGTCAAAACAATACCTCTCTCGAGGTAGCCTCACATGTAAACCTTTTAGGAGTCTTTATTGATGAACAGTTAAAATCTGATAAGTTGAGAGGTATGTAACAACCATACCTCTCAGCTGTCCAGATTTTTTACTCATATTTTTTTTTCTTCATAAAGTCTGTGGTTTTCTTTGCAAGTCATTGAATATTGAAGTCATTAAATAATGTCAGATATTTGAGCTTCAGACTTTTTATCCTACAGAAAATGTATGCAAACACAAACTTTTCATTCTAGCAACTTTATCAGAAACTGCAGGGAGCCAAAGTGTGCCCATAGCTATCCTGCTGGCTTCTTGCTACCTATTTGATAATACATCTAACATGAGTGAGTCTGGGATCAAACACCTCATCTGTCTGGGAATAATAGTGTATCAGAGTGACATTTACCTCTTGTTTAGTTTTTCATTTTCATACGATGCTCCTTAGACACTTCCCTATTTGGGGCTTTTCTGCCCCAGGATAATAGTTGCATTTGTTTTTTTCAGATCATTGTATACTGTTACTTCTATTCACTCAGCTCAGTTTGCATCAGTTGTGACTTGTATCAAGGCCCTGAGAACTTATGACATCTTCAAATGTTATCTGTTATGCCAGGTTACACGTGATTTGCTGCACAATTTTGCTGCAGTGGTCTTAGGTGTCTTATCTGTCTATACTTTCCATTTTGATTCTTCAAAGACTGTTGTCCACATTGACAGTAATCGCTGAATCCAACTCATTACCTGTTACACACTCCAAGGAAATAAGTTACTGCAGATGCTTATATATGCTTATAAGTTATGGGGTGTGGGGCACTGCACCACACAGTGTGTTCAGGAAACCTGGTGTCAGCTATCATACCTTCACACAGACTTGCTGGAAATGAGGGTATGTCTGTTGACATTGTTGGCTTTCCAAGACTTCTTCCCTGAAGGTGTCATACCACTTCAGTCAAACACCACAACTATTGTCTGGTACATCATCAGACAGGGAAGATTACGTTCCTACTCAATTTTGAAGTGCTCTTTGGTGGTGGAATGTCAGCTTGTATCAATTTTGATAACTAATCACAGAGTGCCTAATTATTTAGCAGACAGACTTGGATAATGTCTGCTGATGCCTCATGAATTGTCCTAAGTCAAGGTTTTCCTGCCTTTGGGGAAAAAACAGCATGCTGTTTCTTTGCATCTCCAACAAATGCCAGATGTCCCAAGTTCAGGATGCCCACTTTCACAAATGGCAATTGAGACTTCTTTATTGCCCTTGACCATGATGTTCATTCACAAAGCCAAACTTCAAGATCCTAAGTCATTCCCATAGTCCCCTTTCTGGCCAAGAAAATCAAACGTAGTTTCCCTTGCTGAGGCCATTTCTGCTGGAGAAATGTTGCCTTCATGCAACTTTACAAGACTGCACTCTCTTTGTCCCCAAGAGGCAGATTTTATCCAGCTCTCCATTCTGTAAGGCTGACAGCATGGTTTCTCCAATTCTGTTAATATAGCTGATGATCCTGCTTTTTCTAAGGCAATGATTGCTGTTATTTCTTCTTGTCAGAGAGCCTCAGTTTGTAAAACTTTCTGAGTCAGATGGACCTAATTTTCTATTTGGCTGTAAAATAAAGATGTAGATCATTTCTCAGCCCAGCCTCTGTCCCTTTGGTCTTAAATCTGTTCAATATCTTTGGCTCTGGTATCACAATTCTTTTTTTATGTGCTTATTTCCTGTCTGCCTGCTGACCGTTAACCACCTTTATGGGATTGGAGCACAGTTGTTTCTTGTGGGCCTGGGATTACCCTCTGATCTTCTATGACAAGAGCCACCTAAAGAAGCCATCATCCTTCTAGACATGTGGGTGTTTGATGCTCTTGCCGGCATCCTGGCAATGGAAATATATTTTATGTATTATGACTGGCCTAGCCCCCCACCACCATCACCACCGCCACCTTGGGTGGTGACAGGGCATGTATTTCTTTGCAAACACTGCCTATACTCCTGAATCAGTTTCTGCCTCTCATTCTGCACATGGGCTGCTGTTACAGGTTTGGGCTGTAATGCTGACATCACCCCTTGCTGTTTTGAAACATCCCTTTTCTAAATGCATTGCTACTCAAAGGCATATTACATGAAAAAGATAGCTGAAGATAAAATGAAACATAGAAACTGTGTTAGAATAGGGGCTAGGAAAAGGAATAAGTCATTGAGAACAATTACTTTGGTGTCATTCAGCAGGGAATTTACAACAAAGGAAAGGGCATTTTGTGAGGTAAAGAAATGAGGAGAGGTGCATAGGCAGGAAGACAGGGAAGATGAAATAGAGATTCCAGGGTAGTAAGGAATAAAGAGAGCTTGAGTAAAGTACAAAAGAAGAAATAGAGAGGACGAAGAAAGAATTCTGTAGATTCATAATGAAGAGAAGGAAGACCAAAACAGAGGTGAGAAGATTGTACATCATGCCCCCTTTGATCAATGAAGACAGGGAAGGGGCAGAAATTCTGAACAGATTTTTTTTTTGTATTCATCTGCACAAAATAGAACAAAAGTGTCAACTTGAGAGGGGAAAGAGTCGTCTGACATGACAAGTAGACGTATACCAAGGAAAGTTATAGAAAAGTCATGAAGCTAGGGATGGCAAGGTGTGAACAGTATTGTAGGAGTTAGTATCAGTGCCGCACACACAGCATTTGGTATTCTGAAATTTCTACCTTGGTTGCCTTCTGCTCAGACTCTATATAGGTTTTTACTGGAATTTTAACTTCCTTTCATATCAGAAGTATAAGAATTAGGGAACCTTTAAAAATTAACTATAGATGTGTTCCATCCAAGACTGTTTCTATGCATTATGCACAATGGTTAAAGGGTAGTTTGGGGCTCCTTTGCAACCCTGAATAGGATAAAGTGAAAGATGGAATGTAAATAAGTAAAGTAGAAGGATTCTGTCTGTGTACCTCAATATCCTAAAGAAATCCAGCAAATGTACTTACAAACTACTGCCTGATGCTACTCTTCAGCCTGCCTTTCATTAGTGATAAGGTTCCAGAGGAATGGAAGGAGACCATGTGATACCATCCTGCAAAAGGAGAGTTAGAAGTTACAGACCTGAAAATATGACCTTGGTAAGTAAGGCTGTGAAAATGGTTCTCAAGGAAAGTCCAAATGGTTTATTGGACATTAACAAGCTGCATGTTAAGTACCAATCTATTTTTGTGGAAGATAAGTAATAACAGTCTGTTTACCAAAAACCTGGTTCACACAGGAACTTGTCATAAGAAATTTGATTCATGTTGCTTAGCTTAACTTGAATAAAACATTTTGTTCAGACCCTAATAGCTGACTTATAGCCAGATTGAAGGGAAGTTAGTTGAGTAAGAGCAGGCAAGGAGTAGTGGCTAAGGGGTCCCTCTCAAAGGAAGATGTGGTGTTTATCATCTTTGTGCTACGTATCAGTAGGGGCAAGAAGAACAGGAATAACTTCTCTGTGGAGGTCACAAAGGCAGGAGGCTCAGAGAAGGTGGGGAGCAAGCCTTCAGAGGAACCCGAGGATGTTGTTTTAGTGAGCATGAAATGGTTTCTAAGAGTTAATGCAAGGAAGTATTTCAATTAGGCTCTGATAATCCCAAAGTGGCATACTAACTGAGAAATGAACCTAAAGAAGATCAGGAAAAAAGCCCTTTTTATGGTAGCAACAGCAGAAATGAACCACCAGGTACAAACTGAAGGTATGGGGAAGGCCAGTAAGATGGTAACTATTTTAAAATTCAGAACCTGCATGAACAAGTCCCAAAATACAAAGACTTTCTGGCTGAAAAAATGGACTTGTATATACTAAGTCTGGATGGCCATTTCTTAGAATATTCCCTGTACTTTCAGGTATGGCAATATTGGAGTTGACATATGTAAGTTCTGGTGCCTGTAAAGGGATTACGATATTAAGCAGGTGAAGACGATGCAAAGAAATGGTGCCAGAGTAATAAAGGAAATGGAGAGCCAGGGGAATGAAGAAATCTTATGGTAGCCAAGTAAGTTCTCACATGAAGGTGAGAAAATGTAGCTAAAGATGTAAGGGTTCAGGGCACTAAAGGGACAGTGTGATGGCACAGAGCAAAAGGGGAGAGTCATGGAAGGGAGGAAGGGGCACCTATCAGACTGGAGTACAAGTTTAACACAGACATGAGAGAGATTTTTTTCATGTAAAAAAATGAGAGCACTCCGCTGTAAGACCACAGGAAGGCTGGGAGGGGCTGATGGGTTAAAAGAAGGGATATAAGAGGGGCACCTTGAAAGAATCTATCTCCAAAAATATTGCAAACTAGATTTTATTTTTATTTATTCGCACCGGATTACTGGGAAAGTTTGACTGGGTAGGCATCCATTTTCAGCGGAGGACTGGGGAGAAAAGCTCCAAAGTATTACAAAACATGTTAAGAATAATAATTTAATACAAAAGACAATTACAACAAATTAGACACAATATGAAAACATTGGTAAAGAATAGATGCTAGTTTTATGATAATGATTTAATACTCAAGATTTTGTTTTTGCCAGTTTATAGAGAAATTAAATTCAAGTTAGTATAAACAGGAATTGAAATATGAAATGAGAGAAAAGCAAATTCATGATATATTTAGAGAGAGATCCAGGTGAGAGGAATTGGTAGAAGAAAGGAAATGAGTGAAGAAGGGAGAGTAAGGAGATGTAGGTATGAACAGGTGTTTGTCCACATTTAGTTTAGAGTTTATCTAGATAGAACCTGTCATTTTGTAGTAATGACCCTTAACTCTTAATTTAATAGAATTAATGACGCCTTTCTCTAGTGCAAGCTTTCCAGCTTGTTAATCTTAAGGCCCTTCACAAGTCATATGAAAATGAAGAATCATACAGAACAGTTATATAGTGCCAATAGGTTATTGGTTCTGACAACAGAAAAGGATATAGAGAGTAAAATAATGAAAATTTCTGTATATCTTCTGTGTGCTGCCATGTTCCTAATGAATACAAATAAACCATCAGTCGTGGACATAAGTGAAATCCAGACAAAATAAACAGTGTATGTTTATTTCTTTAAATCCTTTGGTGACGTGTGTTGCCTTTAGCAACTCCAGGATATGCCCCAGTCTTCAGTAGCAAATAAGTTTAATTTGTTTTGTATTGCAGCAGTACTTCATAAATGAACTTGGTCTCCATTTCCCAAACAGAGAGGCTATTTTCCAGCCAGTGCTTGGCTGTTGTCATTTAATGAGTTATGTCAACCGACCATTCCAACAGGAATGAACACTTGAAATTAAATGGGACCCTACAAGACTGAATGATGTGAAATGGGTCTGTTTAAATCAAGAAAAGTGTGATACGTTGGTATGATCCAAAAAAATTTTAAAAAATGCAGTAACTTCACACTGAGCTAATCGGAGGAAGTCTGAGGAAGGGCTCTGAACTAACAAATCTGAGATATATAACATTAAGTATCCTGTTTTTTTGCTTATTTCTGAGTTATTTATAGCACTTTTATTTTACTCACTGTATGTGAGGTATTAAATAGAATGTTCTACAATTGTTAAGCATCTGGTTGGGTGGGTTTGTTCTGATTTTTGTTTCCTACCATCCCTCCCTCCCTCTTGGTATCCTATTTTTATACTTGGCTTTGCAGTTGCCCACCCCTACTGTAAATTTGATCTGGGACACTCCTCCCAGTCTAGTGTCATTACCTCATTCTACCTATTCCAGGGAGAACATTTGAGAAGGCCAACCCAGTTAGCTTCTATTCCTCCTTTCCACTTTACAAGAAAAAAAAAATTTTTCTAAGCTTGTTTCTTGCCTTTCCTATAAGTTGTCTAGTCCAGATACAGATTTGCTGTATCCAGGACTGTTTGTAAGCTTCTGAGCCCCCAAGCCTTTCTGTGTTGGAGGAAAGCCTTCTAGCTTAATTTTGTTTCTTAGAACTAGCCAGTTTTCTAGTTTCAGCACTCAAATCTGTTTCTTTGAGCTCAGCGCTTGTTCAGAACTCATTGTGGGCACTAAATAAGCTACAAATTACTACAGTACTCAAATTTCCTCACTTGTCTAGAGGAAAAAAGTTTTTAGTACTTAATAAATAAGCACCTATCCAGGCATGTCTAAGGGTCAGCTCCCAATGTTTTCTCCTGTCTACCTGAAGAATCTGGGCATCTTGGGGCAATGCAGTAATTGCCTCATGTACACAGACAACCCTCTCCTCCTACCACCCAACACTACAACCTGTGAGAGATGCACTTATATAACCAAACTGGAAGCAAAGCTCTCTTCACCCAAGACTGGACTAGACAGTCAAGAGGAGAAGGTAAACACTTGCACCACACCACACTCATCACATAGTCCCTCAAAACCTACACCACCAAAACACACACATAGAAACACAAAACACACACCTACATTCTTGGAGGCTCTCAAAAAAAATCTACCCAAGCAACAGGGACCTCCAAAGTAGAAACGTAAGCAACCTCCACTCCCCAACACAACCCAAATGACACATAGCCCACAAACTCAGTGTGCCACTCAACCATAGCCCATAATGCATAACAACGTACCTAACACTCTAGCCATAAGTGACTCTATAGTCAGGCACACTGATGTTTCACTCACCAGGCTAAACAAGGAGAAAGTCACTGTCAGCTGCCTGTCAGGTGCCAGGATCCGTCACATAGCGCATGCACTCAGGTCACTCCACAGCAAGTACAAATATGACTCTGTCATTGTCCATGTTGGTGTGAATGACCTGAGACGTACCTCCCTGGACTACATGAAAAGAGACATGGAGGAGCTTTCTGATCTTGTAGCCCAGACAGGTATGACCCTAGCCCTGAGTAGCATTCTGCCATCACCCAGAATGATACCACAGTACAAGGACAAAATGATTGACTTCAACAATTGGCTAAGCTTCTGGTGTCATTCTAAGGGGATCCAGTATCTGTCTGCCGGGGATGACATGATCGACAAACCACGATGCTTTGCCAGAGATGGCCTGCACCTGTTGCCCTTGGGATTCTGGATACTGGCTAAGGCTCTTGCCTCCCCTACAGTGCCTTTTTTAGGCAAGATTCAAATGACAAATTCACCACCATAACAGGTACAAGCAAGCAAAATCTGAGGGTAATGCTACTCGATGCTAGAAGTCTAAACCTCAAAATGCATTCACTCAAGGCACTCCTTAAAATGGAGAACATCGACATCTGTGCATGACAGAGACCTGGTTCAAGGCTCCAGAGAGCACCCGTGCATTACCAGGCTACAATTCATACCACACCTTTCGGCCACCTAACTTGGACCGAAGCACTAAAGGCAGAGGCGTGTCAATATTCATTAAGGATATCGACACCTCCAGGCTAGTTGCTCAGCATAATGCATCTGAGATTATCCAAGTGCAACTTACTCTGGGCAAGACCGCAATGCAAATTGTAGCTTGCTACAGATCCCCCACCATGCCCCAGGATTCCCACTCCTCATTTCTTGATACACTTGAAAATAGGGTACAACCTAATACCCTAATAATGGGCGATTTCAACTACCCCACCATTAACTGGGAAAACTACTCATGTACCAACTGTTGTGCTCAACATTTTCTGGAATTCATAAATTCTAATGCCTGGGATCAACTTATCCACACACCCAGCAGGGGCAGCAATGTCCTAGACCTGGTCATTACCAACATGGGCAACCAGTGTTCCACACCAGAGGTCAATTTCTCGGTCAGATCCGACCACAAGCAAATCACCGTAGACATGCACATCCCAGCCCCACCCCCCATTAGGGTAACCACCATAAAAAATGTCTCCAAAGCCAACTTCACACTTCTTAAGACAGAAGTGGCAAACTTCACGGCACCCTTGCTGACGGACAGTAGAGATATGACTGCTGAATCCTATACAATTGCACTTTATAAGCACTTACACGAGTGCATGGATCGTGCAATCCCCAACAGAATCAAGATGCTATCCTCCAAAAAAAGGAAGCCAATCTGGTGGTCCCCTTGCTATAAGCAAACTCTACAACAGAAGAAAGAAACTGTTGCAAAAAAGAGTAAAATCCTATGATTGGAGGAACTCTGTGGTCAGCCTCAGTAAGAAGCTGAGATCCCTCATAAAATCCTCCAAAGCTAGTTACGAAAACACAGTCGCCACTGATTCTAAACACAGCCACAAAGCATTCTATAGCTATGTCAAGAATCTCAATGGCAACACTCAGATCTGCTCTGAGTTACAGCACAATGGCATTAAATATACAGAACCAACTGATATTGCCAACATCCTGGCAGATAGGTTCAGTGCTAACTTTACCCCTCTCTCATCCCCTAAAGGGCCCATCTCTGTACCAGAAGAATGCAAAGTACCTGTAATCACGGCTGCACAGGTAGAAAACACAGTCTCCAAAGCCAAGAACACAGCATCCATGGGACCTGACAACATCCCAGGCGGGGTTCTACATGAACTACAGAACGAACTGGCACCCCACCTAAGTACCATGTTCAGTCATAGCCTCACCTCAGGCTTTGTGCCCACTGAATGGCACACAGCAACGGTTATCCAACTCCAGAAAGGGGGAGCCACTGTGGACCCCGGGAGCTACCGCCCCATTAGGCTGATGAGCCTGGTCTGCAAGGCTATGGAGCGTATCATCATGGAACTTATAAACAATGACATTGGTAATCTCCAAACTCTGGACCCTACCCAGTTTGGGTTTGTAAAAGGCAGATCATGTCTCTTAAACCTGATAGACTTCTTTGAAGCGGTCACCAAAGCTGTAGATGAGGGTAAGGTGGTACACACAGCCTATCTAGATCTTGCCAAGGCTTTCGACACCATCCCCCACTATGGAATTATAGACAAACTCACTAAACTAGGTATAAATCCCTATGTCACAAGATGGGTTGCCAACTGGCTCACTGACCAAACCCACACTGTGAAAGTAGCAGACTCTGAATCCAACTTCAGACCAGTGCAAGTGGAGTACCACAGGGTTCAGTCGTAGGTCCTCTCCTGTTTATCTACTTCTCTGAAGTACAGGCTAACACAGAAGGTCTTTGGCTAACAAATGTTCGCAGATGACTGCAAACTAGGAGCCATAATTAAATCACCTAATGATCTGGACATCCTACAAAAGGGCCTCACTGAGACAGATGCCTGGTGTCAAAGCCATGGCCTCAAGCTCAATGCCAAAAAGTGCATTGTCATCCCTTTTGGTAAAAACTCTGTACCCATGAACTACCACATAGGCCGTAGTCTACTTAACACCGAAAGTGTGATGAGACCTTGGGACACAGGTGGACAGTAGTCTCTCCTTTGATAATCACATCGCCACAGTAGTCAGGAAATCCTTCTACGTGGCGCACTTCATCACAAAAGGTTTCTCATCCTGGAAAAAAAGAGGTCATTATTCCCCTGTACTCATCACTCATTAGACTCATTATAGAGTGCAATGCCCCTTTTGATATGTACCTCACAAGACATCTACAACAACTGGAAAGGCCACAG
Organism: Protopterus annectens; assembly: GCF_019279795.1. NCBI lineage: Eukaryota > Metazoa > Chordata > Ceratodontiformes > Protopteridae > Protopterus > Protopterus annectens. Next base: position 507,379,809 of record NC_056738.1, read on the forward strand.
AAATGCCTCACAAAAAGGATTACCGGCCTCAAACAGATGCCCTATGCAAACCGTCTCAAAAAACTCCAGCTTTACTCTGTTGCATATCGCCTACTCAGAGGTGATCTCTGCCTAACATACAAAGCTATGTCAAACCCAGAGCTGTTGGACATGCTCCACATAAAGAAATCCCAATCCCTCCGAGCTACACGCTCTAGGGACTTAAACCTTGTCACCACAATAAACAGAACATGCTGGAGGGATAGATTCCTGTCCCAGAGACTTCCCATACTCTGGAATAAACTACCTATCTATATCAAACAAAGCTCCTCATTAGCACTCTTCAAGAAAAATCTTGATGATTGGATGGGAGATAGAAAATTCACCCTGGGGATCACTTCTGTGGCTCTGCTTGACAGGGGCACAGGAAAATAATTTTCTTGGGTGGCAAAAGACAGGGTACCGTTTGGCTAAGCTTATGTAGGCCCTAGGGCCAATAGCATAGTACCTACCTATGAACCTATAATAGCCTAGTATCTTCTTTAATCGTTCATGCACTGCATTCTATTCACAGTGCTTTACTAAGTTGTTTGTTAATATTTCTGGCAATTCTCTATGTGAGCCATCATTGCTGTGTAAGTAATTAAAATTAAAGGATTATTGTTTTTTTGCATCATTGTTTTGATACAAACACTGAGCATTTTGCAGATGAGCTCTTATAATTGTACTTTGAATAATGAAACTGACCAATACTTAAGAGAAATGTTTGCCAGCTTATAGAGAAAATAAATACAAATTAGTATAATACAAATAGAAATTGCAATATGAAGTAACAGAAAAGCAAATTCCTGATATATTTAGAGAGAGATCCAGGGGAGAGAAATTGGTAGAAGTAAGGAAGTGATACTGTAATTTAACTTCTCAACACAGAGATGTGGAGGAATGTGCATGGAAGTAGGTGTTAGAAGTAGATCCTGTCTACTTTTCCTGCAGAATAACAGTTTTTGTCTTAAGATGTAATCTGGAATGCGTATATCGTAAGACATATTTCAACCACTGTGACATGAATTGGTCACTTTTTATATTATTTGAAGGGCACTGGATGAGAGATATAAGTAATGTTTGTTTACATTTGTTACCCAGGTAAACTCATTGGATACAAGTGTTTCTTTTCAGGGGTGACATGGGAGCACTGTCTGGATAAGGGGCTTGCTGAGTTGCACAGTAGGCAAATTAAGGCTGAGGGACTCAAAAACCACAAACTACAAGAAGCAGCTCATAGCATTAAACCTCTGTGTTGTCACTGTGTCATATGCAGTAGTGTCAAGCTTGAAATCTTCAGAAAAATATCCTTAATCCTTTACTGCAAACCTCTTAACCTCTTTCCACAAGAATACTGGACAAAGCGTAAAATAATGGGGGGAGGGAGACAAAGGCCCAAAAAATAGGGATGGATTTTAAATATTACTCTTATAAGCTTAGAAAATTGATAGTATTACAGGATTTGTGTTGGCATTCATGTTTTGAAGGATATGAAGCCTGAAACTCAAATGTTCATCATTATTTATTGACTTCAGTACTCAGTTATTTAGCAGAAAACCACAAATCCTATGAGAAACAGACCAAAAATATGAGGCAAAAATATGGACATTCTGTAATAATGTCGACAGTTGAGAGGTCTCCTTCACTGTTAACAGCTGTTTGCCTGCCATACTTCATAAATCAGCAGTACATCCTGCATTTAGTAGCTTTGTTTATGTTATTCATTACAACTGTGTGGCTTTTGTTTTCCATTGAAATGCGTTTTCTTTTAAGTGACAGGAAAAGCTGACAAAATAATGAGAAAATTAACTACTGGATTGAGGTGTGTGTGTGAGGGAGAGACAGTCATAGGTTTCTTGAATCTTTTGTGGAAGTATCTTTCCGCAAGAAGCAAAATATTTAAAAAAATGTAGATGGTATTCTAAGTTTATAGTTTCTATTCAAAAATTCAGAAAAGCCTCTTTTATGATGAATGTTCAAAATATTGCAAATTCAGGGAATTTTGCAAGCCATGAAAATGTTGTAAAGAGGAGTGACAGATGACTTCTGCCCTTTGAACTTTAGGCTTTTGTACTGTAGAGCAGCAGTGACACAGGGCTTAGTGCCAGACTCTGCTCTTTAGCTCCATAGGGGTGTGACAGGACAAGAAGAGAGACAGCATGTAAATGCCTTATTTCCTTTTGAGACCTTTTAAAAAGGAAGAAAAGGAGCACTTCCTGCCTCCGAACTGTACTCACAGGAATTGGAGTCTGTTATCATTATGAAACAGTGAGACAAGGGGCATGCAACAGCTTGTGCAATAGCAGTGACATGATAGCAAAAGGCAGTTTGCAGACAGCAAGATGCATTCTTTTCTGGTAAAGTATAAATGCCACTTCCTTTCCTACTCCAGCTGGAGTGTCATGGATCAAAAGATAGAGAAATAAAAAGAGGAGGAATCACAGAAAAAAAATGAACTTGATTCTTTTCGTTTGACATGAGACCAAGAGATAATCGAGACATGCAAACTGGCCATTACAATGTCATAAATCTACAGATCAGTGGTCACTGTGACAAAATAATGATTAAGTGTATCTAATGTGGAATGTGTTCACTGTCATAGTACTAAATATTAATTATTTCAGCTGTTAACAATAAGCAATTAAGTTGTTGTATTATACCCCCTGGCTTGTTTCCCCAAACAAACATTTAACCAAAAATATACAACACACAAAAAGTGAGAACATTAAAATAAGCATATGATCTCCGTATTTAATAAAACAATAATGACTCCCAAAGAAAGCCGCACTACTTGAACAGGTAAAACTAATGATGAAGAGTACCAAAAATACATCCACACAAACGACTTTAATAATAACAATGACAAGATTGAGCACTTTCATCTGAGAATCAGACTTCATCAAAATAGTGAAACTCAAACAGAATATCATAAACGGACGAGGAACCACATGACTGCTAAAAGATGCAAAGGTTGTTATTTCCATAGTATACTGATGTATCTGTACATAAGTAGCATACCTGGTGAATATGTTCATCAGCAAACAACAGTCTAATTATGATGAGAAGTGACCTGGTTTGGTGTTTCCAATGCTGTCAAAGATAAATTGGATTGTGGCCTCTTATGAGTATGTGAAAGAGTATCTGAAAGATATTGTTGCTTATCACAGAGCTGAAAAAACGCCTAGTTTAAATTTTAAACTAAACTGTCCTAGTTATAACTAGACAGACGTCTTGCTCCCTGCTTATGTGGAGCTGCCATGCACTTGTTTGATGCATATGTTGGTAAATTAAGTGTTCCCCTTTCCTCATCTAAGGATTTCTTTTCTTTTGGAAAGGGAAATGGCTTACTAATATAAAAACTGACTTCAATGCATGATAATTGTTATTACTAATAGTTGTTGTTCTTCTTTCGGCTTTTCCCGGTTAGGGGTCGCCACAGCGGAACTCCAGTTCGCTAATGATTGTCAGTAGATTTTTATAGTGCCGAGGTGCCAGCTCGACGCCCAACCTTCAACGAAGGCATGCCCATTCTACGCATGTCTTTTGAATGCCACTCGACCGCAGGGAGGACATGCAGCCTCCACACAAAAGGCGCTCCAGCCGAGAATCAAACTGGAGAACCTCTTGCTGTGAGGCGACAACGCTACCGCTACACCACCGCAGTGAAGTTTGTAAATCTGTGTGTGTACATGTATATATATATATATATATATATATATATATATATATTTACCCTTCATTAAAATCATTTTGTGATGATTCTTCTAATTTGTTAGTTGATCACAACTGTCTTTGCCTCTGTTACTTACTACAGTTCCCTAGACCAGCTGTGAACACCCCCCCTCACCCATGCTTCACTGGAAAGTGGTCACTTACTTTCCAGATACTGTAACATAAGTAATTATTTCAGGGCCCTGTACTTAGACATGGGGACAAGTTTCTTTAGTAATGTCAGTGGGCTCAGTGCCATCTTTTTACAGTCTATGAACAGCTCTTTTCACTTCCTTTTCATTTTAGTCAGGAGTGAGGATCATTTTCCTCCATGCACTATGTACAATATGCTGGGGGTTCTGTGCCCTATAGGCCACAAGTATGCCAAGCATGGTCTCAGTTGTCCCTCCAGTGAAGAAGAGCTGCTTTCTGTGTGCTGTTGCCACCTCTTTTAAGCAGTGTCAAATCCTGCCCCTGGTTCTGCAGTGCTGCAAGCAAAGATATTACTGCTATGGTGCTGGTCAACAAAATTATTAATTTTTTGTAAGATAAAATTGTTGGATCTCCTCTGGTCTTCAACATCCCATGGTCACTGGGGTTTAAAATTGTTGAGTTTGCTCTGTTATTCATCAATTGTTCTGTGATGCGTACTACAAACAATCGAGTCTCATTTAGTCGGTACATGATCAGTCAACCACAAAATGTGTAAAAATTTGGAGGTCATGAGTCAAAACAGTGACAACTCCCAAGATTTATTTATTTTTTTGTCTGTGGGGCAAGTTGCAGCTGCATGGTACAGTCTACTATTTGATGCAAGCTAGAAGATATGGAGGCTCACTCCCAATTAAATGTGTCTATAAATACACACATGGGTGTGTCTGTGTTATCTAGTACATATGAGTTCTTTATTTGCCTGTAAACAGTTGACAGGATTAATACAGTTATACCAAGAAATACTGCGGTCTAGGTCTAGTATCACTATAGTAATTGGGAAAAGTTCTAATGTGAGTACTCCTGGGTGGGGACTCCTCTTTTGCTTACATACAGGTATCTTTAGGATAAAATGTGCTATGTTCATCTTTTTTTTTTTTTTTTCAAAATTCCAGTCTAACCTCAACCTCTTAGCACAAGAAATCTGGACAAAGGCCTAAAAATAGAGACAATTTTTAAATATTGCTCTTATGAACTTAGAAGGTTTTGCATTAACATGGATTTTTCTGAAAGGTATGAAATGTGAAACTCAAATATCTGCCATTATTTTCTGACTCCAGTCCTCAATGATGTACCAAAAAAGGCAAAAATTGTACGAGTAACAGACCAAAATTTGAAACAAAACTCTGGACATTCTGTGAAAATCAGGAGAGTTGAGAGGCAAGATTAAAAATGCTTATGTCACAAAAACAAAAAAAGCTTACTTCAACACATAGGTTCGTAGGTTCGTACTAGGCTATCTGCCCTAGGGCATTTATAAGCCTAGCCAGAGTGTGTGTGGCTTTCACCACCCCTTAGGATGAGAATACTACGCCCTTTTAGGGTTTAGTTTACTGTGCCTCTGTCTAGTAGTGACACAGAGATGACCCCCGGGGTAAACCTACGATCTCCCATCCACTCGTCAATATTTCTCTTGAATAGAGTTAGTGAGGGGCTCTGCCTAACATGGATTGGGATTCTGTTCCAGAGTGTAGGGAGCCTCTGGGTTATGAATCTGTCCCTCCAGCACGTCCTATTTATTTCTGTGTTGAGGTTTAAGTCTCTTGCTCTCGTGGCTCTGATGGATTTGGATTTTCTGAGGTGGAGCATGTCCATTAATTCCAGATTGGACATGGCCTTGTACGTCAGGCACAGATCACCTCTGAGTAGGTGGTATGCGACTGAATAGAGCTGGAGTTTTTTCAGTCGGGCAGCATATGACATATGTTGGTGAGGAACTTTTGGGGTCTTTCCAACTGCTGCAGGTGTCGGGTAAGATACATCCCAAATGGGGCATTGTACTCAATCATTGGCCTGATAAGAGAAGAGTACAGGGGCACAATGACCTCTCTTGATCTAGATGTGAAACCCTTCATGATAAGGTGGGCAATATAGAAGGTCTTCCTAACCACTTTGGCAATGTGAGTGTCAAATGAGAGGTTACTGTCAACCTGGGTCCCTAGGTCCCTGATTACCTCTTCCGTACTTAATGGATTACCACCTATGTGGTAATTTGTGGGTACCTTGTTTTTCCCAAAGGGTATGACTATACATTTTTTGGCGTTCAGCTTAAGGCCATGGCTCTGGCACTAATTATCCGTTTCTATGAGGCCTCTCTGAAGGATGTTTGTGTCCGCTGGAGTATCAATTATGGCGCCCAGTTTGCAGTCATCTGCGAACTTTGTCAGCCACAATCCTCCTATGTTTGCCTGTACCTCGGAAAAATAAATGCCGAACAGGAGGGGTCCCAGGACTAAGCCCTGTGGGACACCGCTTGTGACTGGCTTAGAGTCTGACATAGCTCCAGCAACTCTGACCCTCTGACCATGAGGTATGACTTCACTATAAAGGAGGGGTGGGTGCAAGAAAAACATTTCAGATTGCCAACTTCTGTTTCTGGCAACATTATAAAAATCCTGGATGCCCTCCAAATTTTAAAATGTGACAGAATGTTTGTCCTACTCCTGTCTTGTTTTCCTGAATACCCTAGAGTGCCTAGTTTGGGACTTAGATTTAAGAAAGCTAGGCTAGGATTCATAAAAGAATGCTGATGGCTTTGCAGTACTAATATTGTGGAGTTCACTACACATGGTAGCCCCTTAGGTAAGAAGACATGAATTGCACATTGTCTTTGGCTTTCCATGCCATTCACACTGGAACGAATTAATGTGCTCTGAGCTGTATGTAAATCACAAACTAAAATCTTAAACTCTGCACAACTTTTAGCTTTTGCAACAAATTTCTTCTTCCATGTTAGGGCAGTTAGTAAGTCAGAGCTTTACTTTATAAATCAATACTTTAATGCTGTTTACTTTTTGAATCCCTTAGTCATGGTAGGTCTTTGCACATACCTTGGATTGAACGTATTAGCTGAGATGCCTATATACATTTGAATATTATGAACATCATATAACCAATGTTCTTGCTGATGAATGGACTGAAGAAACAACAGTGTGTGTGAATAAATTAGTCATCCACATTGATGGGTTCTTTGAACTCCAAGGAAATTTGCCAGGTCTGGTTCTTATCATAACATGGCAGATCTACAGTATCCATATTATCCTAAGCAACATCAAACCCATCTCAGAATCATGTTCACCATAGCAACTCTTTTTCTACTTCTCTTCTGGAATGCAAGAATATTTTCTGATTGTGAAGGGTGCACCACTTCTCCTTCCCCAGGAGGACCTGGGAACAGAGCCAAAGAAAGCAGTTAACAATTTCTTTATAATGCTTTATACCTTTTCTCAGGTCCTTCTACCAGTATTTTAAAGGCCAAATCACTGACCTAGCAATGGGTTTTATGAAATACTGAATGTTAAGTTTCATAACTTTATAATTCTGTCACAGTTTTGTAAGACACATCTCCACTTCCCCTGTCTAAGCCAGTTTCTGTGTTTGTATTTTAAACACTGCTACCACTTATGTGTCTGCACATAGATCCTGGGTAATGTCTAAAGATTAGTGCCTCGGACATTTCATTTTTGTAGCAAGTTTCTGTTGCTTAGACATTGTAACATTAGAACTATGTATGTGTGTCTGTGTACTGCTAAATCTTGTAAGTTAATACTATTCCTTGAGTATGCCATATCTTCAGCCCTTTAATCTCCTTTTCACTATTTCATGAGGGAATAGTATGTAAGAATTAAAGCCACACTTTGAGGGACACTGCCTTTGACTAAGATGACCACTGTATCTCAGGCAAAGTTGTGATTTTACAGAGGTTTCTGTTCAGAAGAATGAAGGATTTTGAAAACATATTTTGTTCATCCCTTTTCTGTAGTTCATTTTGCAGTTTAATTCCTTAAGCAACACAAGCAAATTCTCCTTTGGGAGGTGTTGAGAGGTTGTCCGTCCTGCTTAACTCTTCCCTCATTCTTGAGATGCCTTGACTGTCAAGGCTAGTGCTTATTTAATAGGTGCGAATTCTTCTCCAGCAAGATTTTTGTGCTACTTCATTATCATTTTACACCATGTTTTTGTACCCATCTGTTGCTAAGTAACAAGGTATATTCACTTCTGTTACACATTTTGCCTTTAAGGACCCAACAAATTCACTGGGTGCCCTTTGACTGTTGCATCATTTTACTCACTTTTGTTAGTCGTCTTGGCTCAAGTACTTGATAGGAGTGGCTTCCTTTCACTCAACTCTGCCAGACTTCAGGATACTTCTGCATTATTTATAATAACTTTGACATTACTGCTAGAGAAAATCATTATCATACAATCTCAGATACATTATTTTTTTTTTCTCCCACACACGTTATCACGAATTGGCTACAATAATAAAGCACAGGTGATGTAAGAACAGTTTTATATGTCCATAACTCTTGAACAGTCGTGTTCCTTTTTGGTATTCATTTCTGTCATTATTTGCAGATCACACTGCTTCCTGAGATGCTTCCTCCTCTTCAGTTGCCTCCTTAATCTAACTCTCATTTACAAGATAAATTCCAAGTTTGACTCCTTTCCGCTTTTTTGACAAAGCATTCTCAAGCACATTACTTTGAGGAAAAATAGCATCTCATACTATATTTTAAGGATACTAGTTTGAGTGATCTTTTGGGCTATACTCATTTCTGCATCTACTGTTAACACTGGATAAAAATAAATATTAAATAACAAGCCTAAATGCTACCAGGCATGTACGTACTGTAACATTTGCCAAAGAGGAAAATCCCAGGATGCAAAAAACTCCCTCACCAGCCTCAGTAAGAAGCTGAGATCCCTCATAAAATCCTCAAAAGCTAGTTACGAAAATAAAATTGCCAAAGATTCCAAAGACAACCACAAGGCATTCTATAGTTATGTCAAGAATCTAAATGGCAATGCTCAGATCTGCTCTGAGCTACAACAGAATGGCATTAAATATACTGATCCCAAGGATATTGCCAGTATCCTGGCAGATCGATTTAGTGCCAACTAACTTCACCCCCCTCTCACCCCCTAAAGGACCCAACTCAATACTAAAAGATTGCCAAATTCCGGAAATCACGGCCACACAGGTAGAAACCGCATTCTCCAAAGCTAAGAATACAGCATCCATGGGACCAGATGACATCCCAGGCTGTGTACTACATGAACTACAAAATGAACTGGAACCTCACCTAAGTGTCATGTTTAATCATAGCCTCACCTCAGGCTTCGTGCCCACTGAGTGGCGCACAGCTACAGTTATACCACTCCACAAAGGGGGATCCGATTTGGATCCCGGGAACTACCGTCCCATCAGTCTATTAAGCCTGATCTGCAAGGGCATGGAATGCATTATCATGGAACTTATAAACAAAGACATTGGCGAACGTCAAACACCGGACCCCACCCAGTTTGGGTTTGTGAAGGGCCGATCTTGTCTCCTGAATCTGATTGACTTCTTCGAATCAGTCTCCAGAGCTGTGGATGAGGGTAAGGTGGTCCACACAGCCTATCTGGACCTTGCCAAGGCCTTCAACACCATCCCCCACTCTGGAATCATAGATAAACTTACTAAGCTGGGCATAAATCCCTACTTCACTCGATGGGTTGCCAACTGGCTTACTGACGGAACCCAGACTATAAAAGCAGCTGACTCCAAATCCAGCTCCAGACAAGTGACAAGTGGAGTATCTCAGGGTTCAGTCCTGGGACCACTCTTGTTTGGCATCTACTTCTCTGAAGTACAGGCCAACACTAAGGGATTCTGGTTAACAAAGTTCGCAGATGACTGCAAACTGGGAGCCATTATTGAATCCCCAAATTATGTGAATATTCTACAGAAGGGCCTTACAGAAACAGATGCCTGGTGCCAGAGCCATGGGCTCAAGCTTAATGCCAAGAAATGTATAGTTATCCCCTTTGGAAAAAAACATGTACCCATGAATTACCACATAGGTGGCAGTACACTAAACATTGAAAGTGTAATGAGAGACTTAGGGACACAGGTGGACAGTGGTCTCGCTTTCGATAACCATATCGCCACAACAGTCAGGAAATTCTATGTGGCACACCTCATCACTAAGGGCTTTTCATCCAGAAAAAAGGAGGTCATTGTCCCACTGTACTCATCCCTCATTAGACCAATTATAGAGTATAATGCCCCATTTCGTATGCACCTCACAAGACATCTGCAACAGCTGGAAAGGCCACAGAAATACCTCACTAAAAGAATCACAGGCCTAAAGCAGATGCTATATGCTGACCATCTAAAAAAACTCCAGCTATACTCTGTGGCATATCGTCTACTCAGAGGCTATCTCTGCTTAACATACAAGGCCATGTCAAACCCTGAGCTGTTGGACATGCTCCACTTAAAGAAATCCCAGTCCCTCAGAGCCACACGCTCCAGGGATCTAAACCTTGTCATCAAAATGAACAAAGCATGCTGGAGGGATAGGTTCCTGACCCAGAGACTCCCCATACTCTGGAATAGACTGCCCATACATGTCAAGCGGAGCGCTTCCTTGGCCCTCTTCAAAAGAAACCTTGATGACTGGATGTGAGATAGGAAATTCACCCTGAGGATCATGTCAGTCGCCCTGCTAGACAGGGGTCCAGAGAAGGAAATATTGTGGGAAGAAATATCCAGGGAATTGTTATGGCTAGGCATGTATAGGCCCTATGGCCGATAGCTTAGTACCAACCTATGAACCTATAATAATAAACAGAAAAGGAATTGCAGGCAAAATTAAAAATAAAACTTAATTCTTTACATTTGACATGAGATCAAGAGTTAAGTAGTCAAGACAAGCAAACTGGCCATTAAATTGTCATACTAGTGAATAGTAGAAGGTTTTTTTTTTTCTGTAAGGAAGTATTGTACAAAACTAACAATGTGGTGTATATTGTGAAGGATCTACTTCATATCATTGCTTACCAAATCAGCGAACCAGAGAATGTCGAGACCAAAATGCCAAAGTATCTAATAAATGAAACTTTGCAATACCGAACGTTCATAACACTGAATCACTACTACACATGCACCAACCTAAATACTTACAAATGTTGCAAAACAAAAATAACCACTAAACGAGCTGCACCCTCCCCCCCCGAAACTTGTATATACCAACTCCGAGATAGCACTACAGTGGGGAGAAGGCTAAATGTGCTTATCCTCACTGTACCGTGATCTCCACCAACAATCCTTACAACAGGTAAATTATCGTAAAAACTTAAAATCTATAATTTACCTGTTTTCATAGCTTTGAGTGAATTTACAATATCAAGGCATTTAGGCCAACACCAACGTATGCATAGTAGTATTTCAGTGTTCTGAACTTTTGGCATTGTGATGTTTTGCTGATTAGGAAGTTCGGCGCTTTTGTCTCAACATTCTGAGGTTCGCTGATTTGGTATACGATGATTTTAAGGGGATCCATTATGAAATGTGAATATAGGGAAATCACTGTAGGAACAATGAAAAGGCTGTTGAATATTTGAAATAAAACTGCATTTATCCCTCTTAGAAAACACTTTGATAACTGCCAGAACTCTAGCTATAGTAATTTAAAAGTTGGTATAATATTTTGTGTAAATAATTTTGATAGAATGAAGGAGGATGTTTTATCATTTTTATGATGTACACTATCTTCCTTTATTGTGTGTTTAGATAGATTGCACCCTATTGCTAGGGAATTTAATTAGATATATGCGATAGGTGGATGGTAATGATTTAACTGTTTCCATTCTGTTGGATATATTGTACTTATAAGTGTGGGACCTTTATTCATACCTGCTGCTTTACACTGCAGTCCCATTGAAGGCCTTTGTTACTCAGAAGTGTTTTGATGCTTTTAGTCTTTTTGTAATTAATATTTTTTTGTGTTTTAATTGACATTGTTGTATATGTATTATTTTATCAGTTATAGCTATTTTGTAGTCCTTAAATATAATCCAGCAAGTAAGTTGAGGATCCGGCCTACGCTGACCCACGCTAGGGACCCATGCTAATGGTGGGAGAGGTATATGTGCCCCTATTGGCCAGTGTGTGCCCGCTGTAAAGCCCAATAAGCTGCTGGCCGGTGTCTAGTTGCCCAGCCTAGGTTACCTGGGATCACTGTTTTGAGCGAAAGCTGGAAGTAAAACCAACCAACCTGCCAAACATGAACTGAGAATTGCTACACTTAATGTAGGTTCACTGACAGGATCAGCTTGGAAGTGGATGACATGATGATATGGAGGAGGCTGGACATCCTATGTATCCGTGAGATGAGATGGAAGGGCAGTGCAGCAAAGCCACTTGACTTGGGATCCAGAGTCTACTACTCAGGTGGAGGGTAGACTAGAAATGGTGTAGGAATTGTGGTGAGAGAGAGACTTCAGAAGACAGGGATATCATCAGAATTAATGACCGATTCATGGCAGTTAGACTCCAGTGTAATGTAGGGCAGTTTTCATAATCTCAGCCTATGCCTCACAGCAGGGTTGTGATAGTGAGGTAAAGAGTGCATTCAGACAGCAGTTGCAGGACCTACTAGATAAAGCAGGACAACATGAATTGGTGTTGATAATGGGTGACTTGAGTGCACATATTGGGACAGGCAGAACAGGATATGAGGACTGCCTGGGTCCACATGGGTGGAGCAACAGGAATAAAGAAGGAGAAGCCATTCTAGACTTCTGTCTGGGAAATGGCTTGATAGTAGCCAACACATGTTTCAGAAACAGAGACAGTCACAAGATCACATACAAGAGTAGTAAACATGCAACTCCTGTAGATTTCCTCCTAGTAAGGAAAAGGCACTGGGGCAGAATCCATGATTGCAAAGTCATCCCAAGTGAAACAGTAGGCCCACAGCATAAACCACTAGTTGCCACAATCAGCTGCAAGCAGCGGTCAGAGAAGGCTCTAAGGTCAACAGAGACCAGGCTAAAGACCTGGAAATCGACTGGCGAGAAAGTACAACAGTTCAAGGAATTGCTCAGGGCTCTAGCATCCCAAGAAGAGGAGGAAATAGGTGGAGTTGAAGAAGAATGGCTGCACCTAAAAACAGCATGTGTTAGGACTACAGAAAAGATATGTGGTCGAGCCAGGTATGGAAATAAGGTACATAAGGAAAGCTGGTGTTGGAATGCAGAAGTCCAGGAAGTCATCAAAAGAAAAAAGGAGTGAAGGAAGAAGTGAGAGATAGAAAAGACTGACCAGGCTAGGAAGGACTACTGGTTGGCTAGCTAAGAAAGAAGTTGCAGTAGCAAAGAATAGGGCATCGGAGGCATTCTACCAACTTCTGGAAGTGACTCAGTAAGGGGCACAAAGAAACTATATCAGGTTGCAAGGCAAAGACAGAAAGATAAAGAAGATACTCAAACACCCTTCATAAGGGATGCCAGCAACAACCTGCTCACCAGTCCAGAGGAATTAAAGACAGATGGAAGGAGTATTTCAACCAGTTTCTGAATGAAGAAAACCCCACAGAAGCTGTACTGCCCTAGAAACAGCCTACAATGAGAGAAGAAGAGGAGCCCACCCTAGAAGAAGTAAGAACAGCACTAAGGAAGATAAAGTCAGGGAAAGCAGCAGGCTCAGATGAGATCACAGCAGATATGATAAAGATGCTGGGTGAGATAGGGGAGAAATGGCTCCTTAGGGTACTAATAGCAGTGTGGAGAGAAAGGCATATCCCAGATGACTGGAGAATAAGCATACTCATGCCAGTGTACAAGAACAAAGGGGACATCTACAACGGTGGGCAGTACAGAGGCATCAAACTCCTATCACATTGCATGAAAGTTCTGGAGAGGGTGATTGATAAACGGATACTCAGAGTAGTTGAATGTAAGGTGGGAGATGAGCAATTTGGCTTCAGATCAGGATGCAGCACAATTGACCTGATATTTGCATTGAGACAGATACTTTAGAAGAAGCTAGAGATGAGGAGAGAGTCCAACTGGGCATTCCTAGACTTGGAGAAGGCATATGACAAGGTCCCAAGAAAGCTGATCTGGGCAGTACTGAGGTGGTTTGAAGTCCCAGAAACTGGTAGAATTAGTGCAGGCTATGTACAAGGACCCAACGGGTGTGGTGTACATCAGGGTTCAGCTGTGAGCCCACTGCTGTTCATACTGCTGATGGACTACATTAGCAAGCAGGTTGGAGGTGACGGATCAACAAAGCTGCTGTATGCAGATGATGTGGCAGTACAGGCAGACTCTGAGCTAGAACTTCAGCAAAGGATAGGAGAATGGAATGCAAATCTGAAGGCACGTGAGATGAAACTAAGTACAGATAAGACGGTGGTAATGGTAGCCAATTGGGGAAATCAGAAGAAACTGAGAATAGAGAGAGAAGGGAAGATAGTGGAACAGGTAATCAGCTTCAAGTATCTGGGAGGAGTAGTTGAGGAGAAGGGTAGTCTCTATGAAGAGGTCAAAGCTAGAACCAGAGGGGCTGCAGCCAGGTGGCATAGAGTATCATGTGTAGTCTATGACAGAAGAATGCCAAAGAAGCTGAAAAGTAAGGTGTACAAGACAGTGGTACTAAAACCTGGGCAGTAAATGCAGAACAGTTGAAGAAGCTAGAGGTGATGGAAATGAAGTGCCTGAGAAAGGTGATAGGATGCACACTGTGGGACAGATGAAGAAATTAGGACATACGAGCAGAAGCCACAGTAGCTCCAATTGCAGAAAAGATCAAATAGAACAGATTACGGTGGTTTGGGCACATGTGTAGAAAAGCAGAAGACAATCTGGTGAGAAAGATTTAGGACAGACAGAAAGAAGGTAAGAGGAAGCTAAGACGTCCAGCAAAGAGGTGGATGGATTGTGTGAAAGAAGATCTGCGAGAGTCAGGCATGAGTGTTGAAGAAGGCAGGAGTGTGGCACTGAATCGAGAGAGTTGGTGACAGTTAACACGATACCCCGACCCCATGTAGAAAAATGGGAAAAGAGGGGCTGATGATGATGAAATATAAACCATCATATTTTTCCCCAAGTTACCAGTTTTGCTAGGGATTAGGAGCGGCAGAGAGAAATGCTTTTTTTTCTTAATACCGTTATTGAATTTTCACTTGCGGCAAAGGAAAATATACATTTATATAAAATAAAATAAACCACATTAACATGTTCCCAGTAGCAAACGTTATAAATCCCATGTTTTTGTATAAATATCATTCCAATGTAACATAAATTGTTCAAGAACTGTGTTCCCTTAAATATCAGTCTTCCTCCAAAGCATTATTCTGCATGGATTGTTCCCACAATCTCCATTTCTTTCTATGTAAGTTGCTTCTACCATTTTCTAAATATCCCACTTCCAGTTATTTTACCTCTGTTACAATATTCATTGCTTCAAATACAGTTGGTTTAAACCTCAATTTCCATTTTCTAGCAATTGCTTATTTTGGCAGGCACCAGAATTAAACTTAGCTAGGCCTTACTATGTCTAGGCAATTCAGATTTTTTTATCCCAGCTCAAAAAAAGGTTACAACCATTTGCTCACTTAACATACCTGACAGAGTACACTGTAGGAATTTGTGAAGTTTGTCAAGTCATTACATTCCCAAAACAGGTGTTGCCAATTACCACTTCCTTCCCCATCACACCTCCAATGTGGTGTTTACATGAGGAAAAATACTTTGGAGTCTGCTTCAGGTATAAATATACCTATGTAAACACTTCCTAAATCTTTTAGACTTTGTTGCATATTTGGGAGCCATACATATGCCTTCCATTGTTTCCTTGTGAACTCCTTATCCAATCTCTTCCCAATGTTTTCTAACCTCCTCTGATTGGTTTCTGTAGTTATCATGCAATATTTTATAAGCCCTACTGATTACCCCTTTTTTAACAGCAGCTTCTGTTCTAGATTCAACTAAAAAGTCTACCAGATCAGGTCTTTCACTTACGATTCCCCTATCCCTTTCCCTTTACATATACTGTTATATCAGTCCCTGATAGGGAAGGCAGTCTCTGGCCTGCAGTCCAAATTTCTCCTTTGCATCCTCCCACTCTGTTGCCTTTGCCCCTCAAGTTATTTGCTCCCAATACTTTAGTTCCTTTACCAGTTTTCTGCAATAAATTCTAGTCCCCTCTTCCCTGAACTCTGTTCTCCTAATAGCAGTCATCCCTATGGGCAAAGTCTCCTTTTTCCATTCTTATGCTGGCTTAGTTCTTAGAATACTTTTTCTCCTTTATGGATAAAATGTTCTACATGGCAGCTGCTGTTCCAAAATCCCACTCTCTCCTTATTTCTTGAATGTCACCAATTTTATCATCATCCCTTTCCACTCTGAATTGTAGCCTTCTGCTTGTCTTGTGTGTATGAGCCTTAACTGCACAGTTCTAAAATATCCCTACAAATTGAGTAATCCTAAACCACCTTCTTTTGTTGGAAGGATCATCTTATCCTACTTAACCATTGCCTCCCTCCCTCCTAGATAAATTCCTTCAGCTCTTTAATTATCGTTCACAACTTCTCCTCTGGTTGATAAAAAATATGCTTAACCTGTATATAAAGCTAAAGGGACTAAAAACATTTTCACTACTTGTATCTTGCTATCCATATCCATATAAACAAGAGCTTCATAGTATTATTGTTTGTTCTCTTTCCACATATCCTTAGATTCCATAACAAAATCCATTTTAATCCATACTCCTAAATATTTAATTTTATCGTGTCCCCATAATTATAGGTTCTGTGGGACAAATTGATGGTGTGGGTACATAGTTTACAGGTATAGCCTTTATCTTAATTAATTTTATATCCTGAAAAGATTAGAAACTGTGTTAAGATGTTCCATAACACTGAAATGTTATTTTCTGGTTTTATCATGTACAAAATAATATCTACAAATAAAGCCAGCTTTTCCTGGTTATCATACCAATTATATCCTTGAATTTCTGAGTCCCTTATTTCTTTGCCAGTGGCTCTAAATATAAAGCAAATAAATGGGAAAGAGGACACCTATGCCTGGTTTCTCTGTTCAGGCAAAATTTTTGCTGCTGAACCCTCATATAGCCTTTTAATTAACCTTATTATTGTATGAGGGAATTCAAATGCTTTCATTGTCCTACTTATAAAATCCCACCATATGATGCTTTCCCTGCATCAAGACACACCAACAGCAGTATTTTGTTACACTATGATTCCATCTAGATCATCATTGTTCTATTAATACTGTCAAATGTTTGCATCCCTTCCACAAAACCCCATTGATCCATATCCATCAAATTTGGAAACACCTTTGCCATTCTTTTGTCTGTTATAGACTTAAAAACTTTATAATCATGATTTAAAATTGATGTGGGCCTAAGTGAAGGTGGGTCTAATGGGTCTTTACAGCCACCGCAGCTTTCTTCCAGGATACTGGTGCTTCCCCTCCTTTTAAAATACTGCTAAACAAAATCCTCCAAATCTTTATCATTTCTTCCCTTGTTGCTTCCAAACATCTAGAGGAATACCATCTATTCCTTGACACTTTCATACAGATTGACTGTACGTCACCATTTTTATCTCAACTTTTACTATCTTAACTGCTAATTTTTGAGCCTCAACTACTTCTAACCTTGGCATACTTGTCTTCCATACATATTTCCATTTGTGCTCTTTCTTGATTTTTACATTCCTCTGCTTAATACAAATTTTCATAAAATTTCCAAACTATATCTAATACCTCTACATGATCTCTGGTTATTTTTCTTGCTTATAGGCACCCTAAGTTTGGCAACAACTCTTTCTATTTTCTGTTGCCTAAATCATTATGCTAAAAGTTTTTATGCGGCAAACTTATCAAAAACGTTGCTTAACAGCAGTCTTTCTAAATGTATGCATATTACTGAGATATTCCCTTATTTTCTCTTTAGCACACTGTAGTTGCAACTGTTCTATGAGAATTCCCCTTATTCTACAATACTTTAACCTTTATCAGCCCATCTAAATCATTACTGTATTTTCTTAACCATGTCTCTTTTTTTCAGCCCTGTTTTTAAACTTTTTACATTTTATTCTACTCATTAGCTATAACTTCTGAAGAAATGTCTATCTTCCCTAATGACTCTAGAATAATTTCCACTACTGATTTGTGTCTCATTTTTACTTCATTAGCCTGCATTTTATCTTAGCTGTTATTTACACATTATCTGAAATAGTTATTGGATGTGTGTTGAAGCTTTCAATTAATTATATATATATATACAGTTGTTTCTTGTCACCGCAAGCAAAAAAAAAAGAAAAACTCCATGAGTGCACCTCTGTAACCTATTAACTTAAAACAAACACACAAATAGGAACAATTTTCCCAAATCAACAGCTACACACACAGGCACTACCTAACCTAAAATGTAAGGATATCCATGTTGTGATACAGGTTAAAGCCTGTGCTTCTGCTTATACTAATTGGCTCCTGTTCTTGTCTTATTTTGATTTATGTTTCAGATGTGAAAAACGGCTTGTATGCTTTCAGAAAACATTACATTTTAACCTTAAAAACAGTACTTTGACTTTTATTGCCTACCCCTGTACTGGGCTTGTCTCAGTGGAAACTTATGATGTACAGCTGTCTTCTACAGCAGTCTTCTCAACTCATGCAGTACATTTATTTGCTAAAGGAAAACTTTTCATTACATCCAGGGTTCTCTCTTTAACTTGCTTACACAAAAAAAAACTTTGAAGATTAAGTAAAGGATCATAGGACCATAAGAAGTTATTAGGCTGTTGGTCCTGATGCCCTTACAAGCCTAGCCAAAAAATTAGCCCATGTTCCAACATGTCAGCACTCTATGCCAGTGTCCAGCAGGGACATAGGTGGAATCCCAGGGGGTGTATTTTCTGTTCCCCAGCCAGTTATCCAGGTTGCGCTTAAAAAGGTTTAATGACGTACTCTGCTTTAATTGGAGAGGGAGTCTATTTCACAAAAGGGGGGTAGTCTCTGGGACACAAATCTGTCCTGCCAATGAGTCCTATTGATGTCCTATACCAGGATGAGGTTGTGTGAGCAGGTTACTCTGTTGGAGCTTGACTTGTGGATATGCAGCAGTCGCATCAGGGCAGGGTCTGAGATTGCTTTGTATGTCAGACAGAGGTCACCTCTGTGGAGTCTGTAGGAGATTGAGTAGAGGGGCAGGGCTTTTAGTTTATCGGTATAGGGTAGATGTTTATATTTTCTTTTCTAGGTCCCCCATATACATCCTCACTGTTGCAAATCAAATTCTAGTCCCTGCTAAAACCTGATTAATTCTCCCAAAATTTTCTTAAGCTCCATAAAGACCATAATCCAGTCATTGCAAAAGTAAGAAAAAACATATCAGCTCTACATATATTAAAATCTGTGCACATTTACACCCCTTCCCTCACCTCAGCAACACAAGATAATAGCATATTAACTTAAACATGCTTTTGTCCAGCCTTTCTTCATTTTACATTGTAATGCCTGCATTTCTTAGCACTAAAAAGCAAGAGAAAAAAAGATTGGTTTTCTTTAGTATCTTTTTGAAATAAAACAATAAGTGAATATGCTTTACTATATAACATGCAATTTATATCATGAAATGTATTATACCAATACCATTAGGAACAAACATTTTTACTTGGTTACATTTTTCAATGATGAAGCTAGTTCTCATTCATTCTCCTAAGCTTTGTTTTCTATCCAGAGGCATTTTGTCTAAAATAATGTTTGTCCAGTCCTGGCCATTTTTGTGCAGCTGTGGTTTAGAGTGGGATTTAGGTAAGCATTTCACCACCAGACTTTGCGCAGCCTCATATGCAAGGCCATGGAAAGAATCATCATGGACATGATAAATGAGGATATAGGCACTCTGCAAAAGCTGGACCCATCATAGTCTTTTTTTTTTTTTTTTTTTTTTTTTAAGGAGGGTCATGCCTATTAAATCTGGTGGACTTTTTGAGAGGGTCACAGAAAGCAATGGATGAAGGTAAGACTGTGCACACAGCTTACATTGACCTGACCAAGGATTTTGATACAATACCCCACTCAGGCATTGTAGACAAACTTATTGATTTAGGTATAAACCCTTTTATCACCAGCTGGATAGAAAACTGGCTCACTGATAGGACCCAGGAGGTAAAAATAGGTAAGGCCATCTCCATTAATGGGACCGTCACTAACAGAGTCCCCCAAAGCTCAGTACTGGGCCCACTCCTTTTTGGCATCTGTTTCTCTGAAATGGAAGCAAATGCTGAAGGGTTATGGCTAACCACGATTGCAGATGATTGCAAGGTGGGGGTTATCATCAACTCCCCTGCAGACACTAGCATTTTTGAAGAAGGTCTATCTCTGACTAATAAATGGTGCCAAAGCCATGGTCTTAAACTCTGTGGTAAGAAATACACAATTGTACCCTTTGGAAAATCAACCATCCCGGGTAATTACCATGTTGATAATACAGCCGTAAGAGTCAACCCAGTGGTCAGAGATCTGGGTACTTACGTAAACAGTAGCCTTACCTTCAACCACCATGTGGGCATAGTTGTTTGGAAATCCTTTTATGTTGAGCAACTTATAAGTACGGACATGGCATCTAAGTCCAAAGTGGTCATTATCCCATTGTACTTGTCCCTTATTAGACCAGTCATAGAGTACAGTGCTCCCTTTGGTATGTACCCGACCAGGCATATGCAGCAACTAGAGTGACCTCAAAGGTTCCTTACAAAAATAATACAAGACATAACAAACCTGCCTTATGCAGAGCGCCTTAAAGCCCTTTCCCTCTAGTTAGTCTTCTATAGATTACTGAGGGGTGATCTATGCCTGGCTTAAAAGGCATCTGCAAAATCCACACTTATGAATCTTCTACATATTTGTAAGTCGAAGAATGCCAGAAATACAAGGTCTAAGGACCTGAATTTTGCCTTTGACTTAAAACAGAACATGTTGGAGAGGCTGATGTGTCCCAGAGACTGCCCCTTCTCTGGAACAGGCTTCCCATCCACATGAAGCTGAGTTTGTCTATTACCCAATTTAAGCACAACCTAGACAAGTGGATGGGGAATAGGAAATTTACACCAGACCTGGCACCCATGTCCCTTATGAACAGAGGTAGCTTACAAATGTTTGGCATTTAGTGTCTTATTTGGATGCAGGACATCATTATTCTTTCAGGAAAACTTGGCTAAGCTTAGAAAGGCCACTTGGATCATTAGCCTAGTAATGGTCTGCGAATCTATGAATTGCAGTTACAATACTGTGCTTTACTACCTTGTGTCAGACTTCTCAGAGTATACATGATACACAAGGCAATATTCTTCTTACCAAGAACAAGTGTTGTCAGTGGTGCAAGAGGTAGGATACTCACCTCTGGTGCAGAAGGCTGTGGGATCTATTCACACATGTGGTAGATTTATTGCTGACACTGCAATGCATCATAAGGGAGTGTTAATCACTTGAGTGTGCCATACTTCAGATGAGACATTAAATCAAGGCCCAATCTGCTTGAGTTGGTGGTAGCTCAGGTTGATGTAAAAGATCCAGTGGCACCTGTCAAAAAGAGTAGGGTCATTTATTCAACACAACATAGAAAACGCTGTTTGTGTTTACAAAGTGTACATATTTACAGTCATATTTATATACATTTCTATTTTTTACTGTTTATCATTTTTCTTATATCCTCATTAATGTTCTTCCATAATTGTCCCCCACTATTACTTCCACAACCACAATCTATTTTTTCACAATACATCTGTAAAAATCCATTTCCCATTAAACAAAATTCCATTGTCTTTCATTCCAAATAACCTATATGACATGAAATAAATTCTTATCTTACCCTTCTTGCATATACCTTATTCTTGTTCTTATAATATGCATATATATGTATTTATATTTGTGTTGTTTGTAATTAATTCTCTCAATTTATTTCTGCATACGACTTTTTCTAGAGCTGCACCAGTCTTTCACATTTCAAAAATGTACCTTGTTGTTCTTCCTCCCTACAAAATAAACACATTCTTTCAACTTTCTTTTTATGTGGCATATTCCCCTTTACTGATAACTTAATAAGTCTCCATAAGAAATCTTCACATTCTACTATCTTGGAGCACAAGTTTTTCCTTACTTTAATGGCTTTACTCACTTCTTCATCACAGTATTATAACACATTCTTTTTTTCTTTCTCTATATCATAATTGTTTTATTTTCCATATTTTATTTTATTTATTTATTTTACATTTGTTAACCGGGTCAGTCTGGCTGAGTTTTTGGCTCATTTTCAGCAGAGACCCGGGGAGAAAAGCTCCTCAAGACTAGAAAACAATTTATTAAATTTTAGTAACATAGTAGTAACAATCAGATTTAGGATCTTACAAGCAGAGACCTGGAGAGGAAAAAAGCTCCTTGGGCAATTCAGTTATACAGAGTATTAACAATTGGCAGACAAGTATGTGAGTTGTTACAAACAAGGTTTTAAACAATTAGCAGAAGAAAATGTGACTAGTTACAATATTATTTAAGCTGCTTAGAGCAAAATGAGTTAATAGTTAGGCAGATGCTTATTTAAAGTGGGTAGGATCTAGTTGTGTAGGAGTTTGGAAACAAGAAAGGAAAGTAAGAATGGCTAGTAGGAGATGTAGGGGAGGTAGAGTATAGGAAACAGACTAGACAAGTAGGTTGTTTTGAGACAGTAATAATTAAGAGTGGTTAGAGATAGAGGAAGGGAAGAGGTAGAAGAGGCAGGGGAATAGTGTTAAAGATGCATTGAGTGAGGTGGTGACATAGGTGAAAGGATGGTGGTTTCAGGGTGGTTGGCTATAGTGGCAAGACCACTTTGTTTTTAGGTATTTTCTTGTGGCTAATTTGAAACTTTTGCTATGCTGGAGGGATTTTATTTCCAAGGGGAGTTGGTTCCAGGATATAGCTGGGTTATAGTTATAGATAAGGCAGCCTATTTTGGTTATGGGTTTGTAGATTTCTAATAATTCTTGATTTGAGCTGCGTAACATCCTTGCAGGGGAATATTTGTATATGATAGTGGAGAGGCTGGGGCAGAAGGAGGGTAGGTAGAGGATAGAGTAGATGATTTGTAGTTGGTATAGTTGGAGCAGCTGAGAGAATTCTAGCCAGTCTAGTTGCTGTAGTGCTAAGCAGTGGTGTGACTTGTAGGTTTGGTTAGCTGCAAATCTGGCAATTTTATTATAGATAGTTTCAAGCTTGGAAATAAGTGTAGAATTTAGGTTTGTGAATATGTGGCAGCTGTACAGGAGTGTTGGGAGTAATAAAGCCTGGGAGAGAGTTATTCGGACAGTGTTAAGTATTTCTTGCTACAGAAAAGGTGTCCCAAGTTTCTGATGAGTTCTTTTTACTGAGTTAGTAACATGGAGATTAAACTTAAGCTGATAATCTATTGTAACACCTAGCAATTTAGTACTATATTCAGCTGAGATTATCGTGTTGTTGCAGAATAAGACAGCAAATGTACTTTTGAGTGTGGTGATGTTTTTAGGGAAGAAGAGTAGGAGCTTAGTTTTGTTTGGATTAAGTATTAGTTTGTTATCACTAAGTCAAGTCTCAGTGGTGTGGAAGGATGCTTGGGTAGTTGAGTGGAGGTCCGTTGGGTTGTCAGCAGTGGTTATAACATTTGTCTCATCAGCATATTGCACAAGAGATGACAGGGGACAGGAGGAGTAGAGCAAGGGAGTGGTCCAAGTATGGACCCTTGGGGGACTCTCATTTGTACAGTGAGAGGGGAGGATAGTGCAGAGAGCCATTTAACTGATTGCTGGTGGGTAGAGAGATAGCTGGAGAACCAGGAGATAGAGGGGAGAGAAATGTAAGTTAGTGAGTTTATCTAGAAGGAGTGGGTGAGAGACCATGTCAAAGGCTTTAGAAAGGTCAAGGAATAGGCATGAGACAAGTGTGTTGTTATCCCAAGCTAGGGAGACTATGTTGATGAATGATATGAGTGCAGTAGTTGTACTATGCTTGGGATGGAAACCATGCTGTGTGGGTGTGAGAAGGTTTTCCTGGTGAAAATAATGCATTACCTGCTTGTGAATGCATTTCTGTAGGATTTTTGAGAGTGGAGAGAGTATGGCAATCTGTCTGAAGTTGGATATGTCTGAGGAGTTGCCCCCTTTGTGAATGGGTAGAGTAAAGAAATGTTTCCATACAGTGGGGACATAGGATTCAGAAATGAATCAGTTGATTAAGATGGATACAGGATAGGCAAGAGGTTCAGAAGCAATCTGCAGGACATAAGAGGGTAGCTTGTCAACAGATGGGGAGCAAGGTTTAAGTTTAGAGAGTAATGACTTTACATAGCTGGTTGATACTGCTTTTAGAGAGGAGGAGTTAAGAGGGTTTGGAAAAGGTATAGAGTTTTTGGGGGTGCTAGTGTTGTTTCTGGGGGGAGCGAATTTATTATGGAGGTTATTGAGTTTATAAAATGATTGTTAAATTTGTTGGCTATGTCTTCAGGTGTTGCATTGGAACATGGGTTAGGAGAGGAAGGGTTTCCTGGATGAAGAGTCTATTTACTAGAGCTCCAGAATTTCTTTGGGTCTGATTTGAGAGTAGAGGGAGGATTGGCATAGAAGTTTATTTTGTCATAATGAATGATTTTTTTAATTTTATTTCTCAGTTCTTTATATTTCTGAAGAAGAGTAGGGGTCCTAATCCACATTTTCCATATCCTATCCCGGTCTTTCATGAGGGTTCTGGTAGATTTAGTGAGCCAGGGAGCAGTATTAGATTTGATTCTAATTGTGCGAAGAGGAGCAAGGGAGTTAAGAATGTTTAGGAATGTATCGTTGAAGGAATGGACAGCTTCATCTAAAGGAAGAGTGGTGAGTTAAGACCAGTTAATTTTGGAGAGTTGGTGAATAAAGGAGTTAGGACAGAAATGTGAAATTGAGTGGGTGGTAATAAATTTGTTAGGTTTTGTAAGGTGGGGAGTATGTCTGGCAACTGTTATAGGGCAGTGGTCGCTGAGGGCATTTGGAAGGGTTTGGGAGTTATGATAGTTTTGAGGGTGGGAGACCAATATCCAGTCAGGAAGAGAGCTAGGTAGTTAAGATTTATTAATGTAGGTTGGGTTTGTGATTAGCGGCTCAAACCCATGTAGGTTTATACAGGAAGTAGTGTTGGGAGCTTGTATTGTAAGCCAATCAATATTTACATCTCCCAGTATAATTATTTCATTGTGGATGGTATGTGAGAGGTGAGATAGGATGTTCTCAAGTATATGAATGTTATCACCAGGGGGAATATAGATTGCTGTGACAGTTATGGTATTGAAACTGTTAAGTCTGAAGTTGGTAAGTAGGAGTTCAGCTGGTGAGAAGGAGGATAAGTCTAGTGTGGGACTGATTTGGGAGAGACAGTTGGAGTAGAGTATGGAGACGACTCCTCCTTTTCTTTTAGGTCAATGTAATCTAAGGATATTATAGCCAGGAGGGATGATTTCACTGTCCAGCTGGTGTGGTTTTAACCATGTTTCAGTTAGGGTAACTATGTCAGGAGTATAGTTAGCTATCCAAGCGTGGAGTTCTTGAACTTTATTTAGAAGGCTCCTGACGTTGATAGAGCAGAATTGTACTTGATGTTCTTCATCTCACATTGCTGCAGTCCTGACACTTGGGTAGTCCGCTGTCCCAGTCGGCCCGAATACCAAAGTATAAGGCTGACGTCGGTCAAGGCGCATTAGTCTGACGTCAGGACGTCAGGGTACAAATGCGCATGACCGACGTCATTTCCTCAGTCTTTTTTGCCGCATGGTCCGATGCAGAAGCAGTTTTGCAAGTGCAGGTTGGCGTTCTGAGATTTTCCGAAGTCAGAGTTTCAGACCGAATCCAAGTTGGCTAAGTACCCCGTTGGGGAATATTTTGGTTTTTTCTTGCCTCAGTATTTTACCGGATGTCAGAAAAAGTGAATAACTGTATTTCTTGTGGGAAACAGATACCTCATAGGGATTACCATACCTTGTGTATACCTTGCTTAGGGCCTGAGCACGACGTTGTTGGCTGTCGCTCTTGTGCTAGATTTAACAAACGCACTATAAAGAGAAGATTAGATTGTGCCAGGTTAGTTTTTGGGAAGCGGTGTAATTATAAAATGCCGTCGGATGCTCCGACGCCCGCTTCGTCAAAAAAGCGCAAGGACAAAACAGCAAAGCCTAGGCTGGAAGAACCGGACGTCGGTTCTTTAGAGGGCTCGGTGGAGCCAGAGGTTCAGCCAGAAATTTCTTTGGAATCCCAGGGAGAGACTTTATTACTGCAAGATGTGACCTCTCAGGAGGTAGGCCAGGCGGAAGGGGCTTCTCAGGTAGCTGTTCTTCCCTCCCTTCCTAAGGTGGTTAGGCCCTCCCCTGCTGTTTCCAAGGCTTCTCCCAGGGGCAGGCCAGGTTTTGTTTCAGGTGTTACCCCTAGTTCTTCAGGGTCTGTACCTAAGAAGCATATGCTTAAGATGGCAGAAGATTTGATTACAATGATTAGAGGTTCTATGCCCCCTCCTGATAAGAGGCCTAGGGTGGAACCTGAGCTTGGGAGTTTTGCGCAGTGTTCGGATGCTTCTGAGTCTTGGCTGAAGACTTGCAGGAGTATTCCCCTTACTCTGATTCTGATGTAGATGATTCTACTCCTTCTGCTTCTCCTCCTGAGGATTTTTCATTTTCAGAGAACTCTTCATTCCATGAGGGAGCATTTTAAATGGGAAGGTCAGGATTTCTCTGATTCCAGGAAAAGGCTTAGGGAATTTTTATTTCTACCCCAGCATAGGCCTTTAGCTATACCTCCTGTTCTAGATGTGGTGGAGGATGTTTTTGCAGAGGCTTCTCTGAACCCTGATTCTTTGCCTCCTGCTCCAGTTAAACCGGATAGATATTATAGGGTGCCTGAAGCTCATAAGTATCTTTTTAAGAGTCCTAGGGCAGACCCAGAAACTGTTTCACAGGGGCCTAAAGGTGTTAAGGCTTCTGTTGTTAAAAATCCTGTTCCTCCAGATAAAGAGGCAAGGGCTTTGGATAGATGGGGAAAGAAAGTGTATACTTCTTCCACTTTGGCCATGAGAGCTTTGAATTGCCAGTTTCACATGTTGAAATACCAAAATTATCTCCTTTCACAATTAAAGTCTAAGGTAGATGCTTTGGCGGAAGGTATTGAGTGTAAAGAGTTGCAGGATTTAGTTCTTGTTTCTGAACAGGTGGGTAAGCATTCTTTGCAATGTGGTTTTGATGCTGTGCAGGCCTCTTCGAGGGTGGCTGCCACTGGTTCGGTTCTTCGCAGGCACGCCTGGTTGAGGGATCAGAATTTAGCTGAGCATGTGAAGACAAGGATTTTAGATGCTCCTTTACAATCTGATGTGTTGTTTGGTTCACCTGTGGAAGCAGTTCTAAAGAAAATGGAAGACAAGGCTAAGTCTATGCAGACTGTTAAAGATTTTTTGCAGGTTCAGCCTCCGAAGTTTAGTAGAAATTGGCCTACCAAGGGGTGGACATATCCTGCTTATGATTCCCAGTCTAGGGGTAGGTCTAGACGTGGTAGGGGCAGAGCTCTAGGTTCTTTTAGGCCTAGAACAGGGAGTTCCCCTGCTCAGTCTTCTGGTGAGGGCAGGGGTCAGTCCTTTTGTAAACAGACCCAATGACCTGCCTTTTCAGCTGCCAGAATCTTCTTGTCTGGCAGCACCTTTGGGAGGAAGGTTGGCACTTTTCAAAGAAAACTGGAGTTTAATTACCCAAGACAGATGGGTATTGGATATCATTCACCACGGTTACAGGTTTTATTTCCATACCTTGCCTCCTTTCAAAGGCATGCCAGACATTCCTCCTCAACAAAGGAAAGAGGCTCACAAGCAAATTTCTCTGTTGCTCCAAATAGGGGCCATTCAGCCGGTTCCTGTGCCAGAAAGGGGCCTAGGATTTTATTCTCGCCTGTTCCTAGTACCAAAAAAGGGGAACACGTGGAGACCAATTTTGGATCTGTCTATCCTCAACACTTATCTGGACATTCCCAAGTTCAAAATGTTGACGTTACAACAGCTTTTACCTCTGCTGGGCAAAGATCACTGGATGGTAACTTTGGATCTCAAGGAAGCTTACCTTCATGTTCCTATCAGACTAATTTGCAGGAAGTATCTGCGTTTTCGAGCTGGGAATTCTCATTATCAGTTCTCTGCATTGCCCTTTGGCTTATCTACTGCGCCCAGAGTATTCACAAAGGTTCTGGCTCCAGTGATAGCTTTCTTCAGGCTGAAAGGAATACAAATCTATCCTTATTTGGACGATTGCCTGATTCTGGCTCAAGGAAGGGACGTGTTTCTTCAGCATTTGGAATATGTGATAGCAGTGCTAAGATGCCTAGGGTATTCTGTGAACGAAATAAAGTCCAGTCTAGTACCCTCTCAAGACATGTGCTTTCTGGGTGTGAGACTGAATACAGCAACCCAGATGGCCTTTTAACCCCGGACAAACAAAAGAATCTTTCTCTTTACTTCCATCAACTATCTCATCAGTCCGGGCTGACTGCAAGGACAGTCCTTCAAGCCTTAGGGTTCATGGCATCTTGTATTCTGGTACTTCCCAATGCCAAACTGCATATGAGGAAGCTACAATGGTATCTCAAAAATGTATGGACACAGCACTGCCAGGATTTGGACACTGTCATTCAAATAATACCTTGCATTCAAAAGGAATTTTTGTGGTGGGCTCAGGAATGTCACCTAAACAAGGGACTCTCTGTGACCCGGCCAGAGGCGAGTCAGATTCTAACGACAGATGCCTCAGACACAGCTTGGGAGCTCATCTGACTGGAAAGTGGATACAAGACAAGTGGCCTGCCAGACTGCAGCATCTACATATCAACATGAAGGAGATGTTAGCAGTCCAGTTTGCATTACTGGCTTTCAAGGATTTACTTCTTCCAGGGCAGGTGTTGATTCTAACAGACAACACAACTGTCATGTGGTACATCAACAAACAAGGGGAACACATTCTTATCCTCTATGCAGGCAAGCAATGATTTTGTGGGAGACTGCGTTAAGCTTGCAACTGAATCTTCAAGCAAGGTTTCTGCCAGGAGCACAGACCTCCTTAGCAGATGTGTTAAGCAGGCAAATCATGGATCCCCACGAGTGGAAACTGGATCTTCATGTATTTCAGACATTGACAGTGTCATGGGGAACTCCAGACATAGATCTGTTCGCTTCTCCACTAAACCACCAGCTGCCAAAGTTTTGCACGAAAAGGTTTCATCACACAGCCTGGAAAGTGGATGCTCTTTCTTTCAGTTGGAAAAATCTTCATGTGTATGCCTTTCCTCCTCTGCCTCTCCTCCCAAAGGTACTCCTAAAGGTCTGACAAGACAAGCCAAGGATGATTTTAATAGCTCCAGATTGGCCTCGGCAGCACTGGTACCCATTGCTGAGGAGTCTGGTAAAGAAGCCTCCATGGCCCTTACCTTTGATTCCACACCTATTGTCTCAGAAGGACGGGCATCTACTCAATGTCAAGCTTCACTCTCTTCATCTAACAGCCTGGCATATTCTATTTTGAACCATAGCAGGTCTCAGCTTCCTCAACAAGTTTTGAATGTGATTATGGAAGCCAGAAGACCTAGTACAAGGAAAGTGTACGCAGGAAAATGGAAGAGATTTTTATTTTGGTGTGCAGCAAAGGATTTGGATGTTTCTGAGCCAAATTTGAGTGTGGCTCTTCAATATCTTACTGAGTTATTGGACAAAGGTTTGTCTTTCTCTTCCATTAAGATTCATGCTGCAGCAATTTCAGCTCATTATGATTGTGACCCACCATTGTTTTCTCATCCTTTGTTCAAGCAATTTCTTAGAGGGGCAAAGAATATGAGACCCCCACGTAGAGCTCCTACTCCTGCTTGGGACCTCAATTTTGTGTTGGAGAAACTCACTCTACAACCTTTTGAGCCTGCAGCTACTGCTGAATTGAAATATTTGTCATGGAAGACTGCTTTTTTGTAAGCCATTACCTCTGCAAGAAGGGTGTCTGAATTGCAGGCCCTTATGGCGGTTGAGCCTTTCCTGATTTTTCATAAGGATAGGGTATCTTTACGTACTAATCCTTCCTTTATGCCTAAAGTGGTTTCTAGTGTGGCTTTAAACCAAACTATTCATTTGCCTACCTTTTATGCAAATCCCCAAAATAAGGGGGAAAAGATTTTGCACACTTTAGATGTACACAGGCAATTACGTTATTATTTAAGCAGGACTAAGGATTTTAGGCAGTCTCAGCAGTTGTTTGTTTCTTTTGCTTTGAGTTCTCAGGGTAAGCCTGTGTCAAAACAAACTATTTCTAAGTGGATTGGGTTTTGCATTACTTTCTGTTACTCCCATCATGGCAAGGAGATTCCAGCAGGGATTAGGCCTCATTCCACTAGGGCTACTGCCACTTCAACAGCATTTCTAAGGGGGGTGGCAACTAAGGATATTTTGGAGGCAGCTACTTGGAGTTCAGTGCATACCTTCTCTAAGCATTACCACCTTCCTCTCTACTCTAAATCTAGGGCTGGTTTTGCCACTGCTATTTTACAGGGCATGTTGTCAGCTCCTGCTTCTCTGTGATTTGCCATCCTCCCTTACCTCTGCTTTGGGATTCTACCCAAGTGTCAGGACTGCAGCAATGTGAGATGAAGAACATAGTACAGTTTTGTACCTACCATAAATGTAGATGTTCAAGATCCACATTGCTGCAGTCCAATTTACCTCCCTCCTTCCCCTCTGTGTTTAGGGGTGGTTGTGTGGGTGGGATTGTACCTTTCTGACTTTGTATATATTGTACATATATTTGGTACAGGGTGTTTGGTGTGTTGTTGTTTTTTGGTTTGGCCTTATCTTTTTAGGGTCTTCTGACATCTGGGGCAAGAAAAGACTGAGGAAATGACGTCGGTCATGCGCATTTGTACCCTGACGTCCTGACGTCAGACTAATGCGCCTTGACCGACGTCAGCCTTATACTTTGGTATTCGGGCCGACTGGGACAGCGGACTACCCAAGTGTCAGGACTGCAGCAATGTGGATCTTCGAACATCTACATTTATGGTAGGTACAAAACTGTACTTTTTTGTGGGTTGGAGGGGTTGGCAGGTTTAAATACAGGGGTTTATTGTTCAGGGTAGTGTCTGTAGGGCCTGGGTTAGGATGAATGTCACCAGATAGAAGTAGAGGTTTGTAATGGGGTTTTAATTTGAGTAAGTAGACTTTTTTGTTTGTTTTAAAGGGGAGGGGGGAGATATTTTTATTTTAGGAATAGAAGTGGTGGGGGGAAGGATGGATGGACAAATTAGTAGATAGGGTTGTGGTGTAGTACTTGGGTTAAGAGTGGTGTTTGAGGGATGGAAATAGGGAGTAGGTAATTGTGAGTGATAGGAGGTGAGGTGATAGAGTATAAGGAATAGGGAAGGTAAGAGTATAGTTTGAGTTGTAAGAGGCGTCACTTTATGGGATGTAGAACAGAGGATGAGAGGAAGGGGTGGGAGTAAGGTATAGTAGTCTTTGTTAGTGGATAGTAGGTATGTGTGGGGAGGAGCAAAGAAGGGAGGTAGTATGAGAACAGGAAGTAGAGGAGTGGGGGATTTGAGAGGAAGTGAGGGCGTGTGGTTGTATGGATAGGTATAAAGGTAATGATATGGGGGATGGGTGGGGAATGGGAGCAAAGTGAGCAGAGCTAATGGAGTGGGGCTACACCTTCCAGATAGACTTGGCTAAAAAAAAACTATCAGCTAGTCCAGGGACACTTACTAGAGATGCTATTTTGTCTTGATATTTTTTTAATTTCATATTCTTTTTTCTCTTTCTTATTCTCTTCATCTCCCAGAACTTTTTATACTTGTAGCTAAACATTCTCACTATTAAGTACTCATTCTCTTGCTTTTACCCACTTTAATACTCTCTATAAGTTTAAAGAAGCAAAATAAACAGTTGGATTTATTAACCCCAGTCTCCCTTCAAGTTCACTTATATACAGCACACCTCTTTTCAGTTGATTGATTTTAATCTTTAGCCCCATATGAAAGAAAACACAAATTGCACATTTTTCGTTTCTCATTTTTATTGGATCATATAAACATTTTACATATATACTATTTTCCCATTAATACAGAATTCACAAGATAAACCTTTTTCTGGAATAGTAATCTATACATTCTCAATCGAAGACATGTTTCTTAAATTTCTTTTATCAGACCCACCCACTGGATCATAACTATGTAATTTTTCCTAAATTTACCCTTCGTAAAGTCACTTTATTCATTGAAAAATGCACATCCACAACCTTTACCACATCACCCAAGCCCTTACTTTTATCTTTATTAAACGTCATTCCCATTGCCTTTAAATGTCTATTCAGACAAACCAGCACTTCCCTCATACATATTTTGTTCCTAGAAACAGCAACTGTATCATTTGTGTACATTAAAACATCTGGAATCACAACCTCCCTTTGCATCACATATTTAGCATCTTTCCTTGTATAAGCTTTACTGTATCTCATTTATTACAAGTGCAAACAGTATTGCCTTCATGGGACATCCTTGTCTTGTACTGTTGACATACACAGTCTCCTAATTCTATTACCTATTTCATACTTCTTTATAGCGTCTCACAAAGCATCATGTCTTAATGTATTAAATGCTTTGCTAATATCCCCTACCATACTTTTCACATCTTCTCTTTTATTTACAATATCATCCACAATTTCTCTCACAACCAATGACAATTCTAGACATTCCTTCCTTTTTTATACTATATACACTTTCTATACCATTTACAGTTTCTCCCATAATATCTCTCATCCTTCTTTCCATTGTCCTCATATTATTGTCATAGAAAGTGTATATTCTATATTTAGTGTGTTGGGTCTCCATTTTTTTTATTTCATTCTTCTGATCTTTATTCCGCATACATTTTAATTTCCCACTACATAACTGTAAACAAAACCCTTCCTTCAACCATTCATTCATTCAGTACATTTACAAAATACTGACTTTGCCAATCCTTTAATTTCTTGAACATTCCATACCTTATATCATCTGGAACTGATACAAGCCAACATTTATTTTCCTAAATATTTCATCCAATTCATTAGTAGTAATTTATTTTGTATTTCGTCCTTAACATATTCTGGATTTTTTAAAAATCATCCATTCTCTCTCCTGTTTTCCTTCTTTTTACTCTTGTACACAATATCCACATGTTGTACTACAATACTAATAATTTACTCTTATGTTCTATGATACTTCCATAACTGCAGTACTTTCCAATCTCCAATTTTATCCCATAATTTCTCCTTTATTCTTTTTATTCCTTTTCCTATTTTAATATACTCCTTTTCTAGCAAGACTTCCATACTGCTAACAGTGTTAAAAACCCATCAGAACTGTGTCATCAACTGCTACCTCAAACCTTCTGATAATACAGAATAATCAGTTTCATACCCAAGTGCCCCCATCTATAAGGCCGTTGAATTTTGTTCCACACAGCTAATTTACCATTGTTTATCATTTCCTGTATTTAATTTATACATTTTTCCCTGTCTTTTTACTTTCCCCCTTAAATCACAATTAAAGTCCCCTGCAATTATAATTTTCACGTTAATCACCACATAGTCTGATATTTGATGAAACAGATTCTCTTTCCTTGCTAGTGGTATATGCATACAATGCTATAATTCTATAAACATGTACTCTCCACCTCCCATCCACAACAGTTAAACTTCTCATCCTTACCAGTGTTAGTAATTTCACTGTTTTTTTTTTTTTTTTTTTTTTTTTTTTTACACAACACATCCAGTCCAGAACAGGATTCACTTCCTAAGTTCCACATTATACTTCTAGCCCCAAATTTTACTATTTTTCTGTTTGCATTCTTTCTTCACATCAGGAATCTTACATCCTCTAGCAGAATAATATCCACATCACATTTAGTACACCATTTCAGTATCCCTACCTTTCTTACAGTGTTAATACTGTTCATATTTGCCGAAAGTACATTAAAAATGATTGCGTTTCCTTTTTAAATTGAGGAAATATTTTAAAATTTTCATTTTTCTTATTTTTACTTCTTTCCCTAATTGAATATTTTTACTCTTTCCCCAACTGTGTATTTTTCCTGGGTTTACAGACAAATGATTCTCTTTCCTTGCTAGTTATAATGCTATAATTCTGTAAACATGCCATTTCCACCTCACATCTACAACAGGTAACCTTCCCATCCTTAGCAATATAATTATATTATATTTCTACCCCACATTTTTTCTGTTTGCAGTCTCTCTTTACACATCAAGAATCTTATATTCTCTAAGAGAATAACAACCACATCGCATTTAACATACCATTCCAGTATCCCCATCCTTTTACAGTGTTAATAGTACTGTTCACATTTGCTAAAAATAGTATCATATTGTTGCCTTTCCTTCTTTTTAAGTTAAGGGTAAATATTTTTCCATTTTAGTTTTCTTATTTTTACTCTTTCCCCAACTGAATATTTTCCTGGATTTATGTACAAATGATCCTTGATCCTCAGAATTATATTTTTCACTAGCTAGAACTTCAGAAAAGTAATAGTATCAGTCCCTTCTCCTGACCTCTCATCCTGTATGCAAACACTGTCCTCATCTTCCTCTTCATATTTTTTCTTCTACGTTTTTTTTCTTCTTTACCTAGTTCCCCCTCTCCCCCAGACTGTTGTGCTTCCCCATGTATGTTTTCTTCCATTTCCCCCTTTTTTCATTGTTTGTTTGCTCTTGACAATCCATCCAAAAGTATACCTTATTTTTTTTTATACAACCTACATTCAGGCACTCACCTTCTTGCTGTATGTCCTTTCTCCCTACACTGATACCTTGTATCTTGAAAAATTATTAATTAAATGAGAAAAGTCCTCCGGGATAAACATAATTTATGCTGGCCAGCATATCTTAATGCTCATCTTTGAGCAGCCATAACAATAACACTAGGCAAGTGTTTTGCATTTTTTTTTACATTTCAAAACAACTTCCAACCTCCACCCTCCATTCCATAAGTTTGCCTCATCTCTTACTTTCACAGTATTATCAACAGTTTGACAGACACTGCACACATTTTCTTACATCTTCTTTTTCCAGTTCATTAATTATAAATGGCAAAGTAACATTTTTTAACATTTGTTACTGCCAGAAAACAAATAATTGTTCCACAGATAAATGTCCTTTGTTTTTGTTACACAGTTCTAGAAATTTCATAATCAGTCCATTAATTTCAAACATTGTTACACAAAGTATCTGTCCAAATATGTATAAAAGGCTGAAGTTCCTGTGCTGTAAAATCAAGAACAGTTACCAAATTTTCCTATACAGAATATCTATTAGTGTCATTTTTTGTTCTTATTCTTACAGTTGGTCTTTTCTTCTTTTTAAAAACAGTTTTACTTACAGTTTGTTGCTGCTTTCCTTTTTTGCCTGCTGTCACTGCTGCATATGTTTTAACTGTTGCATTCCCTGCTGTCATATCACCTGGTTCCTTTTCCATATTACCGTCCTCAGTCTACCATGTCAGTACACGAATTAGCAGAACTGTCACCTGGATCATCCCATGGAGTTATTTTTTAACATCATCTGCAAGCCCTTCTGGCACCATTTTTGTTATCTGCACCACTTCAGTAGACTTGCTTACTACTTTCTGCATGGAGACAGATAAATGGTGGTCATTTGTAACATCCACCTCACAGGAATCTTTGTTTACATTCTGAAGCTCATTATTGACCAGATCTTTGCCAGATTCTCACTTTTCACCTCCAGACTCTCCATAGCTTTTCTCTCCTTCTTCTTGCTTCTGCTTCCCTTAGCCCTCTTCCTTGCTGCGGTAGGAGCCCTTTGGCACCATCTAGCAGCTCCAAAGAGCTGGAAAAGATTCCTGATGCCCGGGCTAAATTTCCCCTTGTAGTACAAATATCAGCTCAGGACTCCCCTGAAAAGAGGCTACTAGCCTAGTGGGACTAGCCCAGCCTACAAAGGATAAATAAAATAAAATTAAAATAGCAAGCAGGTTCTGAGTAGAGATACTATATACAGTTTAGTTTTCTTAACTTGCTTATTTTCCTTCATTCTTTAAATGTATGTTTCAGCATCAGCATAAATTAATAGAATGCTGCAAGCCATGCATTAATCAAACCAAAAACACTTAGAATAACAGAATTGCACTTAATTGGTAGACATGCTTCTCTCAGTCTCAGTCAGTAGATGGAGATACCCTTGTTTACTTTATAGGATTGCTACCAGTGGTGGCCCATGGCACTGCATCAAAGTGTATCTATGGAGAGTGTCAAAATAGAGCAAATATTTCCCTTAGATTTATCCTTCAAGTACAGGTGTGTGTCCAGTTGTAAGTCTGTATATGTTCAAAGTGATGGTTTGTCACATCTCAAGCACAGTTGTAGCAGCGAACCAGTGCTGTTTCTGTAACCGTTTACTATAAAAACCACTATATTATAGCTGTGTTTCTGATGATATGTTTACAAATCAGAAGTTCAAAATAGCTGCAAAGGAAGGCAGAAGACAAAATAATGTAAACAATATCAGAATTCTTTAAAGGTGGATGATTTTTTTTTTACTGTTTACAGACGTCTGGACCTACAAAATTTTAATTTTCATTTTATATATCCCCGTTTGTTCATTTTGTACCCCTTGAAAATCCTCACTTCATGCTACATAGTCCCAACACCTGTAAGAAAAAAAATCTGTATTTCACTTATCTTCTGCTGACAGATATCCCACTACCTATACTTGATTGCTGTATGTTACCAAAAGAAACTGGAGCATCCCTGCTAAGCCACGTAAGGTGAGTGTCATGGAGGATCTTTGTCTTCATAATCACAGACTGTGGACTTAGTCAGTGAAGAAGCCACAGATTCAGTATTTCAAAACATAAAGAACGTGATGAAGGTGCATCACTCCTTAATGCTGCACAGTGTATGTTTTTTCTGCAGAGAGCCAGCATGGACTACTAATAGAAACAGTACTAGGGAAGTTGCCACAGTTGCCACAAGAGGCCTAGCCATATGCGTCTTTAAACAAATGCACTTAAACGTTCTTGCCAACCTTTCTGAGAGTTTAAAAGTACCCACCTCCCAGATCAAGCAAGGCCATGCATGGTAACCCCTGGTGTAAGTAGGTCTTGGAATTAAATACCAGCATTTCTTTGTAGAAATAAAACCCTGCTTGAAATTTCTTTCATGACTGTCAGCCATAAAGTATGGTCTGCAGTTGGTCTCCCTAAGCTGTGAAGTATAGCTTACTTAAATGGATTTCACTGAAAGTATTTTATCATAACAGATGCCAGTGAAGTAGATACGTTAATCTTGCCTTCAAAACTTCTCTGCATTAACATGTGACACTTGTGGCCTCAGAATTTCAGGACCTTTATTTTATCCACTCCTCCAAAGTATAAACACATTGGAGTTGCAATAAATAAGTAAAAAAAAATACATAGGGAATGAGAGGATTGCATTGGAGGAGTGGCAGTCTGCCCCTGCAAAAAAAAAAAAAAAACTTTGAAAGTTTACTTGTGATATTTGTATGAGAATTATTTTGGCTTATACTTTTGTGTGTTATACTCTCATCAAGTAGCATGACAGCTGCTTATATAGTGCATTGTACAGTGTTCTCCACATAGAGGAGATTCTAGAGATGCTTAGAAGCTTCCTGCTGCAAGTCAGATGAGAAATTGTTCCTGTCATGAATCATTAACATAATTGTACAAGTTTCCACTTAACTCATTAATACCTATGTGGTGTGGAATGTCACACCTGTAGTGCCCTCTACATATCTTGAATTCCAGAGCATTTTCTCAAAAATGAACTTAAAAAGCATAAGATAAACAAATAGAAATATTTTGTGAGCCGTAAAAGCTATTAAAACTGTACAAATAGCAACATTATCAGTAAGAATGATTATTTGCAGTCATAATTGTCCGTGCATTCAAATTATTTCCATAAATAATATATTATAATGCAGACTAACTTCCAATTATATTTTTTTGTTAAACTTTCACAAACAAATGATCATATCTTGGAAACTGGACTACCTAGGTGTATACTTTTAGAACATTTTTGTTAACCAGACATAAGCTTTTACAACTTCTTCTTTCGGCTGCTTCCATTAAGGGTCACCACAGCGAATCATCGGTCTGCAGAATGTGTGGCAGTACAATTTTATGGTGTGGAGTTGCCAGCCCAGAGTCCAACCTTCCACAGAAGGTACACACACACACACACACACACACACACACACACACACACACACACACACACGCACACACGCATACACCTTTGGAAAGTCCAGTCCACATGTAGCATGTCTTGGGAATGTGGGAGGAAACTGGAGCACCCAGAGGAAACCCACACAAACACAGGAAGGACTTGCAGACTCTGCACAGAAGGCACCCCAGCTGAGAATTGAACAAGAAATTCCTCTGAGTGCATGTTTATTGAGATATTTACAGAAATATGAAAACATATTCTTAATTGCATATGTAGCTGTATAAATAACACTGAATATAACTAAAGATGTGCAACTTAAAGTGCAAATATCAAAGACAGTTTTCTTCAATAGTATTTAAGTTTTCACCTGATGTCATGCAACAGTTTGTAAGTCATTTGTTTTTATGGTATTAAATGCATATAGAAATGTTTATTTTCATATTTAGTAACACACAACTAGCAATATCTTAGGTATAGTGTGATATAAATGGACATTGACAATTAATTTTCATGTCTCCCTCCATGGCATTTCCAACATGACCATCAAAAACAGGTAGAGCTCACATTTATGAAAATAAGAACATAAATATGAAAATATGAGTAATTTACAATTTGATTAATTTCTGTAATGTAGGACATCTTAGATTAACAATGTTAGTGTCACTTTGTTAATAACTCTTTGCACTTTCTAATACTGCCTTTTATTAGCTGTTAAGTCACTTAAAGACGCCAGGCTCAAAAAAGTTTTGGATGCCATTAGGAGGTATGGATATGAAGTAGAAATATACAACAATGGTGTTATAGGCTTGAGTGAGTTAATTTGCAGACTTTTGTCAATCCATTGCCTTGTTGTATCAGGTATGAGAAAGCATGTTTGACTGTGGCATACTGAAGAGTTATAGAAATGTCCTCTCATTTTGTGTTTGTGTATTTTGCAATTTGATTTTGACATTTAACCTGTTGAAACTATTCTTTTCTTTGACAGAAAGGAGAACCTGACATAATTCCCTCACTAGAAAATAAAGAACAGCTGATGTTTGAAGTTCCACTTAATGATAGTGGTTCTGCTGGTCTGGGTGTGAGCCTTAAAGGAAACAAATCCAGAGAGACTGGATCTGATTTGGGAATATTCATCAAATCTATCATCCATGGAGGTGCTGCTTATAAGGTATTTTCACTGTATGTTTGTTTTTTTTTTTTGTTTTTTTCATTCTTAATTGAAATTTATTACCAGTAACCCGCACATAGTTACAATGACGTATGTCATAAGCATGTTTGTTGATGTTAGTTCGGGTCTTCTAGCTGGTGGATTTTTCAGAGGTTTTTCCTGTATCTAAAAATTTAGACAATCACATTTCTGGTTGACTATGTGGAGGAATGGTTTCAAAGGTAGCATTATTTAGAGAGTACTTTTATGAGAAAAGTGTTTGATATAGTGGGGAAGTAGCTGCATGCATAACTCATAACCTCTTAGCACTAGAATTCTGTACAAAGCCAAAAATAATGAGGGGACAAAGGCCCAAAATGAAGGCTAGATTTTAAATATTGCTTACACAAACCCCTCATTTTTGTATTTACTTAACTTTAATCCATTCTTCCTCAACATATCTTCCCATACCCACATAATTTCCTTAATCAATCCTTTATTTTCTGTGATAATCACCCAATCATTAGCGTATACCACAGACTGGGGTACTTTTACTCCTTGCACTGTTTTCCAGCTTGGTTCACTTACTTTCCAACTTCCATCAACTACCACAGCACTTATTACTCAAGAAGTAACACTACACTTATTGGATAACTATGCTTCACCCCTTTCTGTATTTTCACATTGTTCTTATCCATTCCTTTACTATCACTATATTCCATATATGTTTGTTTACTGTTTTCCATAACATTTATTACTTTGTCACTGAAATTATAATTCCTTAGTACTGCTTTACACTGTCATATGCTTTCTGTACACCACCCATTACTACCTTTCTCATCCCTCTCCTCTCACTACTGTAGAATTCCTTTATTATCAGCAGCATTCCTTTAGCTTGTTTTTCTTTTCCTTTGTGCAATCCATCCAATCTCCTTAGATAACCTCACTTGTATCATTTTCATAAGAATTTTATCATTCATATTTCTAAATGTTATAGGTCACCGGTTAGTTATTAACATCATCTCTCTCACTTTCTCTCCACTCTCTCTCTTTGCTTTCCTCTTAAAAAATACATTTTGTAACACTCCAACATATATCTTCACTTTCCACACTTTCGTTTAACCATTCATTTAATGTATTCACAAACACAATCTTTTCTTTCCCTGATATCTTATGAAAATCATGCCCTAAAACATGGCCTGGAGAGTTACTTTCTTTAATTGAATTTAATATTGTGTTAACTCTTCTATTATTATCTCATCCTTCAGTTAATTTTCCTCTTCTCTCTTTTTCCCCTCTCGTGCATTTTCTTCACATACTTCACCACTACTACTAAAAATAGCTTCCTGTCAAGTATTTCTCTCTCTTCATTTCTCATGCTTTCCAATTTCCTTCCTATTATTTTATACTTTTACCTAGGAACAGTGTCCCCGCTTCTTCTTTGAGTTTAGACACTCACTTCTGCTTATAAATAAAGTCCTTTACCTTTTCCTTATTTTTTCTCATAAATCTCTTTCTGTACCCTAAAATTCTCTTCACCCCAAGCATTCTTAATACTTTTTAACTGCTTACCTATACTTTTTCGCTTAAGTCCCTTATTTCCCTTTCTGCCCTCATAAAAACCTTTTTTATATTTCCACTTAAATATCAGTCACTATTCTGCCCAGTTTATACAAAATGGGTTCTTCTTCATCATCCCCCACAGCTCTTCTTTCTTCTTTCATTGCATTTGTATCTACTATACTTTGTCAATTTCTTAATCCCTTTGCCTTTATTAATATATATATATATATATATATATATATATATATATATATATATTTTTTTTTTTTTTTTTTTTTTACTCTTCTCCAGTTCTGGTCCATACCTCCATAAAGTCAGGAAAGCCCACTCTCTGTTTTGTTTCCTGTAATCCTTCTGATAATAAGGAACCAATTTTTGTTGTACTGCTTTACTTTGTATAAGTAAACTGCCTGTCTTTGCTTGACCTTAACTTCCCCATTTTCATCACATCCCTACACATACTGATGTTTTTCCTTGTGTTACAGTTAATACCTCATGTTATTAATATGTCCACATTCAGTCACATATTTTTAAAAGTCTTTTAACAACTCTATCCTTTTTCCTATCACCACATAAGCATGTACCACAGTAAGCCTAGACACCCCTAGTCTGCCTTCTCACATCTGCAACAAGTACCCTTCTTGGAATACTATT
This sequence comes from Protopterus annectens, assembly GCF_019279795.1. Classification (NCBI taxonomy): domain Eukaryota; kingdom Metazoa; phylum Chordata; order Ceratodontiformes; family Protopteridae; genus Protopterus; species Protopterus annectens. The sequence goes on from NC_056738.1 coordinate 507,421,213, forward strand.
GTCATATTTAGCAATTTAAACGTTTCTTTCAACAGAAATAAAATTCCTTAGCAGGCATCATTACCTTGGTTTAATTCAACCTCCCCCACAAGGCTTTAATTTAGTCTTTTTGCGCTTGTGATACCAGTCTCACATAATGTTTGAATTTGCTTCCTTGTAAAGTTTTCTAACTGCATTTCTTTTAAAGCTGACATTCAGTGTCATAATGGAAAAATGTCCTTTCCCTTTCTTTGACCTTCCTAATTTCAACTTTCTTTTTCTGATTCTAGTTCCTGTTGGATTTGCTCATTCTTCCTCCGTACTATCCCCACCTTCCTCTACATCCTTTTGTAACTCTTCACAGTTATGTGGGAATGTCATGTTCATGCTCCTCTTCCTGTTCCTCCACTTCACTCCCTTTCTCATCCCTTCTTCACCTTCATCTTCATTATCACTTACTCGGTTACCCCTTCCCTGTTTTCACCTTGAACCACAGTATTTCTTTCTTTGCAAAAACTTTTTCCTTTTCTAATAATAGAGGACAGTCAAAAGTGGCCTGTTTCATTAGATTTTCAACATTTTGCCCCACAGTTTTTAACTGAATGCCCTTTTTATCCACATTGTGCATTTCTTTTCTTTGGACATGCTTGAACTAAACATTTGTCTTTCTCACAGAAGCATGCGTTAGTCTGTCCCCACATTTCTCCTTTATACAACAGTATTAGATTTCATATCATAGAGTCATAAAATGTGCAAGACAACTGGACCATGTGACCATTGATATCTTGCCATTACCCACCCTTAGATCTTACCTCCTTTTCAAGGAGCGATAGGCCAATCATACAGGGGGTGAATTTATGAAATCCCATCCACTTACTATTCTCCTTAAAGGAAGATAGTGCGTCATGCTGCTTGATTTGGAGAGGAAGTTTGTTGCAGAGACGGGGTAGTCATTGCATGGCAGGTCTGCCTTTTCACTGTTTGAGTGACAGTTCCTTCTTTCAGAGTTAATGCAACCCATACTTCCCATTGTTCGACTTATTTCAAGTCCATTTCTTCAACAGCAGCAGATCTAAACTGCAGAATCAGTTTTTTTGTATTAAAGTTCTTAGTTGAAAAAGTATAAGCATTCCAGGGCTCATAAAAATCTTTAACATGGTAGAGTCTTACATATTTTTCTCAGTAAAGGTAGTCCCTTTTCTCTTGGGCTTTCTCCACCTCCCCTTTTCCCGTAGTGTGTGCGGGTGTTTGTACATGTGTGTGTGTTTGCAAGACTGTCTGCTAAAGATGTGCAGTCAGAAGATGCCCCATTCCGACTCTCACAAGCAGTGTGTTTATTGCTTAGGTGAGAGTCACCTGGAGGTTGAATGTGACATTTGTGCTGCATTCACCCCCAGGGCTCTCATGGTTCACAGGAACAAGTTGCTTTTGACGGGCCTAACTAAGGGGGGGTCATTCAGCTTCCAGCTCCCTCTCTAAGATGCCTGTTGATCCTAAAAGAAAGACTTCATCTTCTTCCTGTAAAGAATCCCCTTCAAAAAAGCCAAGGTTCTCAGATCGCAGATTGCTGGATCTGACCCCAGCCTCTTTGGCTTTGGATCTGGGCTCTTCCACTCAGATCTGATCATTCTGTCAGATCCAAGGTGTTGGAGGTCCTCAGATTCTTACTGAGAGCAAACCTTCTTCAGATCTGACCCATCTGTCGGATCCGGTTATGGTGTTGACTAAAGCATCAGATCCATTGAGGACTTTTGATCTGATGATTCTTTTTGATCCACTGGTCATTGATAGCTCCCCCTCAAGGTCTGAGAGCTCAGATCAGAGGCATAGGAGTTTGTCTCCCTCCCAAGATCACAGAGTATTGACCGGTTCTCCAGCAAGGTCGGGACATTCACCTGTATCTTCCAAAAGTTTGCTCCCCACAGATATGGATAAGGTGGTGATAATGAGTTTCCTCAAGGCCCAAATTGAGTTGGGCTTGTTACCATCCCTGGCTCAGTTGCCTAGGGGACCTTCTTCATCTGTGGGACTTCACTTTCCTCATCCAACATGTCCAGGTTTGGATCACCAGGATCAGAGCATTCCCTGTGAGAGGCCAATGGTGTCAGGTATCCCTTTTTTTCTGACCCCATCAGAGTCCCTGGTGGGCTCTGTTTTGTTGCCCTTGGAACTTGCTGCACCTTGGCCCCGCATGGTCTGTGCTGGTTCCAGGGTGTGGGATCGGCCCATAGTTTTCGGATTGTTCCCTCCCCTTGGGGGCCTCTGCACTGGACTGCTCGGGCCCGATATTGTCTGGAGACATCATTGCTGTGCCAGGTGCTCTCCTTCCTTTCCTGGTGGCTGTGGCCATCTGAGAGGAGAGGGGGGCCTCTTCCAGTTCATCAGCCTTCCAGGTGGCAGAGAAGACCTTCTCCGGCTGGGTGGTTACTTTTCCTTCATCTCTAGGACCTCCCCAGCCCCTCTCAACTTTAGGCAGTGAGGCCTCATCATCATTCCAGGTTCACCCCTCCCATGAGCACCTTCAGACAGGCATTACCCCACTCGGGGTCCCTACTCTTCCAAGTCCTCCCCAGAGACCACTGTGGAGGAACCTCTTTGGAAGAAGATGTGCAAGTGGAGGCACTTGGACTCCCCTAGAGAGTCCCTCACTGAGGACATGGATTTTGAGGAGGGAGACGGGTCCCCTAAACTTCTGTCTGAGTAAGTGCCCTTTGGGGACATCCTTGAAATTCTCAAACAAAGTGGCAGTCGTTCTTCGCCCACCCCATTTTCAGAGGAAACAGTGTTCCTGAAGTCCTATGGGATGGGCCCATTTTCTGCCTGGGTTTCCCACCCCCCTGCCAATGAGCTCATGGAACTCATTGTCGACAAGGTGTGGAAGGAGTCGGACACAGTGGAACCAGTCCCCAAAAAGGCTGATGAATTTCTCTTTCCCCCCAAAGATAAGACCTTTTGTAGTAAGGGTGTCTCTATTGATGCCATCGTGGTGGCTGCAGCTACTAAGAAGGAGCTGGCCAAACAGAGCTCCATGGTCCATCCCCCAAACAGAAAGTCTCGGGCGATTGACCACTTTGGAAAGTGTATGTTTCATTCAGCTACATTTGGACTGAGAACAACCAACTAAGTGGCACATTTTTCCTGGCTTCAAAGGGATTTGGTGTAGGAACTCACCACTTCTCTTTCAGATTTACTGCCTTGGGCGAGTTTCAAATTGGTCTCTCCAAAGCTATCAACTCTAACTTCCCTGGTTAGTGCTTTGATGAGGTTGATCTCCATTGTGGCGGATGCCACATCTCAAGTGGCAGGCACAGTGGTTGCAATTAGATGGCACACCTGGCTTCGCCTTTGCGGGTTTGTGGAACCCTGTAAGCCATCTTTCACTAACGCCCCTTTTGATGAATCAACCTTGTTTGGTCCCTCCATCAAAGAGACATTGACACACAGCGAACAAAAGGGGAAGACTCTGTCTGCAGTGGGAATCAAGTTCTCTACTCCCCAGTGATTCTTTTCCAAGAATCAGAGGGGTAGTAAGAAACTTTGGTTCCACAGGAATCGGTCCTCCTTCCAAGATGCTCCACAAGAATCCTCTTCTACTGGCCAAGGTAAGGGATTCAATGGCAGATGCTGTCCCAGAGGACGAGGGGGTCCGCAGAACCAAGGCTCCAGAGAACCTTTCTCTGAGAAGCCCACTTAGCACTCCTGATGTGCTGTCTGGCTGCCCTGCCTGGTGGCAGTCGGGGGATGACTCTCCCTTCACCCACTAGCCTGGACCAAGGTATCACCTCAGATCAGTGGGTGTTAAAAATTATTGCCAGGGGTTACTTCATTCACAGTTCATTTTATTATGATGCAACTAGTATTGTTTTTATTTAGTTTAAATTGAATTAAAGACAGGTACAAAACCAGTAGGTATTATTTTATTTTATTATATAAATATGAAATATAAAGAATAAAAGATAAAAAATAATTTCAAATTGACTGACATTATTTATTTTTGACACGTGTCAGTCAACAAGCAGTCAGGTTTAGGAGCGTAGGAGTTTACAGGTTCTGTTGATCAAATAGCGGGATAGCTCGCTATTATTACGCAACTTGTCCTACATTATCATATTATGTTTTTTCAGATGCGTTAGTGATTGATGCCTATGAGAACGTTATTGTTTTAATACTAACATGTCTAAGTACTTGTTAATAGTTAAACATACAAATATGTATGTGTTTTATTTTGTTAAGTACATCTAACTGGGTATTAGACCTTTATGAAACCACTAATTGTATATATAGTGCTTTATCCAACAATGACTTTACAAGCATTACTTTTTTAAGGTTGCCATGGTAATATTTAATTAAATAATGCAACCTTCTCGGATTGGACAATGCAATGACATCATTTGTTTAAAATAAGTCCTATTTCAACATCTTGCTGTTTGTCTGATGAAGGCTTAATATTTATTTTGCCGAAAGCACTCACTTTTACTTGTATAATAAAAGCTGTTTTATTCAAGTCTGCTCTTATAGTGTTCCGTTTTGGCCTTTTACAAGGTTTTCTAGTTCGTATTTATTGTGCTTGTTTGTGGTTACTTCATTCCCCTCCAATCCAAAAAGTCTCTCCTGGATGTTCCACCCCACCAAAGGGAGTTGGCCCATCTCAAGGTCCAAGATCTTCTTCTAAAAAGAGCCATCCAGGACGTCCCAACAGAACAGTGATGTCCCGGAACTTACTCTTGATTCTTTTTGGTGCCAAAAAAACAGGGACCTGCTTCCCATTTTGGACCTCTGTGAACTGAACCTGTCGGTCAAGAAGTCCAAGTTCTGGATGGTCACTGTTCAGTCCATTCTGCCTGTTCTGTGCATGGATGACTGGATGTGCTCATTGGATCTCAAGAACGTGTACTATCATATCAAAATCGACAAACGCTCCAGGAGATACTTGGGCTTTCACGTAGGGGGCCAAGCATTACCAGTTGAGAGCCCTGCCCTTTGGACTCACCACAGCCCCCTGGGTGTTTACCAAGTGTATGGCAGTGGTTGCAGCTCACCTCTGGCTGCAAGGATTCCAGGTCTTTCCATACCTGGACGATTGGCTCCTCACTGCCCCCACAATGCATCAACTTTCAATTTCCACCAACTGTACCCTCAGTCTCTTTCAGGATCTTGGCATCACAGTAAACCTGTTCAAGTCCAATCTTTCTCTGTGTCAGAACCTAGAGTTTATCGAGGTTCTTCTGGACACAGTGTCAGAGACTGCAGCAATTTCTCTTCGCAGAATTCAGACCAGTCAGGACTATGTCCATCAATTGCTGACTCTCCATCGTCCCACAGCTCACTTAATCTTGCAGGCATTAGACTCGATGGCGACTCCCATCCAGTTAGTTCCTTTTGCCAGATATCACATGCAAGTCCTTCAGTGGACTCTGGCAGTTCAGTGGTCCACTGTGGTTCACCCCATGTCCATGACCATCAGGATCTCTCAGGTGTGCAGAAATCACCTTGTATTGTGGCTTCAAGCTCAGGATCTGATTCTAGGCAGACCATTTTGTCTTCCCCAGCCCAAGGCCTCTGTGATCACGGACACCTTCCTGTTGGTGTGGAGGTGGGGCACTTTCGAGGAAGGACAGGTCAAGGCATGTGGTCCCCTATAAAGACAGAATTGCACATAAATGTCCTGAAGATGAGAGCAGTCCTTCTAATGTGGCAAGCCTTTCAGGAGTGTCTCCCTGTCGGGATTATAGCAGCTCAAACAAACAACATGGCGGTGGTCTGGTACATCACCAAGCAAGGGAGAACATGGTCTTACCCTCTGTGCTGAGAGGTCATGAGAGTGTGGGAGTTGGTGATATCTTCCAGGTGCTTTCTTTGTGCATACATTTCCAGTAGTTCCAGCATGTTGGCCGACAAACTCAGTAGCTCTATCCTGAGTCCTCACAAGTGGTCCCTGAATCCATCAGTGGTACATTGGATATTCAGCTGTTGGGATCTACCTTGGCTATCTTTTTGCCTCCCCAGTCAACCACAAATGCAGCAAATCTCAAATCTTTCAAATCTAGGTGCTTAGGATTTCCCTCTCCCCCCGCCGCCCCCTTGGTGACTTGGTGTGACTTTGTTTGAACTCTACAGTTCCCTACAAAACGGTGTCTACAGGACTGCAATCAGTTTCTCTCAACATTTAAACAGATTGAACTCTACAGTTCCCTACAAAACGGTGTCTACAGGACTGCAATCAGTTTCTCTCAACATTTAAACAGATTGAACTCTACAGTTCCCTACAAAATGGTGTCTACAGGACTGCAATCAGTTTCTCTCAACATTTAAACAGAGTAGGTTACACACAAAAAGCATTTGTTAAGCTTTCACTTACAGTGCTTTGTAATTAAGCAGGTCACCATATTGGTCAACCATAGGGCTCTTGGTTTCTACTTGAGTGGTTGCCTCCTTCCCCTGTAACTGTAGTAAATTGACTCTTACATTAGAGCTGTAATACTTACCTTATAGCTTTAGGACACCTTAGGAAACCTTGTAAACTGCAATAGCCCCGCTATGTTTGCCCTCGCTACGCTCGGGCTCTCTTCGCTCCCCTCCCGCCCCCAGTACCTCTTTATTTATAGTACTATAGCCACTCCCCACTTTCTAGATCCTATCTGCTTTCATCTGGGATAATTCCACCCACCCCTATTCTACTACCTACATTTAATAGCACCTATTAGCTTTCATCTGGCATTCTCCCATCCCCCCTTCCAGTACCTTTACCTCACCACTCTATCTTCTGGTGTTGCATCACCAGGTAAAACAGTTCCTTCACTCACTAGCTGAATCACATATAATGATATACTCCTCTTTACTACCCCTCTTATTCACACCATACCTCCTTACCTTGTATGAAAACCAGTTTCTTACAGGATTTCAGGTCCCAAAAGGCCATACTATCACCCCAGCTGTAAATCCTTCCACCTTCAACCATACTTATAGTACCAGATCATATCCAACATCGTGTTCAGTCCATCAACATCTCAACCCCAGGCACATTAGCTCTAGATCCAAACACTACCACAAACTAATAAACAAATTCCTGAAGTTCATCACCAAGTATAGACTCAACCTAATACTTGGTGGTGATATTTACCCCAACCCTGACCCACTCACCTCAGATACACATACCCCCTCTTCTTGTAATCTAAGCTATAAACCTACAATTAATAGGCCAACTAACTCTCTCCTAGTCTGTCATCTCAGTATTAGAAGCATTAATAACAAGGTACATGAATTGCATGCACTTCTGGATGTCCACTCCCCTGAGATTCTCTGTTTATCTGAAACCTGGTTAAAATCTAACACTAAAGACAATGAAGTGTTACCACCTGGGTACAACATACACAGGCTGGATCGTGCTTTGAGGAAGGGGAGTGGGGTAGCTGTACTCTATAAATCTGAGTTGAATGTCACCATAGATGTAATACAACCTCCTCAGATTAATAACCCTGAGATTCTTGCCACCAAATTGCAACTTAATAAAAATAAATGCATTAATATCATTTGAATGTACATTCCCCCAGGTAACAATATATCTACATTTGAAGATATCCAGCACTGGTTATCATGTCACTACCCCCAAGAAACCCTACTACTTGGAGACTTTAACATAGACTGGGGCACCTGTTCCTTAGAATCCCCAACCACCCATATTAACCTGCATGCATTTACACAAATCATATCCACCCCTACCAGGATAGGTAAACCCAACCAAACAGAAAGTATACTTGACTGGGTACTCATAAACAGTCACCCCCAACTGTACACCTGTGGTACCCTCCTTAATGGCCTAAGCGATCACCTTCTCACATATGTAATTAAGCACAAAACCATTAATTCCCAACAACCCTTACTCAGAAAGGTTAGAAACAATAAAAGCTTTGACCCTGCCAAATTCCAACAAGAACTAAACTCATGTAATTGGTCTATTCTAAAACAACCTCCCCTTAGAGGAGGCAGTAGCATACTTTAACAACAAATTCCTTGAGATCCTTGATTTGCATGCACCTGTTCGTTCAAAGAGAACCAAGGCAAAAACTGCACCATGGCTTTCTATAGAGTCTAAACTCAAAATTACCCTTAGAAACAAAGCATGGGCTTTATGGCATTCTTCTAAAGACCCTCAAGATCACATTAAATACAGGCAATCCAGGAACGAAACCAAAAAATCAATTTTACAAGACAAAAAACAATACTACTGTAATTTACAGACAGTAAATCAAAATAACCCTCAGAAGTTTTGGGCAGGTTTAAATAATCTACTACATCCTGGACAAACTTCAACCCCAATCCCTGCTGCTACTATTGATAAAACCCCTGAAGATGTTTCTGATAGTTTTTACCAATTCTTTACTGAGACAATTCAAGCCCTAGCTAGCCAACTACCTCCTAGCTCCCCTGGTCCTGAAAGTAGCACTCCTAGAAACCTACTTGCGTTCAGCTACCAACCAGTCGCCACTTCACTTATCCGTACCTTGATCAAAAAATTAAAACCCACTACACTTTCTGCTGATCAACTCCCTGCCGAGTACCTACAAAAATCAGCTGATGCTATTGCTTACCCCGTCTCAATACTAATCAATCGAACCATAGTAGAAGCTAAAATTCCCACCATCTGGAAAATATCCTATGTAATCCCACTTCACAAAGGAGGCAGCTCTACTGAATTCTCCAGTTATATGCCAATAGCTATACTCTTTCCACTTGCAAAGATTATGGAAAAATGTATTCATAGACAACTCATGCACCACCTAATCCAAAATCGCCTTATGGCAGACACTCAGCATGGCTTCCGTCCTCATCACAGCACTACTTCAGCCCTCCTAGCCTTTACTAACACCATAAACCATAACCGCAACAATAATTATATATCCTCAGCCCTCTTTTTGGATCTTTCCAAGGCATTCGATGTGGTTGATCACCAACTTTTAATCCACACCCTGCAAACATTCTGTCTAGATACTGGAGCCCTCCAATGGTTTCAGTCCTACCTGAATGGTCGACAGCAGGCTGTCCTCTGGCAGAACAAACTCTCTAACCTTCTACCTAACACCCTCGGAGTACCACAAGGCTCTATATTAGGGCCCTTGCTGTTCTCCATCTTCATTAACGACCTTTATACTGTCATCCCAAAAGTCAGCTGTATCCAATATGCTGATGACTCTACTCTGATTTGCTCAGCCACATCTCCAGTAGAGTTATGGTCAGCTACCCAGACCACCTTTAATACAATAGAAAACTGGCTTTCTGAACATCGTCTGATCCTAAATCCCAAAAAAACTAAAATGCTGTTATTTTCACCAACACGTAGATCTACCACTTTCACCTTTACCATAAAAATCAAATGATGACACAATAATCTCCTTGACGCATCTATAAAACTATTAGGTGTCATCATAGACAATAATCTCAAATTTGACCTACATGTTAACCAAACTATCAAAACCATCAATAAAAAACTAGGGTCACTTTACAGAATAAAAGCCTTCCTAACCCCTCCAGCTAAAATTGCTATAGCTCGCTCTCACCTTCTTTCAACCCTTCTGTATGCATCCCCTCTAATCTCGAATTTGAACAAGACTGTCCTTAACAAACTCTCAATTTGCTACAACCACATTTCCAGGTTTGCCACTGGGCTGCCTTTTAGGACACATCATTGCATCAATCTAAATCAGCTTGGTTGGCTTGAACTACCTAGCCTAATCCAGTATAACCAACTGATTATGGCCTCTAAAATCCTCTATAATCCGGACAATATTCCTGCACTTAAAAATATTATCACCCCCTATAACAATCCTAGACCGCTTCGATCCTCTAACAAACTACTAATTCAGACTAGCAAAATTAATAACACAGCCGGTGATTCTCTCTTTGCAAACTCTGTAAGTAGATCCTGGAACTCTCTTCCAGCTGATATTACCTTACTTTCCACCTTCGGTCAATTTAAAACTAGACTCAAACAACATTTGTCACTTAACTGGCTATGTCAGTGTATCAAGCCTGGCTAACTAGAATGTGAAAAAATCTGTTAACCAGTTTACTGTGTAATTTAATTTAATTTAATCCTGACTTGTGCTCAGGACTAACTGTAACCTGTGGAACTTGTTTAACTTGCTTACTTATGTAATCTCGGTAAATAGTCTGTTTGTAATATGTAATGCTGGTATTATGTAATGCTGTATCTGCTTACCCTTGGAGCTTTTCTCCCCGGGCCTCCGCTGAAAATGGACATGCATCCAGTCGGACTATCCCGGTCAACAAATGTAAAATAAAATAAAATAAAAATAAACTACTTTGCCCCAATCCCCCCAACAGGGAAGTCACCCAGGGATGCTCAGGTACATGATTGGCCATCAGGACTTTTATATTTTTACCCACCAACTCCCCTCATTCCAAAAGTTTTCCAGAAAGCCCGTCACCTGAAGACTCCTCTCATCCTCATTGCCCCCTTTTGGCCTCATCAGGCATGGTTCTATCTGCTTTGGTTTCATCTGAAATATCCTCCCTGGATGTTGGATTCTGCCCCGTATCTCATTTCCCATCCTTGGGGACTTCTTCCCAACCTCCAGTCTCTTCATGTATGTGGTTCCTCCAGTTCTGATGATCCTTTCCCAATACAGGCTTCCATCTCTGGTGAAGAATATTATCTTAGCCTCTCAGAAACTGTTTACCAAGAAGGTATATTCTAGTAAATGGAAACGGTTTTCAGTTTGGGCCAGACAAAGAAATCTAGACCCTTTTCAGCCCCTTTTCCTGACTTTCTGTTGTTCTTGGCTTCTCTTTTTCAGGAGGAGGCTAGTTTCTCCACGATTAAACTCCAGTTGGTGGCCATCTCTAATTTCCATTTGAATGAGGGTCCCACCTTATCTTTCAGGCTGTGCAAGATTTTTCTCAGAGGGGTCTTTCTCTTTAGACCTCCTATCAAAGATCCCTCCCCACCATGGGATTTAACTCTGGTGTTGCAGTCTTTGATACAAAAGCCCTTTGAGCCTGCAGCATCTTATCTTAAATTTCTACCCTGGAAGATGGCTTTCTTGGTGGCTATTACTTCTGCCAAGAGAGTTTCTGAGTTGCAGGCTCTCAGCATTACCCCCTTCTATGGTCTTCCACAATGACAGGGTGTATCTCAGGACTAATCCTTCGTTCATTCCAAAGATAGTTTTGGAGGCCAGTCTTAACCAATCTGTCCAGCTTCTTGTGTTTTTCCCTAATTACTCTAATAAGAGGGAATATACATTAAGATTGTTTGGACGTCTATGCTTTTATCTTAAAAGGACTGAAGAATTTTGGAAGTTGGATCAGCTCTTTGTAGCCTTTTCTCAGGCCAGAAAACGTCTGGTTGTTATCAAGGTATCGATTTCCCAATGGATCGCCAGTTGTATTTCCTACATTTACGATAGCAAGCACATGGAACTTTCTAGACCACTTAAAGCACACTCTACTAGGTCTGTGGCTACATCTTGCCCTGCCTTGGCTAAGCCTTCATTGGATGAGATTTGTGCTGCTGCTACTTGGGCTAACCCCCACACCTTTTTTTCCCACTATAAGTTGGATTTGGTGTCTAGGAACAGGGCTTCCTTTGGTTCCTCTGTGCTCCAGCATATCCTTCCTTGAGGCCTCCCAGGGTTCTTTGTAGCTGGGGACTCTAACCCATCCGTGATGAATAATGACATGGATAGCACCAGATAAAGACTTATGTACTTACCATAATCTGTGCTATCCAGTGTCATTATTCATCACATTCCCACCCTATTTCCCCCTTCCTTCTGGAGATCTGGTAGATGTGGAGGGATAATTTCTCTTGAGTTTTTAGTATTATGGGCAGTCTCTGCTGCTTTTTCACTGTCCATTAAACCCAGTCTGAGGGTTGTAGGTCAGCAGGGGATTATGGGAAGGGGAGGAGCTTGAGCTCTGGATCTGCCCTTCAGTTGCCGGCTCGGATCTGAGGTCAGTGGATAATGACACTGGATAGCGCAGATGCCAAGTTATAGTAAGTGCATAACTCTTTTTTTTTTTTTTTCTTTTTTCTTTCTTCTGTCAGCTTATAGGTAACCGTGGGAATCCCTTTGTTTCTCATTTGGTCCATATCTCCTACCTAACTAGTACAGAGTGCCTATGTATTATGCCAAACATCCTCCTTGGGGGACTTGTACACCCCCAAATGTGTATGCCTGAAGATTTCAGTAGAAACTCCATGTTCCAGTTACACAAAAAAACGCTGACAAGCAACTGCAACCAAAAGTTCCCAAAAGCTGTAAATCCAATAAAACCTCCGCTCGGACAGTGAGGATAACACCAGAACTTTATTCACAAAAGTGGTAAAAACATATAGCGAAATTCAAAAGCACATAAATAATCCAGAGTCAGGTTAAGCGCTTTCATCCACGATGAAGGCAGATTTCATCAGAACCAATGACTGTAACATAATACACTCCTTATAAAGCAATTTAGGCGCCAAAAAACTAAATGCAAGACAATACAGTGTTAAATGTTAACACAAATACAAATGTCTGATGAGTTAAAAAGTGGCTGAGGTATTTTAAATATTTGAGGAAATGCAATTGCTAAAGATAAAACAATGAATTAAGTAAATTAAAAATGAATTAATTAGTGCATATTTAATGCGTACCTAGATGCACTGACTAACAATTGTGAGGACTATCAAGAAAAAGTGACAGTAATAAAACAAATAAAATATCAGTAATAAGTAGTAATAGTAATGAGTAATAATAAATATTAATAAATATAAATACGTTGATGAATTGTAAGACATAATGATGTGTAGAAACAATGTAAATATACAATATAAATATATTTAAATAATTATGTATAAGTAGATATGTGAAAAGATGAATAAGTAAATGTAAAAATGTTTAAAATGTTTAGAATGTTTAAAATATTTAAAATATTTAAAAACATTTGTGGCATAATTATAAGCTTAAAATGGAAAATGAGGATGTTGAACTAAGCATCTAATAAAAGAAAAAGTTTGATGCTAATAAAATCATTAAGCCCAGGACTAGTTGTGGCATCACATAGTATTTGCCACTTACTTTCCAACAAGGCAAGATATGTTTTCCAATTACCCCCTAGAGCAGTGTAACTTATGTGGTCAATAATACTAAAAAGGAAAGAGTGTTCAGGACCTCTATCTAAAATGTGCTTACTCAAAGCATTTTTGGGGTCCTGTTTTTTAATTTTATATAAGTGTTCATAGATTCTTGTTTTGAATTTCCTCTCGGTCTTACCAATGTAGTATGCGTCACATAAAGTACATGTAGCTACATAAACTACTCTAGGGGTATTACAGTTCCCTGCCATACTATGTAAGTAGGTGTTAACAATATTGTTTAACCTTATGACCTTGGCGTTGTTGATGTTTCTGCATTGATTACATGTACCACACTTTGTTGTTGATGTGAGTCTTTTTCCACCCTTCATCTTGTCTTTAGTACTTTCCAACATGTTTTTAATGTTAATAGAGGTCTTAAAAACAAACTTAGGTAGTGGGCCAGCTATGTCACTAACCTCATCGGATGTAGTTATAAGGTTCCAATGTTTAATGAGTATGTCTTTAATGAAATCCGTGTAGGGGCTGAACATGAGTACACAAACATTTCTGTTGTTATGTTCATCTTTTTTAGTTTGCATAAATGGTTTTCCTAACAAGGGTGGGTATTTGTGACCCCATTCCTTCTTAACATATGTAATTGTAGGGGTGAGCATAGCCTCCGGATATCCTCTATTGATAAACATGTTGTATATAACATTCAGTTCATTTTCCATATTGTCTTTATTGGATGACATGTGTGCCGCTCGTATACATTGACCCTTAAACACACTTTTAAAGATGTGTGGCGGGTGACAACTACCGTAGAATAAATAATCATTGGAAAAAGTATCTTTTCTATAAATCCTGGACTCAAATTCCTTGTCATTGATGCTGACGAAGGTGTCTAAGTAGGAAATGCCTTTAGACTCAAACTTATAAGTGAATTTCAAGAAACTTGTCGTGTTATTCAAATAGTCTATAAAACTACTAATCAAATCAACAGGTCCATTCCAAAGGATGAATAAATCGTCGAGGTATCTGGTGTAATATACCATGTACTTATAATACTCGCTAGGAAAGACATGCTGAGATTCCCATTCTAACATGACGAGATTGGCAAACACTGGGGCACAAGAGGCCCCCATCGCAACCCCACTGCTCTGTCTAAACAGTTCCCCCTGGAACTGTAGGTAATTGTAGTCCAAAACCAATCCCATCATGTCCACTATGAGATTAATTTTATCCCAACTCAAAGCTGAATACCTCCTTAAACTATTAAAGAAATATTCTAGACCAATCTCTCTGGGGATGCTAGAAAAAAGGTCGACCACATCTACTGTTAAGAATGTCAAATCCTTTTGCCATATTAAAGGGGTCAGGTTCCCCAGAAAGTTCCAGGAATCCTTAGTCAGGTGGCTCACATTTTCATAAATATGTTTTGTCCAAGCATCAATGGTGACCCCTATATTAAAAGTTTTGGACTTGGAGCCTGAAATAATCGGCCTAAAAGGGGGCTTCTCAAGATTCTTATGTATCTTGGGGATCCCGAAGATAATGGCCATCCTAGGAAATTCTTCTCTAATAAATTCGTCAGTGTCATTTGTTATCCTGTTGTCCAATAAATATTCCTCAATAGCTAGGTCTATACGTTTGTAACCAATGTTTACCTGGTTGAGGGACACTTCCTCATAATTGCCAGTGTGGTGGGGAATGTTGTAAATTTCTTGATTGTAATCAATAGTGTTGAACAGTACAATCCCACCTCCTTTATCTGGCTTCATAATCCTAATGTCACGGTTGTCTATGATGTTGTTCAAACATTCCCTCTCTTTAAAAGTAAGATTATCTTGGTGTGAATGCACGTAATCTTTTTTAGCTTTAATATGATGATTTAACCAGTACATGTCCTTGGTTACAATTTTTTCATATTGAGCAACCGTGGGGTGGTAACTGGGAATAAATGCACTTTTTTTCTTCAATTTGTGGGTGTTGTTGTATCTATCCTGGTCACTATTCTTGTCGTTAAACTGTAAAGCCAAATTTAGTCTACGACAAAAAAAATTAATTTCCTTAATAGTATCTATAATGTTGAATCGAGCCGTTGGAATAAATTTCATCCCTTTGCTGAATAAGGAACAAAAATCTTCATTGATGTCAACTTCGGTGTAGTTATAAACATTTAAGCCTTTAGAAGTGTGTATAATTGGAAAAGTTGGCTCTCTTGTAACTACATGATGCAATTCTTGTGTCATTTTATTAAAGGTATCAGTTCCCACTGTACATGAAGTGGGACTCCTAATATGAGGTAAAGACTGTCCCAAATCATGTGACACAACTCCGTCAGAGTTTAAAATCTCCTTTTGTAAGGTTTGGGCTGGGGTGAAACCGTCCCCCTTGAAAATTCTCATCATCTTCGATTTCCCAGGAGCCTATACGGCCTCTATACGTTCTATCAGCATCCATGTGTGTGTGGGCATGTGCCTTCTTATTGTGTGGCCATACATAAGCTCTGTGTTGTCTATAGGAACCCAGATCTCTATCAATTTTCCTATCCTTTCTACTAAATGTAGTTGATGCCTTGTGTTCAGCTGTTTGAAATTGTTTGTGGTATAAATCATGCCACTTATCAAAATTTATGTCCTGAACTATATCCTCATTTAATATCTCAATTTCATTAGTGATAAGTCCCATTTTTTCATCATTATATTTCATTAATCTTTTCATAAAAGAAAAACCAAATTCGTCAAACATAATGTTAAAATCCTTAATAATACTGTCACTATATTCTAAGCCCAAGGGTAACTTGAAAAACCGTAACCCTTTGGGTACAATTTGTAAATTGATACATTGTTGTAAGTAAGCATTGTCTATCTTAATACTTTTAGCATGTAATATTTTCTTTCCCAGTGCATATATTTTTTGTTTAATAGAAACCTCTCCTGGGTTATAATTAGTCTTGTTGTGCACATAGTGAGTTTCACTTTGTTTGAAAACAACATCACAATTAATAAAATTGTCAATGTCATCAGGTTTATAACGCTTGTTAGTAGCAAGCCCTGCATAGCTTTTGTTACTCTGCCAGTTCTGTTTGTCAAATGGGCTAGATATGACTTTCTTATTAACAGTACCTTTATGAGAGTCCTGGCGTTTAGCCATGGTGGAATAAGTTTTAACCACCTCCCGGTGTTTAGGTCTGGCTCCCTGTTGATGTGTTTCGTCGTCCAAATGGAATAAACTAAAATCGAACGTGCAGTCCGCGTCCAAAGAAATGTTTAAATTGTGGTCTTGTAGTACTGCTTCTTTAATAGTGTTCCGCGTATCTTGACGCTGTGAAACCCCTTCTGAAACTGGTATATGAACGTTTGGGGGTTGTGCGTTTGGAATCTCATCCAAACTGTTGTTATTAGAACCAGCATTGCCGTTAAAAGCTGAATTCACGTTGGTAGCTGTTGAGTTGACTGGTCTGTTAGAGTCTAAAGGACAAGACTCTGTCCGGTATGTGACAGTAGACGAGAGTTTACTGACTAAGTCCAAAAGCTTGCTGATGTCAGCTTGGAGAGAATTAACCTCAGCCCTTAAAGAGACAAGTTCCTCCTTGTCCAATGAAGCGGGCGGTGATCCGGAAATATCAGCCATCAGGAGAGAGAAACCAAGAACACAAAAAACCGCTGAGAAGCAACTGCAACCAAAAGTTCCCAAAAGCTGTAAATCCAATAAAACCTCCGCTCGGACAGTGAGGATAACACCAGAACTTTATTCACAAAAGTGGTAAAAACATACAGTGAAATTCAAAAGGGGGAACTGTTTAGACAGAGCAGTGGGGTTGCGATGGAGGCCTCTTGTGCCCCAGTGTTTGCCAATCTCGTCATGTTAGAATGGGAATCTCAGCATGTCTTTCCTAACGAGTATTATAAGTACATGGTATATTACACCAGATACCGCGACGATTTATTCATCCTTTGGAATGGACCTGTTGATTTGATTAGTAGTTTTATAGACTATTTGAATAACACGACAAGTTTCTTGAAATTCACTTATAAGTTTGAGTCTAAAGGCATTTCCTACTTAGACACCTTCGTCAGCATCAATGACAAGGAATTCGAGTCCAGGATTTATAGAAAAGATACTTTTTCCAATAATTATTTATTCTACGGTAGTTGTCACCCGCCACACATCTTTAAAAGTGTGTTTAAGGGTCAATGTATACGAGCGGCACGCATGTCATCCAATAAAGACATTATGGAAAATGAACTGAATTTTATATACAACATGTTTATCAATAGAGGATATCCGGAGGCTATGCTTACCCCTACAATTACATATGTTAAGAAGGAATGGGGTCCCTTGTTAGGAAAACCATTTATGCAAACTAAAAAAGATGAACATAACAGAAATGTTTGTGTACTCATGTTCAGCCCCTACACGGATTTCATTAAAGACATACTCATTAAACATTGGAACCTTATAACTACATCCGATGAGGTTAGTGACATAGCTGGCCCACTACCTAAGTTTGTTTTTAAGACCTCTATTAACATTAAAAACATGTTGGAAAGTACTAAAGATAAGATGAAGGGTGGAAAAAGACTCACATCAACAACAAAGTGTGGTACATGTAATCAATGCAGAAACATCAACAACGCCAAGGTCATAAGGTTAAACAATATTGTTAACACCAACTTACATAGTATGGCAGGGAACTGTAATACCCCTAGAGTAGTTTATGTAGCTACATGTACTTTATGTGATGCATACTACATCAGTAAGACCGAGAGGAAATTCAAAACAAGAATCTATAAACACTTATATAAAATTAAAAAACAGGACCCCAAAAATGCTTTGAGTAAGCACATTTTAGATAGAGGTCCTGAACACTCTTTCCTTTTTAGTATTATTGACCACATAAGATACACTGCTCTAGGGGCTAATTGGAAAACATATCTTGCCTTGTTGGAAAGTAAGTGGCAAATACTATGTGATGCCACAACTAGTCCTGGGCTTAATGATTTTATTAGCATCAAACCTTTTCTTTTATTAGATGCTTAGTTCAACATCCTCATTTTCCATTTTAAGCTTATAATTATGCCACAAATGTTTTTAAATATTTTAAATATTTTAAACATTCTAAACATTTTAAACATTTTTACATTTACTTATTCATCTTTTCACATATCTACTTATACATAATTATTTAAATATATTTATATTGTATATTTACATTGTTTCTACACATCATTATGTCTTACAATTCATCAACGTATTTATATTTATTAATATTTATTATTACTCATTACTATTGCTACTTATTACTGATATTTTATTTGTTTTATTACTGTCACTTTTTCTTGATAGTCCTCACAATTGTTAGTCAGTGCATCTAGGTACGCATTAAATATGCACTAATTAATTCATTTTTAATTTACTTAATTCATTGTTTTATCTTTAGCAATTGCATTTCCTCAAATATTTAAAATACCTCAAACACTTTTTAACACATCAGACATTTGTATTTGTGTTAACATTTAACACTGTATTGTCTTGCATTTAGTTTTTTTGGCGCCTAAATTGCTTTATAAGGAGTGTATTATGTTACAGTCATTGGTTCTGATGAAACCTGCCTTCATTGCAGATGAAAGCGCTTAACCTGACTCTGGATTATTTATGTGCTTTTGAATTTTGCTATATGTTTTTACCACTTTTGTGAATAAAGTTCTGGTGTTATCCTCACTGTCCGAGTGGAGGTTTTATTAGATTTACAGCTTTTGGGAACTTTTGGTTGCAGTTCCATGTTCCAGTTAGACTGCACCCCAACCATGGACAATAAAATCTATGAATTAGTCCTTAATATGAGGCAGCTTTGCTCCTCAACAACTGTAACTTTCTCCCTGCTGAAGTCAGACTACAAGTTAATCATATTCACCATAAGACTGAAGCCTTAAGCATCTTCCAATACCTTAGAATTCAGGTATTATGTGAATGCTAATCTACTAACACTGAATGATGACCTGGCTAAATTTAAAGGCTGTTTATAACCTGGATTTATAACCTGGATTCCACACTGTTTTTGTGGAAACCTTCACTGCTGAATTCTGTTCATCTCTCTCTTTCCCCAGAGAAATAAATTGTGTCAAATTCAAACATAACCCCCGTGGCAGAACCCATATATAAACAGGCTCTATTTCTAAATTACTTACTGCAAGCAAAAATAAATCTAGCTTTCAAGATGCGAAAATGCTCTTGCTAAATTAAACAAGAAAGTCCAGACCTTGGTCAAATCAACCAAAGCCAGATATAGGAGGTAAAAATAGCCACCCATGTGAAGGATAACCACAAAGCCTTCTTTAATTATGTTAAAAATGTCAGAAACAATGCCCAGTACTGTATGGAGCTGACAGTAAATGATATCACATACTTAGACCCAGTGGACAAAGCAAATCTAATAGCAGACAAATTTAACTTGAAGTTCAACTCCCCACTCCACTCTGTTATTCTCAAATCATATACTCACACGTACACCCCCCCAATCTCCAAAGGACACATTCTCCAGGCAATATCTAAGGTTAAGAACACTTCATTTATGGGGCCAGATAACATACCAGGCTACGTGTTGATCAGTCTGAAGTATGGTTTATCTGATTCCCTACAGAAGCTATTCAGTATTGGCATGAAAAGAGGCTTCTTGCTGGATGACTGGAGGACAGCAGCAGTCATTCCCTTGCGTAAAGGTGGAGGCTTCAGTGGGTCCAGGTAATGTATAACCACAAGTCTGTCCAGTCGCATCTATAAGGCTATGAAAATGAACATTATGGTATTTATATATAAGGATATAGGTAACCTGCAGACTCAACTCAGCCTAAGCAGGATTTGGCAAGGGCAGGTCCTGCCTACTCAGTGTGGTCAACTTCTTTGAAAAAAGTTACTGAAGCAAGGGATGAGGGCAAAACAGTGCACACAGCATATCTAGACCTTGCAAAGGTATTCAGTACCATCCCACATTCAAGTATCAAATAGATGCTCCTAACTATCAGTTCCTATGTAACTTGCCTCACAAATAGGAACCAAAAAGGGCAGGTGGCTTTACCTTCTTGAAAAGACATGCCACTAGCAGTATTCCCCAGGGTTCAATTCCTCTTAGCAGTTACTACTTGGAGATCAAATCTAATGTTAAGAGATTATAGCTGACCAAGTCTGAAGTTGTCTGCAAACTTGGTGCCATTATTAACTCCTGCAAGACGGCTTATCCCAAACAAATAGCTGGTGCCAAAACTGTGAAATTAAACTGAATGCCAAGAAGTGCATCATTGTATTCTTCAGCAAGGGCAACTCCCTCTGTAACTATCATATGGACAACACACCCTGAAAATTAATTTTATAGTTGGGGATCTGGGAGCCTATGTTGACAATGAACTGATTTTTTGATCACCATTTACCACTATTGTAAGGAAGTCCTTTCTCATTGCATAGCTTGTATCTAAAGGTATTGCATCTAGATCTAGGGACGTAATGGTTGCACTATACACTACACCCATTAGGCCAATCGTTGAGTGTAATGCCTCTTTCAGTGATAGCCTTTTCAAACACTTGTCATAACTGGAGCAACTGCAAAGCTTTCTCACTAAAAAATAATCTAGGGCCTAATTCATAAAAAACTATGCAGACCATCTCAAAGCCTTGTTCCTCTTCTCATAATCATACAGGTTATCGAAATGCATCCTCTGCCTTGTGAGTAGAACTTCAACAGACCCTATTGTGCCAGACGTATTACACAGTCATAAGTCCAATGGTATCCTAAACACTTGCTCAAGGGATCTCGGTCTCCTTTGTAAAATAAATAGAACATGTTGGAGGGATGTGTATATATTACAAAAATACTGCTTCTATGGAATTGTCTTCCACTCCACATAAATCTTAGTACTTCTCTTACATTCTTCAGAAGTAATTTGGATGAATGGATGGGTAATGGTAACTTCATCCCCTTGTTTAGCATTCCCTGTCCCTTGTGAATAGGGTAAATGTGTAAATGTCCCAACATATCCTTATTTGGCCCATGTCTGAGTTATTTGTATGCAAAATAGAAGGGCTAAAATCTGCCATGGGAATATAAGACTAGACTTCTTAAGATCTTTACAGATCAGTAGTCTGTTATGAACCATGAAGTTTTCCTATTCGCTCTACAGCTTTCTCATGTGTTGTTTACCTATAGGTTGTTTACAATGCCTTCCCGCCATGTTTGTTTCTACTTTGCTACTGCTACTATATCTGCTGAAATTGTATTCTGCTTTGTGAGGTTTTTGATTCCCAGGTGCATTATTTTTACAATTGTATATATTACATAAGAGCTACCATGGTTTTTGCCATTCATCTGCATTGACAGACTGTTTTGTTCTTTCTTTATATTCTAATCTGGTAGCTATGATGAATAAACAAGTATATTTTTATGGTTTGCTTGGCAGAACTTTAATCCCAGTCAAACTTTATTTTTTAAAGTTAACTTTAAACATATTGTGATTTGTTGATCGTGTTTTCAGAAAGTAGTGCAACAACCATACAGAGTTTTTTTCCAAAATGTTTTTATCCATTTTATAACACAACTTAACAGTATAGTAACAAGAAAAAAATATATACAATGTCCAAAACAACTACAAAAAGCAATATACATAGAACACTTAATATTTCTCTAACAGATTAGACAATTTTGTCCAAGAAATTAAATGATAGGTTGTGTTGTTATTCCTTGCTTTTATAGTAGCAATCTCATTTTTAAAAATGTATTTCACAAGATAAATAAACTCAACTTTAAAGATAGGAGTAGATTGGGATTTCCATTTTTTAGTGACACATTTCCTTGCTATAGAGAGAATAGACCATAGTAAAAATGTTTGTTTTTTAGGAATGACTTCAAGAACAGGAACACTGAAAAGGATAAGGGAGTCAGAAATTATACAGTTGTCATTCCATAGAGCTTTACAAAGATATTGTCTAACCAAAATGGGGAAATTATTTTGCAATTAACAACCATATGTATCCAGTCAGCATCAGGGTATCCACATCTCCAGCATTTCATTTAATCTTTCCTGTACATTATTGATAGTCTATGTGGAATGAAAAACATCTATGTAAAAATTTCCATGTGTATCCATGCCAGAAGAGGGAAGATATGGATTCCTTCACCGAATGTAAACAAAGTTGATCTTTTTCTGAGAATACTTGTATATTAACTTCACTTGAATAATTCCAAAAAGAAACACCTGTTTTGCTAAAATTATTTCTGAGAATTTTATAAATAACAGATATGTATGATGTATTATTGGGTGAGCTATTAATAATTGTTGAGATAAAATCCAAAATTTTTAAGTTATTCTTATTATATGTCTCTAATGAGGGTACAAGCTTAGTATGTATAAAATCCTCACAAGTTTGGATGTCCAGCCAATTGCAATTTTGCAAACTATATCTGCTGATCAAATAGTCTGCAGAACTTACTTTATTAGCTGAGAAAAATTGATTCCAATATAATAGGTCACCCTTCTTAAATTCCAGCATTTTCTGAGTATCAGAATATATCAAACATTCATTTGTGTAAGCAATAGAAAACATAATTATTATTACATTCTTACTTAATTGATTAGAAAATATAAGCTTTTTAAACAACAGCAATATTTGATTTATAAGAGGTAACATAGAGTTTTTTGATGCACAAGTTACAGTTAGTTTTAAGACAACGAAGTACAACAAACAGGTGCCTATGCATAGCATTAACAAATATTCTTCAAACATTGTTTTTATTGTGTATGATTAATGAAGGTTAAGTGGAAGTACAGTAGACTCCCTCTTATCTGGCCTGTCTTTTACTGGCCATAAAATTTCTGCCATAGCCTTAGCAAAAGACAACAGAGAGGAACAACACATCTGCCTCCTCTGGGCTAAATAATGACAGATGTTTGAGTTTTACACTTCATATTCATTAGAAAAATTCATACTAACACAAAACCTGTTATTCTATCTGATTTATAACTTATAAATGCTATTTTGTATGCTTTTTCTGATTTTCTGACTAGCCATTCATTTATCCAACCTAAGGTCCAGTCCCAGCGAGACTAGATAATAGGGGTCCACTGTAATGCATAAATAAAAGCCATTGTTAAATCTGTATCAATGGGTTTCTGTACCTATAATTTTAATATATATATATATATATATATATATATATATATATATATATATATATGGTTTACTATGGGAATGTCAAATGCAGTTCAATCGAATAGTATAATGATCGAAAAAGAGCACGGAAATTGGCTGTAGCGAACATGCATAATGTCGAAAATGATATAGGCGAACGTGGATTCGATGTTTTCGACATTCGTCATTCCAGACTCTGCAGCTGCTGTAACATGATCTTCACGTCATTTCCATGACTACAGTAAACCATCACAAGTTTGCCATAGAGAAGGAATCGTACATATGTGATTCCTCACAAGTTTTACAGTAATGCCCGCAAGTAGTATTAGATTAAACAGCTGCAGATATGTTCTTGCTGATTAGTTTAACATTTTTTCATTGCTATACACCAACGTGCAGTCCCA
>NC_056738.1:507449855-507489855 GCF_019279795.1 Protopterus annectens
CACATATGATCGACCTACCACTTCGTCGACACGTTTTCCGCGAATTTGAATCTGCAACACATCTTAAATATCGATTTAATGTCGAATTTCGATGTTTCTGGCCACACCACACCTCCACACCAGTGCTACCATAGGTCAAAAAGGTGCGAGATTTAGTCGTTTTCATATATGGTTTTCGGCATTTGGGACGTTCGCATTTCGGAGTTCAAGGAAGCGTGTTTGTTCATGTTGAGATCGCCGTTTTAAAGGTAAACCTATATATATATATATATATATGCATACACACATATACAGAGAGAGGGGGGAAACGCACCACACAAGTCATAGGACCTCAGAAAAGGTGTGTGACAAAAAGATTTATATGACACAATGTGTAGATATATATTGTTTTATATTTACAATTTTCACATATCAGCTACAGTTTTTATCTACATCCTTGCCACACCATTAGAACTAGTAAAATTCCCCTAAACTTTTATATTTGTTTATTGATGAAGAATAAAAGCACACATACTGCGCATGCAAAACTGATATGAGCCTATCTGAAGTGACCCCCATAAATGTAAACATTGTTAGTTGAATCCAGCTGTCTGTCAAGAAATGATTCTTTTAAGTTCTTGTAAACTCATATGTATTACTTCAGTAATCATGTCCGGCCATCTTAGTGTCTGCTGCCTCCTCCTCCTTTTGTCTTCACTCTTTCCCAGCATCATTGTCTTCTCTATGAATCTTGTCTTTGCATTATATAGCAAAGTATTTCATTTTTACTTCAACTTTCAGACCTTCCAAGTGAACACCTCTTCTTAATGTCTTCAGTGTCTTTTAGATTCCTCCCATCTACTTTTATCATGTCCAGTTTTACCTGGAAGATTTATTTATTTATTGTGTTTACTGGGGTAGTACACTGATCACAACAGACCTTTTGCAGGGATAGCCCAAGATATAATATGAATACAGCTTGCAGGATAACTGCCTTAAAATAACAGTGTTCATTAGGACTGGAATGCTTGTGCTGAATGGTAAGATAGAAGCATATATCCCAACCTCCTAGTACAAGAAAGCTGGACAAAGCCTAAAATAGTGGGGTGACAAAGGCCCATGAATAAGGTCAGATTTTTAATAGTGCTTTTATTAACTTAGAAAGTTGCTAGAATAGCATGATTTGGGTTAGCATGCAGTTTCTGTATGATATGAAGTTTGAAACTCAGATGTATATAATTATTTAATGAGTTCATTCCTCAGTGATTTGCCAGCAAACCACACATTTTATGAGGAAAAGACAAAATATGAAGCAAAAATTCTGGACAGTTGAGTGGTATGGATAGAAGAATTTAAGGGATGTGATGCAATATTACATCGATGAGTAGACTGCATGCATTTGAAATATGCTGCCCATAAAATAGCAAAAAATAAAGGGGTTACGTGTAAGTTCCACAGATGCATGTATGCAAAGGCATGTTGACTCAAGATGTTCTTAAGTTAGAGTTTGTGAAGATGTCTATTGCAGCTTCTGTTGGGGCAGACTGAGTATTTTCTGCTTATGAAGTTTTGTTTCCTTCATAAAAGGGGTGAAAATGAGATAATTAATATCATATTTTGAAATAGTTTAGAATAAGGGCTTTCACGTTAAAATGTATAATTGCTCTGTGCATTCTCATTTATCATTTACAATGATACTTTTACCTTCCAGTGTATCAGAACACGGTTCTACTGCTCATCATAAATTCATTAATTTTGAATCATTGACTTGAATCATTTTGAGACACCTCTCTTTTATTTGTTGTTCTGATTGCTGCAGGATGGACGATTAAGAGTAAATGACCAGTTGATAGCTGTCAATGGAGAATCCCTTTTGGGTAAATCGAATCATGATGCCTTGGAGACACTCCGTCGTTCAATGTCCATGGAGGGTAATATTCGTGGATTGATTCAGTTGGTAGTTGCCAGGAAGCAAGACAGACAACTAGAGGTACAGAATTTATTTTTTCCCAGAAATTTATGTTCTGTTTAGAACATTAAAGGAGACCAGACTGCCTTATTTTAAAAGTAGTAAAACTAAATGCAAATCATTCTTTGTGACACAGATCTCTCTGCATCTGTTATGACAGCTTTCAAGCATAATTTTCTCTGGTATTCAGTTCAACATATATTAGTAGTACTGAAATAAATGTTTAGATGAGGCTTGCATTCTCTTAGCAGTATTGGCCGATTGTATAGTAGTACTGAAATAAATGTTTAGACTCGCATGTTATAAGGCTTGCATTCTCTTAGCAGTATTGGCCTATTATATTGTAGTCCTGTAGTTAACGTTAGCTGTATTTTATCTCGGTCTGATTGTAAAGCCTTAAAATGATTATTTTGTTAAATGGTGTCTTGCATGGTGTTCATATCTTTTCTTCCTGCCCACCCCTCAAAAATGTATCTGTTTTATATATACGTACATGTACACATGAATTTGATCCTAAAATAAGCAAACGTAAAAGTTTGATAGACATATTATCGAACAAAAAAACAAAGACAGGGAACTTTTCTTTTTTGCAGGGAGTTTTGTCACTTTGCTAGTAAGAGTTTTTCTTGCTGATGGTCATTTTGACTTCATTAAATAAATCCAAATGACTGAGGCAGATTCCCACATCCAGCAAGTACTCTCAGTATTTTATGGTGTCAGAACATGATATTGTATCCCCTTTATTACCATCAAGTCTGGCAATGGTGTTCCTTTCCTTGGCCTGATGCCAGGTTATCAGATGTTTGCTCAAGAATCTTGCCTACCTGAAGACAGACTTGGTATCTCTGCATTATGGAGTTTCTGTATAGCCCCATCTCACCTTAATTGCTTTATCTCCTTCCTCTCTTCTGCATACACCTGTTTTTTTTTTTCTTTCATAGAAATGAGTCCTAGTATGATGCTTGGTACCTGTTAGCCCTTTCTGTGATGACATCACAGCCCTTATCTGCTACAAGATTTACAGTACTTTGGCTATACTTGCTAATGTTTTCTTCAGAAAAAAATGCTCAAACCCCTTGACTACACTGTCCCTACCAAATGTCCCAGACTGAAAGTGCAGTTTAAGAAATTGATTTCTTCCCCAAAAGCTTGTTAAACATTTGTTTTCTCAAAGGAATTGGGATTGCACACTTCTGAATAGGAAGATTAAGGATATTCATCATATTGGTGCAGTAGCCTTAGCTCTGTTTGTTATATCCTACCAAGGGCATAATAGCTGGCCAGCTTCAGGGCATCTTCCATGTGCCCCGACATCAGGCAGCTGGAGCTAAGTTGACTAAAAGACAAGTCAAGGTGCTAAAGCCTTCAGAACTTTACAGGTGCCAAAGAGTATGCTCCTCTAAGGCTTTCAAGTATCAGAGGTCAGCTTAATGCTGTTGCTTTGCTGGACAGACACGTTCCCTTTGGAGAAAAAAAATCTTTCATTTTCTAAATATTGTTTGCATTTTTTCACATTCTTCTTCAGGAAAGTTACTTTAAACCTGAGAGTTTTGTGTTTTAATGGACTTTCATGTGACTGTATAGCACTTTTAAATGAGTTCACTCTTTTCTTAGTTTAAAGGTTGTTTAAAGTAACCTAAAGCCATTTTTTTCCTGTGGAGAAATTGTTTTTATTTTACTTTTTGGGGGCTGGCAACATTTTTAAAGTGCTTTTACAATGTTTTTCTGTGAAAAAATGACTTTTAAGGACATGCTGATTTTACCAGTATTTGCTGTTTTTCTTCCCTGGGGAAAAAGGTACAATTTTGGCTTAACAATGGAACAGTACTGGTCCCAATATCTGTCTGTCTTCCAGCAGCAAAAAGATAAAGTTAAGCAAGCAACCTTTGCTACCACAGCAGGCTAGCAATTTGTGTCAGCCGCAGGTGGGGTTTTCCTGTGGCCATTTGCAGTACCTCAGACCACTCATCTTTTACCCCAGATCCCTCTGATGTAGCACCTACAGCCACAGTGGACCAGGGGTTAGACACATCCTCTACAACTTTTGGGGTCCCCTCAGTGGGCAAAGAAGAGACACTCTTGGTCCTGGGAGAAGGAATAGGGAAGGCTTCCCTGTTGTCAGAATGGTTGACCCCATTCTGTCAAACAGAAAACTAAGTATGTGTCTACTCCTCCTGAACTTCCCTTAGAGTGTGGTAATTTACTGGGTTTAATTCAGGCTATTGATCCTTCCTGTAAAGTAGTTTCTGGTAAATAAGGGATACCTCTTTTCCTGAAGTGATTCAGTATTCTGAATCTAAACATAAAGATGAAGGGACAGATACAGGGTTTTCTCCTCAAATTTCTGATTCAGATTCAGAAGAAAGCTCATTTTTTGATTTTCCCTGAGGGGGTATGTCTTTCTGAGAGAGCATTGCTTGAATATGCCAGTGTCGTCAGTTGGAGAACACTGCAGTTTCTCAGTCTCTCAAAAAATCTATGAATTGTTACAAAAGGGATTTCCAGAACCTGCACCCATTCTTTCTGTTCAGTCTGCTTTGGAGGATGTGTGTTACTGTCTGCAATTTTCCTGATAGCCTGCTGATACTGGAAAGACAGACATGATATATAAAGTTCCCCAGAGCTGACCCTGAAAAGCAGACTTTATGTATAAAGTTCCCCAGCTATAAAAAGTTTTTTATACACAATTCTTAAACCTGACCCAGAAGCTATAACGTTAGTTGATTCCACTGCTGCTCAGTTAATTCCAATTCTAATCTTTCTGATAATGATGGCAAAATTATTTATAAGTGTGGGAAAACTATAGTTCTGCAACTTTGATTTTCAGAATTTTGAATTGTCAGGTTTGTTCTGAGTAATTGTGAAAGAATGAGGAATATCTTATCTGAAGTTTCTTCTTGCAAGAAAAATCTGCTTTAAATAATTTAGCTTCTTCTGTTGTACAGGTCACTACTCAGTGTTTACAGTGTGTGTGTATGACTCTGCTGATACTTATTCCAGAGCTAGGGCCACTGGTACTGTTTTGAGGAGGCTTGCAGAGCTACATTCTCAGAACCTCCCAGATGTTAAAGATGAGATTTTAATTTCTCCTTTGGATACCAGTTTAGCTTCTGGCCTCTGCTACAGAGATGAATAAATGTGTGATGAAAGGGGTAAGCTTATCCAGGGATTCTCTAAGATTTTTCATCCTACTTTTCCAACATTTCTAAGGGATTCTATAACTTCTCATTCAGTTTTGATAAAAAGCAGAATAAACAGTCTTAATAATATGGCAAAGTGGTTCCAGAAGTAAGCCTCAGACCTCCAAAAAACAATGACATTCCAACAAGTCTGAATGTCTGTTCAAATGACCTTGTTAGCACCTCTCACAATGGTACCTTTTTCTTTCAGAAAGTTTGAATCTCAGTTTTTCTCCATGACAACAGATAGTTTCAGACAAATGGCTTCTGAAGGTCATTCATCAAGGTTCAGATGACAATGGGAGGAAATGTGTCCTTTCCAGGGGGGGGGGGTCATTCCTCATCTTCCAGATAAGACTCTCTTGTTTCCACCAGTTTTTCATCCCATGCTGCTCTAAGGAGTGATAGCAGTTCCTCCTTCCTAGGTGGGGAGGATTTTTTATTCAAGGATGGTCTTAGTGCCAAAGAAAGAAAGTGCTTGGATACTAGTTCTGAATCTTTTTTTCCTAAACTTGTTTGTGACAGTGTCCAAATTCAAAATTGTTACTTTGCAATCTGTTACCTCTTCTTCCACCTCCTTCAGGCTTTGTGGTAACACTAGATCTAAAAGATGCTTATCACATCCCTATTAATCCAAACTTCAGGCGTTTCTTAGGGGTTTTGTGTCTGGATCACATTATCAGTTCTCAGCTTTACCCTTTGGACTATCCATTGCACCAAGAGTGTTTGCAGAGTGACTATCTCCAGTTATAATGGATTGCAGGCTACAGGTTATCTAAATTTTCACATATTTAGACAACTTGGTTATCTTTGCAGAGTCTTTTTTAAAATGTCAGCACTCTCTGTCTCACTTTCATGAGATATCTCTTACACAAACTGAGATTCCAAGAGAGCATTCACAAGTCATTCTTGGCTCCTTCGCACATCCAAAGTTCAAAGAGTGCTTCTTCCACAGGAAAAAAATAAATCTATTTTTAAGGTTTTCCAATCAAACTTTGGTCAGTATGAGGAAATACCTCATGCCTTCTAAGATTCTAATTAAATCCTTGATAAGATTCCACATGAAAAAGATACAGTGGTATCTGAAGTCTCTTTGGTCCCAGCACCTAAATCATATGTCATTTCAAATCCCAGTGCTGGGGGTTGTCAGAAGAGAAATATTTTGGTGGACTTGGTAAATACACTTAACTCTAGGACTCCCCTTCTTCCTCCCAGCTTCAAAACAGTCAGTCACCGTAGATGTTTTAGCCTTTACTTACAGAGCAGTTTCAGGAGAGATAAAAGTGCAAGGTTAGTGGGACCCCAAGGACAGATCCAGGCACATAATCATCTTTTGTCCTTGGGACCTTTTCAAATTGTTACAGACAACACCATAATCATGTGGTACATCAGCATATCGGGGGGGGGGGTGCAGGTTGTACCCTTTTTGCCGACCAACTATGTTAGCTTGAGATGTAACTTCACAGTGCATTCCCAGTCTACAGGTATTATACATCCTGTCAGAGCAAAATTCTGTGGCAAACAAGATGAACAGGTCCAGGG
This sequence comes from Protopterus annectens, assembly GCF_019279795.1. Taxonomy (NCBI): domain Eukaryota; kingdom Metazoa; phylum Chordata; order Ceratodontiformes; family Protopteridae; genus Protopterus; species Protopterus annectens. The sequence continues at coordinate 507,456,525 of NC_056738.1, forward strand.
TTGACCCTCATAAATGGAAACTAGATCAGGGGGTCTTCCAAGATTTGATCCATTTGTAGGGAGTTCCTCGAGTAGATCTCTTTTCTGCCTTTCTGAACAATCAACTGGCAAGATTCTGTTCCAGGACTCCATGCAGGAAGGCCAGGAAGGCCTGGAAGACATATGCTTTTTCTTTTCTTTTTCCTGGTCAAGAATGTTACTGTGTGCTTTTGCACCCTTTCCACCAATGTCCAAGGTACTTCTGAATTACAGAAAGAATTGCACAGATCATGGTCAAGACTTCTTTCCCTTCCAGGCAACTATGGTTTTCCCTTCTTTTGGAAAAGACAAGGGACAATTACCTTAAGTTTCCTCACAGACTGAATGTACTCACACATGAAAAGAAGTGTTTGATACACCTCAACATCAGTTAACTTCAGTTGGCTGTCTGGGTGATAGGGCCTTAGTTCCTTTTATGCACCTGTTTAGTGAAGATGTACAGCAGGTAGTAATGTAGTCAAGAAGGCTTGTTATTAGAAGATCATAGTTTAGCAAATGTAAAAGATTTTCTAGTTGATGCCAATAACATAACCAGCACCCATTCAGGGATGGTGGTTCTTTAGTTTTACAAAATTTGTGAGAGTTACTATCCTATGGCCTTTCTTATTCCTTTGTCAAGGTTCATTTATCTGCCATTTTAGCTTTTCTACCCATGGATCCTTCTTTTTCAGTACCGTCTCATGTCAAAATGTTTTTGAAAGGGATTTTGCCCAAGAGGCCTCCAAGTAAAGAGGTGGCCCCTACTTAGGTTCTTAATTTTGTGTTATAGAAGCTAACAGTTGCTCCATTTGCACCAGATAACCTGTTTGACTTGAGGTTCTTGACATGGTGGACAGTTTTACTGATTCCTCCAACCTCTGCAAGAAGTGTGTTTGAGTTGCAAACGTTTATAGTGAGCCAGCCCTATCTCATTTTCCCCAGGGACAGGGTTTCTTTATTTATTTTATTTTATTTATTTACATTTGTTGACCAGGAGTGTCCGACTGGACGTAGGTCCATTTTCAGTGGAGGCCCGGGGAGAAAAGCTCCACAGTTAAAATAAACAGACAGTAGTTACATTGGATTACATAGCGATTAACAATTTAACATAGCAATTAATTACAAACATATTTACAGATGAAGAACATAGTACATCAGTAGACAACTATAATCTTTATCTGTGAAGTACATAACAGGCATCAACAAATGTTACAATAAGAAGTTCCTGCTGTATAATAAGTACTAGGCTTATGAGCATGTGAGCTTGCTATAATCAAGGTAGTTAGTGGAGTGGAAAGAAAGGTAGTGGTTGGATGGGGTGGGTGATATCAGTGGGAGTTGCAAAGGCATAGCCAGCATGTTTTTAGGTGCGCTTTTAGTAAAGTTCTAATCTTTTTTATGTCTAAAGTAGTAATTGAGTTTATCTCTGTTTTCTCTCCTGAACCTAAAAATGAGGGAGGGAGTATACTCCATAGGGATGTCCACAGACAACTTGGGTACTCTATTGACAGAACTAAATCTTTCAGATGAGTTCATTTCTTGTGAAGGTAAGAAGGGACAACCTGTGTCAAAACAAACTATTTCCAAATGGTTGTGTAAGGCTGTTACCTTTTGTTATACCCACCATAGCGAAACTATTTCAGGCAGGGTCAAGGCCCACTCTATGAGGGCTTTAGTTTCATGTATGGCTTTTTTGAAAGGGCTGGATTGTGGAAGTATTCTAGAAGCTGCTAGATGGTCTTTTGTACATACTTTTACAAAGAACTATAAGTTTTATTCCTTTTCTGGATCCAGGTCATGCTTTGCTATGACCATTCTCCAAGGGTGCCTGGAATCTTCCTCCTCCCAAATGGAAACTAGGATAGTTTACCCATATACCTAAGGCTAGTGCAGCAGTGATCAATATGATGAACATAGTGCAGTTGTGTAAGTGAACTTAGAATAACAGTAGATGTTCATATGATCGATGCTGCAGTGGATGCACCCTCCCCTTCATTCTCCTTGTTTTTTGATGTGTATTTTTATGCCAGTGTGTGGACATTTATTTATTTTTTTTGTTCCTATCATTGTCCTATCAGGTCGCAGCCTCCCTCTCCCTGTTGGCAGGAGAGCTCTGACGGGCTTGGTCACCAAGCTTATTTTTTAGTCTGCTTAGCTCAAGCTGCCTCATAGTTTGAGAATGTGGAAGATGCTGTGAAGCTTTGGAAGCTCTCCAGCTATTGTATCCTTGGGAGGATATGACCCATGTAGCTAAGGCTACTGCAGCAGCAGCAGCATTCATTTGAACATCTGCTGTTATGGTGAGTTTACTTGCACAGCTATACTTTCTCCATAGTCTCCTCCAGGAGGACCTACTTTTGTGTAAATATTGCAGCATATTCAGAGAACTAGCCACTGGCTAGAGATAGACATTCATTCACCTCAAGGAAGGTTTCAAGAGACTTACAGAGTTCTGCAGTAAATTTCATGTGTGATCTCTTTTGCAGATAATTTTAGGGATGTGCTTAAGGCAGTAGAGGCACATCCCAAAAATGGTGGTACCTGATCTTTGCAGTGTATCCCTGTACCCCAGGATGCTGTGAACTGTTGGCTTTGAACCTTTCTGGAGAGTAGCTTTTCACTTCTTCCACATTTTCTGTGAGAGTATCGTTGTCTCATCCATATGGTGTACTTTTGGAGGGAAGTCCTGACAGCAAATCTGAAATGTTATGCCAACTAGCAGAGGGTGAAAGGAGGTACCTTTTTTAAGACATAGATAGCCACTGCTTAAATGTTTTGCTCCACATGGTGTAGGCTGTTTGAGTTGGTGGTGAGCAAGGCAGCAGGAACAACATTGGTATGTACACTATTCCTGGGTGTGCCCAACTCAGTTCTGTGAAGAAGCCAGGGTATCCTTAGTGGAATCCATTTTCCAGGAGCTGTTGCGTTTTTTTCCTCTGGAATTGACTCCCACCTTGATTTCATGAAGAAGGATCAAGTTTTGTGTACTGTTGCTGTGGGCATTTTAATATCTAATTGCTCTTACAGAAGAGGTGAAAGAACCACCTGTGGCCTTAGTTTCTCTTATCTCAGTAGTGAAAGCATCAGTTGACTAGCCAGGAAATTAAGCTCTAATGGCCAACAACTAACTTGGCTGTGGCTGCACTAAGTACTGTGCTTCCAGGAAAACTTGGTCTGTGAGGGCTGTTCATAATGAGGTATACCAGCAATCCTCACAGACTTTTCAACCACTCTTGTAAACTTAAGTTGCACTTTGCACTTCTGTTCTTTCCTGATCCTAGTACTGTATCCTTAATGTACCCATTTCCCAGGGCACCCTTGTAAAATTTGAGATCCAGTACCTTTTTCAGGAAAGGGCTGTTTGTTTTTCCCATGAAAGCACAAGGGTAGAGAATATTTTCATTTTAGTAGCCAAAATGTTTAGGAACCATTTTGATTTTTGCTGTCCAACCCTATCCATTGCCAGGCAAACATTCCACATTGCTATATCCTTACAAAACTCATATTTAGTTTTTAACACAGGTTTAATAATATATGTGGATAAATTATTTCAGGGCGGACATGTAACCAGGTTTGAATAATGTGAATAGTATTAAACCTGTGTTTAAAAACTGAACATGAGTTTTTGTAAGGATGTAAGATATATATGTAGAAATGGTATTTATTTGTGGGCTGTGCATTACATCTTTTATACTATTTGTAAATATATGCTGACTGTTGCATTGATATAATTGCATAAAAATGTTCTACTAATCATGTGATTCTTGAAACAAATTTGATAAGCTGACTTATATAAAAATTGAGAGCATGCAATTAGTTTTTATTAATCATTGAAGAAGAGTTATAATCAAAAGTTTTTCTGATTTTACTACTGCTCTTTATCATTGTTGTTACTTTTTGGAATAAATCTTCAGATGTTAAACATTTTGAACACAGAGAATTAGCTGCTATGCTAGAACAGGAGCTGACTGGGGCCAAAGATCAGATGGTAGATTTATTTTGAAGGCTTGTTTTTTTTGGGCCATGTCCTAATATCCAGTCTTATTCCACTGTACTTGCTAACCTTTATTGGTTGCTGGTTAAATAATTGTCCTGGCAAAGGCCTTTCTTTTGCTACACTAGAGGTATAATTTTCTATGTCTGTCCTTTCCTATCAGCATAGAACCTAAGTGAGTATTTTCATAAAGCTGTTAGGTTTGTTGTCATATACTGTTCCCATGATACCCCAACCACATCTCTCTAATGTCATTGCCAGGACCGTGGCTCTTTGAATAATTAGATATACCTCATTCTTCATTCCAGCTTACGGCAGATCAAAACAGTGCCAAATCGTCATTTGATAGGCTTCCATTCTGAACAGTCTTTCCAGTGACAGTACTCACTACAGATGTGTCCAACATCCGTTAAGGTGCTGACAGCAACTTCCGATGTTACCCATAGATTTCTGGTGCCACTTAAATTCATAATATATGTTATCTACCTTTTTATCTAGTGTGGGATCCGTGCTCCGTTTGCTGTGTGTGCTGTTCTTGCTTTTTGTTAAATTCATAATATGTATGAAGTTTCCCAGTGCCATATAAATTCATAAAATACTTCATTGTTGATCGATATTTGATAATTGGTGCTCACATCCTAGACAGAGACAGATGTCTAGCAGACTCTTTCAGCAGAAATGTCATGTCTTCCATGGAATTTTTTTTCCCCAAAACATTTCTTCTTTCCAAAGTGGCCAGTCAGATCTTTGCACATGGGTTTTTTTTTGCTTTCCTGACCATTCCATTGCCGAATGTGGAAATTATATCTCTCCCCCTACCTACTATTGAAAGCCAAAGCAGTGATGCCTTTACTCATTTGAGAACCCCTCTCTACTTCCATTTGCAGTTATTGCTATTCCCATTTACAGTGGATCGGGAGTCAATATGTCTCATTTGTTTGGCCACCTACTGGCTCAGACAAGTGTGTTTCCAGCCCTTCTCCAGACCTGTGCCACCAACCACTGGAAAGTTCTTTGGAGAAGGTCTCTGGTGTGTGGCCATTGTCAGCCCTTCACCCACTCCTCAGGTCTCAAACTAAGGGCTTATCTCCCTCCATCCAAGTCCCATTGTAACAAGAGCACCAGGTCTTTGCAATAGCCATACAGAACTTGCATGTAGTGCAGAAGCACTCTATTCAAACAGTTAGGGAAGTGAATTGTTTTGTCTTCTCTAATTGCTGAAAGATAAAAGTTCAGTCTCCTCAGCAGTGTGACCCAGTGTTGCTGCTGGAGTAGCTAGTACCCCTTTATCAATCAGTCATGTTTCTCTATGGCTAAAGTTCACTTGTTTACTATGTCTCACTTCTGTGGTGGAAGGTAGGGCAGCTCCTTGATTTCTTCACTTTGAGTAATCTTTAATGGAGAATTTTCCAGTTGAAATATCACTTAGAACCTACTTCCCCCATTGTTTCAGTTTACTATTGGTAGAACTTGCTCTTAATTCTTTTAAGTTGCATAAGTTTAGCATTTGTAACTACTGGTGTATCATGGCAGATTTCTAAACTTCAGGCTTTATCTGCTAAACCACCTGATTGGGTTTTCCATAAAGCCAGAGAGTCTCTGCAAATTCTAATTCATTCTTTATTCCAAACGTTGCCTCAGTCTAAAATGTTAACTGGGCCACCCAGTTATTAGTATTCCTGGCACAGTTCAGTTGTGGTAAAGCTTCTTTACTATTTTAAGTGGTCAGCCAGGTCTTGTAAGGATTAGCAGCTTTTCATTCCTTTGCCAAGGGAAGAGAGTGCAGAAAATTTGCTTTTTTACAGTTGTTTTCTCAGTGTACATCTTTCCGTTATGACAGTCGTGGTGATTTCTGAAAACCAACTCCACAAGGGTAGTGTCAATTTGTGTTGCCTTCTTCAGTAATGTGCCATTGGGTTATATCTTTGTGGTTCCATGGTCTGCATTGTATCAATTTATGAAGCTTTGTGGATTAGAAACAATTTTCGCATACAGAAATCTCTTTTTAGAGCTGTTTAAAATAATTTACTGTTTCAAGTCATCCCATTGTAAGCCAGTCTAGAGAGCTGCTTGAAGCTTGTCTCTTTTCAGTCACTAATTCTAGAGATTGTCATTATCGTATATAATTATTATGTGAGGTACTCACCAAAACTTTGGGTCTTTGAGGTGATGCACTGATAGGAGAATTAGCCCCGCCCTCTAATCACCCTAAAAGAGCATAGCAAATTACCATTATAAATGGTCAGAATTATAACCACTTGAAAGAGCAGCCCTTGGGTAGTGGCTTACATTCCCCAGGATTCCTTTCTGTGAATGTTTAGTACAAAGTAGTGTCTGAAGAAGACATAAAATGATAACCAGTTTCAGACAGCTGTGGATACAGTCAGAGAGCAGATACATTATGTCACAAGAAAATACTTTTTCATATCATCAAACAGAACATGGAAATAAATCCTTTATTGTCATCTCACAGATCAGTGCAATGAGTATGTCATACACTATTTCTTTTAAGAGAACTTTACCAGTTGATCACTGAGGAACACCAGAAGACTGGTAATTCTGTTTGCACTGTTGAGGGATATGTATATCCTTTCTCTTTCTTCTTCCTTGTGAAAATGTGCTCACTCCTATAGGAGGAGGAGGCCTTCCAGTGCTAGAAGGCAGCAGCCAAGTACCATGTTTTTTGCCCCCTCCTCCTTGCCTGGACCACCTGTGAAGTGTACTATGAGGACTTCTGCTTGTTTGTTTCCAGTGTATTATCTCCCAACACTACATTAGTATTCGGGTTTGCTTAGTTTGTCTTAACTGCAAGGGCCATAGCCCATTGCAGGTGGGATTTGGATGTCAGAGTAGCATTCTTCAGCTTATTATCTCTCTGATGGTCTGTTTAGGTTTACAGGAGCATTTTTCTCACTTTTCATTTCCTCCTCCTGGAGTTGAATGCATAGTCAGGCTCAGGGCAAAAAAGAGTCCTACTAGGCAACTTTTTATGATCATAAGAGTGTTGAGAGATTTTTATATAATTCTGGATCTAAACAACTTCAGACCTCATATTATTCATGCCTTATTTTACTTGTAAACCTTTCAGACACTGATAATGATGCTTCTGGAAGGGTCTAATAGACATGATGGATGCCTCTTGGCAAGTCATCTTTAGGGAGCCACACAGGAGGTTTCTTTGCATTGCACTGGTTGGACTACATTTTAAATGAATAATGTTTGCTATGGATAAATCCTTTTTTTTTTTCCATAGAGGCTGTCTACAAGTGTTGTAAATGTTAACAGAGGCTTTGCAGTAGAGCACTATCCTGGTGTTCTTATAATTTATTTATTTGACAACTGGGTAAATACACTGGTCTCCTGAACTTTATTAGTTATACTCTAAGGACAACAAAATTCCATCAACATTACATAAGATCTTAAGTACATCTTGAGGACTTGTGTATTAACACCAGCATTAAGGCTTTAAAGAAATAATCTAAAAATAGAACAAAATGAATGGATGTCTTTTCTTTTACTGCAAACAGTACATGTTCCAGTGAATACCTTTTGCTAGCTCTCTTCACACCACATATGCTTTATGGGTCTTAGAGAGGGGACCTAAAACTTGAGGGGACTTGATAGCTCTCTGCTATATTAGCCTTACCATTCGTGGCCACACACCCCACCTTTAGTTTGTGGCTTTATCAATAATATCTCCTCCCTTCTATTCACATTCTATCAGACTGATAATTTGTTAGCCAGTAAGTTTCCATCTTGCCAACCTAAAACTGTTGCCATGCTTGTAACCCTTTAGCCAGTAGCTTGCTTTGGGAGCCTTATCCAAGCTGATACCTTGATTGTCCCTGCTGTTTTTGGTCATCCCTTCACAAGCACTTAATACTAGTATGAACCTGTCTGCCTTCCCTTTTGTGTAAATAAATTGCTTCTGCACAGTGAGAAAATGAATGGTTAAGCATCCAATCAAAGAAATAGGTCAGCATTACAGAACAAAAATCAACTGCAGTAACTGCTTGAAAACATCTAAACCTTAAAAAGTTAAAAACACCAAATACTAAAATGATAAAACTGAAGTTGAAATATAATGTTAATATTTAGTTTGATCATTTTGGTATTTGGTGTTTTTTAACTTTACATTAGGTCAGCATTACTATTACAAGAAATGGATAGTTCTCAGGAACTTTAAATATTGTCTGTTCTCTCACCTCATATCATAATCTTTCACTCCTCATCTCTGATGATGTCCACAATAGCCACTGAGGCAGTGTGGGAGACCACTGTCACTGACCCCACAAGTGGGCCAAAGCAGTTGGCCTAAAGATTGTCCCCTTTATTGCCAGAAGCATGCATAATAAAATACATCTTGATTATTTATATATTTATTTATTTAATGTTTGTTCAGTGGGTAGGTGAAGTGGTTCGAGGACCCTTTTAAGCCGCAGCCCAGGCCATGAAGGAAAGTTAACAAATAAATTTGCATTGTATGATAACAGCATTATACAGAACGGTCTGTCCTTTGAAAAAAGGACTATATCTGTGTTTGAACAGCTAGCTAACAGTGAAAATATGTCTACAAGGACAGGTTATAAGATTTTCAGAAAAAAACAGAATCCACAAAGGTGCTAATAGAGTTATAGTCCTCTGCAGTGATGACATCTCCTGCTTTCTTGCTGATATCCAGATTCTCTGCTTAGCAAAAGGGACGATCACTGTATATACTATGTGTGTGTATATGTATATGCACATCCTGGAAGAGACTACTCTATTTCTGATGAAGTCCTTTACTGACACTAGAAAAACTACTGAGTGGAGACTTTCTAGTGATAACTCCAGTCACCTAACACTGTAGCCCCATGGGTTCATTCTGGTAATCTCACTCATATCCCAAACTGAGAAAGTTTGGGTTGTTAAAGTATATGCGAGGTTATAGGCGTGTTAGACTAATGACCACTACAGTCTTTTTAAGTGTAGCCATGCATTCCAAATCTCTGACAAGTTCTGGTACCTATGGTTGTGGAAGCAGGGGCCTGGGAGATGAACCATTTACTTAGATTGATTTTTCTAAGTAGCTCTAAAAACATTGCAAAGGTTTGCTCTGGCTGATGGCATGATGCCATCGATGACCTCCCAAGTGTATCTGTTAAAAATATTTGAATTCTTAATTACCTAAGCATTTCACAACATGGGTTCAGAAATACCTAAGATAGCACATGAACAAATAGGAAATGTATGTAGCTGCAAAAAAGAAAAGTTATCCGAGGAGGACATCATATTTCAGGGTAGAACACTGTGATGGATATAAATGATACTTCAAGGATCATCCTCAACTTTTTTTTCCATAAGGAGCTTTACAGGGACATACAGAAACTGTTTCAAGTGGATAGGAACTAGATATATAGAGCTTGATATATCAAGGTATTAGTAAGCCAGCCCTGATTTACAGTCAGAACTAAAAAACCCAAAACCCAAAATACTACCACCAAGCAGGGGGGCCATTTTCAAAATGCAGTTCCCTCTTGGGATGGTGTCTAGTAACCCATGTCCCCAACATTATCCCCCAGCTTAAGTAGAGCCAAATATAGTGCTATCTAACATCCTGTAATGATGGCTAATGTAACCCAGTCTCCTGTAAGTCAAAGAGGTTTGAGGAAAGATTAAAATAGAATCAGGGGAGGGGGATTACAGCAGAGCCATAGCATAGATAAAACCCATCTTTAGTTCTGAAAGCTAAAAAAAAATCACTACATTGATAAAACGTACAAAATCGTAAGTAACCAGAGGAGGGGAAAAACCTGTTTCAGGGCACTCAGAACTGTCCCCCTAGCCAAAAGATCAGTGGCAAAAATATATATATATATCGGTTACTCAGCAAAAAGACAGTACTTCCAATTTTTGTGGAAAATTCGGAAAGTGATCGTAACTAGTTTTAGTTATTCTTCCAGTATTAAAAACAGAATGTATGGATCCTGTACTCAGTTTCATGTTACATCTCTAAAAAGCTACTTGGTATTGCAGCTACAATGGCTCAGTCAGCAAATCACAGTTTCTCAAAAGTCTAATTCATTCTTATCCAGCTTTTCTGAATGAGAGCAATTAAACCAGTTTTTCAGGTGATACACGTGTAGTATTGAATCACTGAGCCGTAGAAAAATCAGTAAAGAGCAGAAATATTGAAAAAAATGCGGAAATGTTTCTAGAATATGTGCAAGTTTATCTCACAGATGATTAACATTGTCCTAAACTCTATTCACTGGTCGCCTCCTTTCAAGTTTCTATTGCAGGAGGCAGTTGCCCTTTCATTTCCATTTTTTTAAACAAACTTGCACCTTTGCATAAGAATAGGTCCTTAAGTCTAACTTGGATTTCCCTCTAACATTGTATGTCTGGTATCCTGTAGGGGCCACATATGGTCTGTTTTCCACAAAACAAAAAGCTGGGATCTAACTTTGTCAATTTTAGGTTCCATCTTGTAGCATAATTTCTAGCAAAAGGTCCTGTTAACATGATCAGCAACAAACAGCTTTGTTTTGGCTTCCATATCTGTTTCAGAAAATACGCAGTAATTTCAGGATGTATTTAGCCTACAAGGAATATAGCTTTTGACATGTACTGGATGTGAGTTTGCTAAGATACAGTTTCTTTTTGGTGCAATCTGTGGCGATCCCATCAACGTGGGGTAGTCCTCCATGCTTCCATTATTTTAGCTTTGCAGGAGCATTTTGAACTCTGCCCTGAAACGTACAGTTCTTTCATCAGAAGGGCCCTGGAACTCGAGGATTTGCCCGTTTTTATGAAGTAACAGACATGGGTCCAAGACCCTCCTATCTGTCATGCCTCCTCGAACTCAGAGTATTGATAGTTTTCATGCAGGTTATGCAGGAGATGGTTAGCTGCCAGTAGATGTACAAGTCTTCATTCTGTCTTAGATCAGCTACTGATCTCCTGACTTTGCTGCCAGTTCCTGGAATGCTGGATCCTGATCTTTATCCTTTACCTAGAGATCTGTTTCCCCTTTATCCTGTATTCCCCAGTGCTGTACCTCTAGCTGATTTTTCTGTTAGGCTTGGGGAAAAAATACAGATTTCTCTGTTCAGAGCTGCCAGAGTTTACTCAAAAAGAATCTTCAAATCCATTTTTTTTGAGCTGAGAATATTCTGCATGGCTCTGCAGTCTTTTAAAAACTCTAACAAAATCTGAATCTCTGCCTGTGAGACTTAATCATGTGGTGTTTTGGTATATGAACAAGCAGGCGTTAGATGCTCCTCCTCCTACCTTTGCAAATAAGTGATAGAAGTATGGAGGCAGAGTACTGACCCAAGGTATATTCCTGCAATAAATCCATATCACAGAGTAAATGTATTGGTGGTTACCTCACGTTGCACCAGTCATCCTCTGGGGCTTCATTTTAAAAAGAAACAATATTTAGGCTTGTTTCCATAGTGGGACACAGTGGAGTTTGCCCTTTTTTTTCTTTCTTTCCTTCCAAGAGGATCCAGTTGGATTTATGCTTTTCTTCCTCTAAAAAGGACATGGGATGAATGGGCTGAGGATACTTCCTTAGTGAAGGTTGTTTGATGAAGATTCCTGTGTACTTTGCCCCATTTACTGTAGTCCCTTGCCTTTGGACAAAATTTCGCATGGAGAGGCCAGTGCTTATTTTCTTCATCTCATAGTGGTCAGGATGTGTCTCATTCCAAACCTTGGAAATCATGATCTCTTATCTAACCGTTCTGATTCAAGTGCTGCAGCATTAGTGTATTAGAAGCCAGCTCTGCCATGTAGAGTAGCAACTGCATTAAGTCCTGAGCTGCTGTCAGCTCTCTGCAGACAGATCTCCTAGGTCTTGTCAGCTGATAGAAAGCTGTCTAGTGTAAATATAAAGCCAAGTGGAAGAGAGTCATCATTTGGACCAATAATTGTGAAGAAATGTCGCCTCATTCCGCAGTTTGTGGATCTTTAAGCAAGCTGGCCTGTCCAGGCACATTTTAACCCAGGCTTCTGTAATTCCACCATCAAGATGCACGCTTGTGCCATATAATCACATCATGTTTAAGTGTAGGGCAAAACCTTGTTCTGTTTAATTATATATAGTTATAAAACCCTTCTATGATTAGTTGATTCAAGCCCACTGTAGGTAAGATCAGCCTCTCAACAACTGCAGTTTTAGTGCAGAAGTAAAATAAATCATTTTTTTTTTTTTGCTAATGATGGCTTTTATTGGAGAATGGGTTAAAGAAGCCGACTGTATTGGACTTGAATGGTTACATTATCTTTGCCTTACTTTGCCTTATTTACTTGCATTTGTTGCACTGGTCTGATGTTCCAAACAGATGAACCATACAGGCCATGATTTTCACGTTTTGTCATCCTTATTCCATGTAAATAAGTGCCAGTTAGACACATTTAAAAGCAGCCAGTTAAAGCTGTGAGCTGTTAACAAGCTTCATCATGTAGTCGGAGGTTTGATTCCATCAGTTTCAATTTTATTGTACAAACTGTGTGACTCTGGCCAAGTCACTTAAGACAGTGCTGCCAAGTTGTCTGTGAAAAGGGGACACTTCTTTTTAGTGAGTTTACCCAAATAAGTAAACAAAATTCTCACTGACTGCAGTAAAATGTTTTATTATCATGCTGATTTCGTAGTTCAAATTTGTACTTTTATCCACATTTTGCTGTAGATTGAGGTGCATGTGGATTAAGAAAAACAGTTTTTTTTTTGCCTCAAGAAAAATAAATGAAGCAAAATAAGATGGCAATAAAACCCCAAATTGCTAATATTGAGTAGTAGTGTGCAGTGTAAGCCCTGTGGGTAAGGTCATGTGGGATTTTTAAAAAATCTTTGGCATTATGACCAAACTGTATCTTCTTTCATTGCCAGTGCTGATTGTTGCAATTACTCGGTTTGACTAATTCCTTAGCCAGGTTATAGTCATATTATACACTTTGACTAATATCATTAATTTTGATGCAAGATTTACATTACTGGACAATAGTTATTGAGTTCAGTGCTTGACTAATGTGTGAATGAGTTCTCACTGTTAATTTCTTAAAACACACACACACACCCCTTATGTATGTGTAAGGCATTGAAATGACATTGAGCAGTCCCTTAGCATATATTCCTTTCTCACCCGATACTGCATCTCAAGTACAGACTGTAAATATTTGGATCTGATGCAGATTGCCGTGTTTGAGTGAATAGATGCTGAATTATGCAGAGGTTGACCATTTTTCTCAGAGGCTGCATGTCTGACTCATTAACTACTGGGTTTAGAGCTATGCAGTGGCCCTTGATTTGGTACTTGTGCAGCTCTCAGCTTACTTTGCTGTTTTTAACTGGTCATTGTACTGTTTCAGTTAGTGTTGCCATAATTATCTCTTATCTGGTCTGTGCTTCATCATTTTCTTTGGGTGATTTGTTTACTAACAGTGTGCCTTGCTATTGTACCGAAATTTCTATTTAGAAAAGGGTGTGGGTAAGAATAGAGAATATTTCTTAATTCTAACAATACTGAATTTGGTCCTTGAAATGGCAGTTTAACTGTGTTTCACAGGTTAGCATTTGGATGTATTGCTTGGTTGTAGCTGTATAGAATACTGAGTATTATTGATTTGTATTATTAGGAAAAAGTGGCATGATTCACTTGTCTGTATTCTGCAAATAGAACATAACAAATAAGCAGAAAAGATGTTGCAGTCTAAGGCTTTTCATTTGCCTTTGGGAGTCGTGTATACAGGCAAAGTAACAAAGCTTTCTTTTGTCATTATAGATCACTGAAGATGCCCTAATGGCCGGAATATTGATTCTAACTTAACTTATGTCTCCAGCTTGCATTTAATTTACATTTTTGCTTAGCCTATCTTGCTACAGTCCTCACATTATTAAGAACAGAAAGCAGCTTGATTTAGCTTTGATGTTCACGAGAAATTCCATCTCTGCCACTTGGTAGGCTGTTTTTCCCATCTCTTCAAATGGAACCCTTTCTCACGAAGTGGCACTTGAAATCTTTGCAGATGAATGGTTATCAAGTAGCACTCTCAACATTAATTAAATTCTAAGGTCTGATTAGTGTGCTGATGCGTATGATTTTCCTCCTCTACATTTCATAGTGTTACATAAAATACTGTAAATTGCCTTAATGGAAAGCAGTGAGGGGTTCTAGGGGTTCATCTTACTTGGGTAGCTAGGTTTTATGAGTATTTTGTTCTACATCTTACTGTAGGAATATATTTTGTTTGCAATTTGGCTGCTTTTTGATGCAGAGTATTTCATTTTGGAGATTTGTTTTAGATAGTGTGAAGTATGCATCTTTAGCAGCTTTATGTCTAGATAGGAGGTAGGGGAAAGTGGCATAAGGATGAAAAAAAATCTGTCCCATGGTGTAGTTTTGTATACTTTTGTTAGCCCACCATGGGTGAAGAATTATACGAACTATGAAGTCTCCCAAACTTTAGGGTCCCCAAACATCAATACTTTCTAGGCTGTGGGGTAAACTTTAGCTGGCCTATGTTCCTGAGCAGCACTGCTGTTTGCAGTGAAGAAAAGGTACTGACTAGGAAATGAAGTCTAATGAATCATTTCTCTGGAAGTAAAATGAACAATGGTACCCATCATCATCTTTCTACATGTGTGACCTGGCTTATAACTATACTAGGCATGTTTAATGCTACCTAGATGGCATTCCCCCTGCTTGTAGATTGTGCACGTAATTGTGTCCTACTGGTTGGTTTTGGCTGCCATATTTTGAACTCCCTGATCACTGCCAGTGAGTTTTCCTGTGTGCAACTTTAGCAATATTTTTTAAATGAGGGTCTGTTTTCTCAGTGGCTGTATGAGTGTGGAGTTGCTATATGTAAATGGAGGGGGGGGGTGCATGCTATATGTAAATGTGGGCAGTGCAGGTAACTTGAACCATTGCAAAAATGCTTTCTAAAAATGTCTCATTGACTGTAAGGGTTGACTACTTTTTGTCATCTGGAAAACCTTCTGGGATTTGTAGTTGAATGGCACATTTGTGAGGCCTGTACGACCCACAGTCTGCACCATGATGGCACATAAACCCCATACTAATTATCTGCCTTGAATTTTTCAGTCTCCTGAGCACAATTAGATATGTCTGCAGCTTTTGCTGGTCTTCACTATACAAATCATGGGTGATGTGCAAGAGTGGATGTTGATAATGTTTACTACCAGCATGTTGCGGATTTTTAAATTTAGTAATGGTTCTGATATACCTGCAGCTTGTTGCACATTATATTTTTCTCTAGCAAGTACTGCTGTAAATTTGGTGCTAAGAACTGTGTTTGATAGCACAGAGCTGTCAGACATGGATCTTCCAATTACTGGTACAGACATAGTCTGTTTCATATCCTGTGAAACTTCTAGTTCAGTTAGTATGCAGAGTGTAGGAAAAAGAGATATGTTTGTCATGTAAACAAAAATAGCAAGTACCCACTGAAAATGGATCTTGAAACAGGGTCTACACTTGTCTGGTTGTATTTAAGAATTCTTAAGTACATTTAATTATATAATAAATTACATTTTCATTCAGAAATCAGGTAGATGGGCATGCATTTCTACCACACAGATATCAGAATATCTGCAGCCAATATGATATTAAGAGTAAGAGTTCACTTGTTTGTGTGTTTTCCATTAGAACCTCATCAGTTTTATTGCATAAATGAGGAGCATCTACTCATTACACTGTTACTGTCTGGCATGCATTTACTGAAAAGTTGTTTATCGAGAAACGTACCATGCAGCCAAGTGCCGCCTGAAAACAGTAGTGTAGAGAAAAATCAGAAGTACAAGTCCATCAATACATACTGAGGAGGCACAATGCATTAGTTATGAAAGTGGTGGTATAGTTTTAAAAGGATTAAAAGCTAAAGTCACTTAATATACATACAATGAAAGTTGTACAGGTTGGCAGCAAGTTAGAAAAAGCAGACCATAGCAGAGCTAAAAATACAAGCATTAAAAATGAAGTTGAACTGCAGAAAATTCTAGAAAATGTCTGTCAGGCAGTAGATGTGCAGAGGAACTAGTGGGCGTTTAAAACAATGATATGAGAAGATGGTTACTAGATAATGGAGCAGCCGAATGTTGGTAGTCTTTCTGGTGTCCGTACTGGACCCAGAGGATCCTTTTTAGAAAAGTCCTAAGGATAAGCACTGGTAGAGTTTTTAGTAGAGTCTAGAAAAGAAGCTGCTGTTAAAAAAGGAAGAGCATATAAAATATTGCATGATAACTATAACAGTCAATCAGAGGACGTTTGACAGGATTGAGAAGAAAGTTTGGATAAGCGAGTCACAAAGAAACAATTGGGGGGGAGTGATATATGTATGTCTCCCGAATATTTAACAACATCTAGATGATTTAGGATTTTTGCTTGGAAATGTTTCCATAGATGTTTTTATACCCCAAGTAGACTCCAGGGAATATTTCCTCAGGTAGACAGCAAATGTTGGAGGTATGATGGAGAAGAAAGATGTAATTGGGAACATATTTTCTGGGAATATAATGTGTTGGCAGACTTTAAAGATTCCCTGTTGACTACTGTATCAGAGATACTGCATGAGCAAATAGGTGCATCTAGGGAAGTGATTTTCTGAGCTATGATACAGAATCTGAACTGATTAGGCATAGTAAGGCCTTGCTGAGTCTAATTATGGGAGCTGCCAAAAAAAGCAGTTACTAAAAATGGAAATCAAAGTCTAAACAAACTGTACTAGAAGTAGTGAATATAGTAACAGAGATAAAGGAACTGGAAGTGGGATCTTTAGAAAATGGTAGGAGCAAATTACATTGGAAAAAATGGGAATTGTGGGAACATTGCATACAGGGGAGGAAATGAGGTTTAAAAGAAGACAAGATGTGAATGAGCAATGCAGTGTTTGACTGACAGTAATTGGGTAGATTGTAAGTGATGCATAATGCTTGAAACTAAAATTATATCAGTATGGTTTGTGATGTACAATGCTTGCAACTAAGATTGTCAGTATGGTTTGTTTTCATTTATTTAACTGTATGATTGCTTATGTCATAAGTGATAATTTAATAAAGATGTTTCTTGTTTAAAAAAAAAAAAAACAAAAACAAAAAAAAAAGGATGACAGAACAGTCTCATATGAGGGGTCCTCTGCAGGGTGTAACAGCTGGAATCTCCGTCATGTGAGCCCTGTCTTAGCATAGTTCTTTATGATGTGTAGATCCAACACTCAGGGCATGTACATTGTTCCCTGGTGGCACACAGTCCATGGCATCATTATACTAGGCTTTTTTGACAGTTCCACATTTCTCCTCTTGATCGTAATATACTTCATAAGAAATTTCCTATTTTTAATGCCAGAGAAATCCAACCATTGTAAGTGTGTCTGTCAACATTTCACCTTCCAGGATCCCCAGAAGAGCTGCCTGTTAAACTAAGGGAAGAGAGTGACATATAAGCTTCATACAAGTGCTAGAGCTGTGACCTGGCCACATGATACAGGGAGAGAGAAAAGCTGGAGGACTTCCTTACTAGCAGGGTGACTGCAGTGGGAGGTGGCTAGTACAGAGCTGGGCAGGTACATCCTGCAAATGATCACCTGAAGGAGTTTAAGAGGATGGAGAAGATAAAACAACAGGCCAAGCAATACTTCTAAGGCATCTGCATCCTGACAGAGACATAAACTGTTATTCGACTAATGTAAGACTGTAGTCACAACCATTGTCAGATAATAGCTGTGTCTGTGCTAGAAGAGACACCCCTTCACAAGCGAGTCTGATGGTACTAATGCTTCCCTCCCACATTTGACTGCATAGCTGGCCATCCATCTCTCATGGAGCATTTAGTCTGTAGTTGATGGCTCTGAGGTTAAATTTGGCTCAGAGAAGAGTATTCCTTTCTCATTCACCAGAATTGAAGACATAATGGTGAGGATAGTGCAAGGTTCTCTCTTTGTTTTGATCACTGTAATGTATAATTTGTGGGGCCTACAGTCCTTTGATCTGCTCCACTGTCCCCAGATATATCACAGTGGTGAACAGTGATGTGGATATTGTAAATGGACTTAATTAGGTTACAAAGCAGATTTGTCTCATAAAGGTATGTGTACTCGTGTAGCCGCAAGGCAATTACACAGAGGTATAGACTGCACAGCAGTTATTTTATTAATGTATTCATTTATTTACTTAGTTAAAATAGATTAGGAAACAGGCAGAAATGAGGTCTGAAGAATATTCCAAGATGTCATTGTCACAGCTGACTAGGGCACATAAAACTAAGGGAATTTTGCTTGCCAGTACAAGGAAAACAGGATGGCAGCTTTGTCTGCAGCTACAATGCAGCCCACTAACTTAGGACACAGCCTGGCAGATGTTGAATGGTGTGTAGCATGCCTGTAAAGGACAGTCCAACCAATCCCCACATGACGCAAAGCTTACCTGTACTTAGAGACTTCAGCTACAGATAAAATGCCTCATGTAGTGGAGAGAGTAATATGCATGAGGCACAAAGAGAGCAAAAACAAGCTGAGTAAAGACAAGAGTACTGGCACAGATGGGAAAAATTGGCATTTTGCCAAAGACACATGAGTTCTGAAATCTGAACCCTAAATGGCAAGGTCAGTACTAAATTATAACTTTGATGGCATCATTTAGGGATTTCAGAAGGGTATGTTATCAACATCAAACTGACAGGGGCAGTGCATGAGGTTTTTTGTAATCACATGTTTCTCATTGGTAAGGGAGTGCTTTTTGTCAAAGTTAACTGTTGTCAGTTGTTTGAATTTTGGAAAAATTTAAACAATGTCTATTTGGATGTTTTAAACTTAGTCCTGAAGTTTGTAAACATAAATTTAGAGAGCACAGAAGAAAGGTGAATGACAGGGTGAGTGATTATACGGCATAAGTGTGTGTTTACTTTCATAGGTGGTTGAGTGGATGTCAGGTCTCTACATTTAAAAAGCTAGAAGACTTTTGATGAGGGAAGAAAACATTCAGTACTCTGCCTGAGGATGAGGACATGGGAGTCTCACAGCCGGCCTTAGGCATAGGCCAACTAGACGGTCACCTAGGGCACAATTCTAGTAGGGGTGCTTTTCCTGTATTTATTTGGTGTAGGTAGACCAGAATGGGGGGCACCAGGTTGTGAGGTGGGGGCGCCATGGAGCCCTTTTGCCTAGGGCAGCAGTTGACCTAAGGCCTCTCCTGAGTCTGGTTGGTAGACTAGGAGTCTTAACACTGCTGAAGAGATTCGGAGGCAAGTAGACCTTGTAATAGCTAGCAGATCAAAACTGTACACTGCACATGGGTATATGGGGACCATTGCGGGAGCCTGAATCATCACACAATATTCCACAAGGAAAGGGGAAAAACACCAGTTCTACTGCATGCCTGGGTCTTGGGATCAAGTGCTTTCATTATAACCAAAGGGATATTTGCAGTAACAGTGTCTACTGAGACAAGTTGGGGAACAAAGGTCATAGGAGGTAGCAAAACAGTGGTTGCATTAAGAAAATGGTGGGCTGTTTGGAGACAGCTGCTGCATTAAACCGCCATAAGAATCTGTACACTTCTGGTAGAGGGAAAAAGAGATCATAGTCAAAAGGAATAAAACATCAGACCTAACTAATGTTAAGCCTGTGGGGGTTGTAAGGGGAAAAGTACCTGCCCAGGTAGTTCATTTCACTTAGAACCTTGAGTAGGGTACCCTTTCAGGTACCATTGGCCAAACTGGGTCTGGATTAGGAAAGGGCAAAGGTACAAGCAAGTGGCAGTGTTCAACAATATCCCAACAGATATTTTAATAAGACATTATTTTGACAATGCATTGTCTTGTGTACAGTTGTTTATATGCAGTCAGATGCAGGGAAGAAAGCAGAGGAAGTGACCCAGTGCTCACAGCTCCGACTAAGGGTAATGATGTGGCTGATGTGTGTGTGTGTCTGTGTGTGTGAGGGGGTAGTTAATAATCAGCATGAAAATGAGAGAGAGCTGTTGAAAGGTATGGGGCTTTCTTGGAAGGAGCCTGGAGTAATAGTAAGCATGAAGTTTGAGGCACCACTGTCAGAAGGCAAAAGACTTCCTTTGGTGGGAAACTTGGGGGGGGGGGCATCACAAAGAAAACTCTGTCAGACTCAGCTGTTAGACCATAATTTACAGAGCTTTGAGGAAAGGTATCCAAAAAGGAAGATCCTGAGCTTCAAGGGCAGGGTGAGTCTGTGCACTAGGACAAAGGGTTATTTTACAGAGAAGGAGTGATACCAAGGGCCTGCATTTGGGCAGTTCTGGCAAAGCCTATGATATTTCCTTTTCAGGCCATATTGCACAAAGTGTACAAAAAGAATGCCTAGGCATAATTTCTATTGGTAGGTATCACAAAATACGTGACAAGGTTCTAGAAGATGTGATCAGTGCTAGAATGTTGTAAGAGAAGAGATAAAGATGAAACTGCTTGTTGCTTTGATGCCTTTGTATATTTGTTTTTTAGACATCTTTATTAAATTATCACTTGCGACACAGGTATACATACAGTAACAGAAAAGAAGACAGATCATATTAATATTTTTTATATTAATGCATTATATATTACATATGCTTTTCTTTTTAGCAGTTACTCATGCCAACATTACATTAATTGCTCAATTCCTGCCTTTCCTTAAACCTTACCCCTCCTCCTGAATGTTATTCTTCATTTATTTTTGTGTAATTTGCTCATTTTCTTTTCTAAAGATCTTGACCCTAGTTCTTTTATCTCCTTTACGGTGTTCAGTACTCCAGCTGTAGTTGGTTTAGATTTAAGTTTCCATTGGCTAGCAGTTGCTTTTTTGGCAGCCAGTAGCTTTTAATGTAGTAAGGCCTTACTGTATATAGGCAGCTCAGACCCTGTGTTCCAACTCAACAGAATAATTTCCTTAGTTACAGTAATTTGCTCCACAACATTTCTGACAGAGTACTCTGAAGAGAATCTATAAAATATGCCAGCACAGTATATTTCTAAAATAGATATCATCAGTTATCTCTCTTTTCCATCATACATTGCTGTCTACCTCATGGAGAAATCCTCAAAAATCATGTTCTCAGATACCCCTCTCTTTTCCATCACACATCCAGAATTTGCTATCTACCTGAGGAGAAATGATGTGAAGTCTGGTTGTGTTATACAAATAGTTACGCAAACACCTCAAAGCAAAAATCCTTAGACTGGGAGTCATGCAGATTCCTTCCATTGTTCCTTTGTAAATTGGCTTTCCAGTCCCTTTCTATTCTTTTCTAACATCCTCTGATCAGTTCTTTGTCATCATGAAATATTTTATATACCCTAAGACTGATCCATTTTTCTAACAGCAGTGTTTTACACTCAACAAAAAACCTATTAAAACTAACCTTTAACTTAGCACTTCCCATATCCCTTTCTCTTTGCCTGTACTCTTATCAATCCCTTTTAGAGTCGGTAGTCTCTAACTTTCATTTCAAACTTCTGCTTGGCCTCATTCCACTCTATTACTGCTTCCTCTCTAGTTATTTGCTTTCAGTACCTTGGTTCCTTTGCCAGTTTTCTCACCTATATTCCAGCCTCCTCTTGCATATTTTCTGTACCCGCTCCTTGTAATCCCTATTTGCAAAATCTCCTTTCTCCATTCTCCTGTTGGCTTATTTCTTAGAACACTTTCTACAACTTTATGAATATAATATTTTGTATGGTTTTTACTATTTTCCTTAAGGATCTGCATCCAAAATTCTGTGTGCACTCTATTTCATGAACTTCCTCTTCAACTTCATTGTCATCTGTTTCCAATTTGAATTATAACTTTCTGCTTGTGTTTTATATGCTTGCACACATACATATAAGCCTTAACTCTGCAGATTTAAAATATTTGTACAAGTCAGGTAATTCTAAACCACCTTGTTCTATTGGAAGGATCAACTTGCCCCATTTAACCCTTGCCCTGTTCCCCTTCCAGATAAATTCCTTCAACTCTTTACTAATTAATAACCACAACTTCTCCTCTGGTTGATAAAAAATATCCCTGACCCATATATAAAACTAAAGGGACCAAAACATTTTCACTGCTTGTATCTTACTATCCGTGTCCATAAATGAAAGCTCCAGTTTTTCCATTTTTGTACTATTTTTTAGTCCTACATATCCTTGACTTCTATAATACATGGCTTTTTAATCGAAGTTCCTAAATACATCATCGTATTGCATCCCCTTAAATATGGGTATTGCTGAATCAGAACATGATGGGTACATAATTTATAGCTATAGCCTTTATTTTAACTTAATTTTATATACCAAAAGTACTTGAAAGTGTCTCAAAATGTTCAACCCATGTCCTTTTCTGGATTTATCAGGTACAAAATAAAATCATCTGCAAATAAAGCCAGCTTTTCAGGATTACCATACCAATTGTATCATTGCATTTCCAAGTCCCTTATTTTCTTTGCAAGTGGCTGTAAATATAAGCAAACAACAAAGGGGGAAGTGGACAATCCTGCCTGGTTCCTCTGTTCATGCACAACTTATTGGAAAGGAACACAGGAATACTCTCACTGTAATTCTTGACTCCAATCCTTTGTATAGCCTCTAATTAACCTTATTATTATATGAGGGAATGCAAAGCTTCCATTGCCCTCCCCATAAGATCCCAGTTTACTCTGTCAAGTGTTGTGTCTGCATCAAGACCCACCAACAAGTGGTATTTTCTTACATTCTGCTTCCCTGTGGATCATCATTTTTAAATTAAAGTTGTCAGATGTGTGCCTTCTCTCCACAAAACCACATTGATCCTTATCTGTCAATTTTGGCAACACTTTTGACATTCTTTTAACTAGTGTAGGCATTAACACTTTATAATCACAGTTTAAAATTAAAATGGATCTACATGAAGTTGGGGCTAATGAATCTTTACTAATCTTAGGTAATACAACCACCATAGCTTTCTTCCAGGATGTTAGTGCTTCCCCTCATTTTAGATTGGAGAAGAGTTTTATGTAGGTCATGTAGTAGGAAGTGTGATAAGATCCTATCAAGGAGGATGTAATTCAGTAATGGCCTACTCCTGCTACTAAGAAGCTGCTGACAGTTTTGCTATGAACAGTGGAGTAGTATAGGAAGTTTGTCCCTTACTTATAATAAACACACCAGTCTTAGATCTTCCTTGTTTCTTTTCTGGGATAATATACTGATAACAATAGAGCATTAGTGGGAACAGCCCGAGTGAAGAAATTCACAAAAAATTAAAACAAACTAATTCACCTTACTAGAAAGAATAGATCAGGTGAGGTTCTCTGGACTCCAGACTGTGACCATATGTTTGGAATGCTTGGAGATTTTTGGTGGATCTGCTGTAATAACCCTGTTGTGACTTCAGTCAAAAATGCATTATATAAATGAGTCAAACCATGGGGTGTTGGCTGTTTCCATGCCACTTATCTTAACCCTGCCAAGGCATTTGATAGATTCCCTATGTAGACATTGTTAAACTCATCAGGTTAGAAAATAACGCCTGTATTACTTGATGGATTGCTAAATGGCTCTATAGTCATACCAAGAGACTGAGACTTGAATGAATTATTAGTGGAGCCCCTTATGGTACTCTGATGGGCCCCCTTCTCTTTGCCATCTACTTCTCTAATGTGAAAACAGATGCCAGGTTTCGTGGTTGACCAAGTCTGCCGATAACTGCCAACTGGATGCCATTATTGAATCCCCACAGACTTGTATTCTTCCAGAAGAGCTCGAGAGATTCAACACCTGGTATTCAGATCATGGCCTTTGATTTGATGTAAAAAAAATGTAATTCCAACTAAGAAACAAGTCTTTTCCTTCTGATTGTAACATAAATTAAATCTTGCCTAAGGTCAGCACAGCAATTAGAGAGCTGTAAGCAATTTCGTTAGTCACAATCTTCCTTCATAGAACAGAACCTGTGGTCATTACATCCTGCCTTGATACTGAAGAAGCTTTGTGATAAGGCCCTATTCCTACAAGTGTACTGTGACTTTTGTCATTGTATAATAACCTGCAGTCACTACATCCTACCTCTATATTGCAGGAGCTCTGCCACAAGACCCTACTCTTGCAAGTTTACTGAGACTTTTGTCATTGCATAGTAGCCGGCAGTCACTACATGAAGCCTCTGTACTGCAGAAGCTCTACCACAAGGTCCTACTCCTACAAGTGTACTGAACATTTTGTCATTGTGTAATATAAGCACATTTAACATGAACCTTGCTGTATATTAACTTTAACCAGTCACATACATGCCTGCTGTGTGGTTAAAAGTCTGTCGGAAATAGTCCATGCACTCTAAGGACTTCTTACTAAGTTGGCCCCTATCCCCTTTTTCTTGACCAGTAGACTATATTGCATATGGCAATTATTTAGTCTCAGGAAATGACTGAAAACATTTTTTTACTTTGTATCTCTGTTCTAATTGCTTTGCACTGGGTAGAAAGTGATTACTGTGCGTCATAATTTGATCTGAGGGTGGAAAACCAGCTAAGTTTGGCTTCGCTTTGCTCCCCTACCCTAACCCCCACTTTCCACCCACTCCTCTTACTCTAATATTATACTTTCTACAAACACATTTCATTTGTGACTCTTATTCCAAAACTCTCCCCAGTGACTTCACTACTTCTATACATTTACTTCTGTTTCTTACATCCTGATCTCCATTTAATTTTTAGCCCCATTCCCAACTTTCTCCCTCCCATACGATTTTGCACTATAACCATTCATTATCACAACCCTCTCTAATAGTACCTATCTGTTCCGCATTGTAGCTTTTACTTTTCCCAAATAAACCCTCATTTCTTCTTACTTTGATTACATCATTATACTCTAGCCTTTCATACCCCTCTATTCCTTACATTTCAGAGAGGATACCAGAACAACCTAACTCTCTTCTTTTATTGACAATACTTCTGTCCTTACATATCCTCTAACAGCTTTCAAAATCCACCATCACTAAATCTCCTTTTGCCCTGCAACTTTTTGTTTCCTTCTTCACTGCTGCTTCCCCACTTCATGACATCTATAAAATACAGATCCCTGTACTTATGTTACTCTTCAGCTCATTCTGTATTCTTCTCCTCCTACCTTACCATCTTTTAGCCTATCATGACTCAATATCCCTCAACATCTCTCCCACTCTGTCTCAGCCACCTATCCACACTTCCTCTTTACACTCTTCGTACACTGCACTAAACCTATTTAATATTGCCCCTCACCTTTATTCCAAATATAGACTGATTAACTGCACTTCACCTCAAACCAAAACAAAATTAAGTGCAAGAATCCTAATATACCAACATCATTCTAGGAGGAGATATATACCCTAATCCTGGCTCTACCTATCACAATGAACACAAAGATAATTCTCTCCAACACACTTTTCTAACCCAATAATAGCCAATCTCCAACCCTTGTGATGTAATCTTTACTGCAGTAAATGTTGGAAGCTCAAAGAAATAAAACTGCTGAATTGCATGCCTGGAATACTCAGCATAAGCCTGACATTCTTGCTGAAACTGAAACTTGGCTTAAACCCAGCATAAACGACTCAGATGTTGTACCTCCTGGCTATAATTTCATCTTTAATGACCATATAAAGAACAAAGATGGTGGTATTGCTTTAATATTTCCCAACATCTACCACAGTTCCCCTTACAACAAACCAAAAAAAATCAGTTTAGCAGAGCTTCTTGTTGCATACAGTTATAAACAACTATGTATTATTGTAGTTTACATCCCTCCTGGTGATATGCAGCTATACTGGAAGATATCCTACACTGGATATCTATAACATTTCCACAAGAAAAAAATATTACTAGGTGATGTGAATGTCAGTTGACTAGACATAAACTCTGTGTTCCCTTCATCTAGCATGCACATATATGGTTTCCCACAACTAATAAATAGCCCCGCACATTATAGCAAGACATCAAATTATGTTAGAGTAGAACAGGGGTTTGCAGGCTTCACTATCAAAAGAGCCATTTTGGCCCCTCTCCCACCAAACAAAATTCATTGGGAGCCACAAAACCTATTTGACCCCTAAAATGAAGATAACACCGTGTATAAAGTTTTATATACAGTTGTTATACTAAATATAAAAGAACTACGTTTCTAAGAGCGATACTTAATATCCGTCCCTATTTTTGTTCCTTTCTTGGGATTGCTCGATCGATCTCAGTGTGTGTGTGTGTAAAATGCATGTTAACAGAAACCATGTTATTCTAGCAAGTTTCTGAGTTTATAAGAGCAATATTTAAAATCCATCCCTATTTTTGTTCCCCTTTATTTGTGGCTCTGTCCAGATTTCTTGTGGTAAGACTTTGAGAGGTATGGAAACCTTTCGGGAGATGATGCTGCTGCACGGGGATTGCTTAATCGCTCTGTGTGTGTGGAATGCATGGCAACAGAAATCATGTTATTCTAGCAAGTTTATATATTTATAAGAAGAATATTTAAAGTCCATCACTTGATCTCTCTCAGTGTGTGTTGTGTGGTGGAGTGGCCATTATTTTTCAAAGCTACAGGGAGCCACTGCAGAGGGGTGAAAGAGCCACATGCAGCTCCAGAGCCGCAGGTTGCAGACCCCTGGACTAGATCCCAGTGTTAGACCCTAGCAAATACACCACAACAGATACAATGTCAGATTCTCAGTGATCATCTCCTAATCTGTATGACCCGACATCTCACACATTCAGTTAAATTGCACATTTATAAAACAACACACAACCTTTGCAAGTTTAGCCCAGAAATGCTCCTTACTACCCTATCAGTTATTACCTGGAACTTTCTAAAAATCAGCCCCTCGGACAACGTTGTAAATTAATTCATTACAACTTTTCTAAATATCCTAAATAGCCTTTCTCCTCCTAGAAGGAAGACAGTAAAAATAAATAATGTAATTTGGCTATCCAAAAAGAGTAGAGTACTAATGCAGGATAGAGAAAAAGCATAGAAAGAATGGCAAAAATATAAAACACCTCAATATCTTAAACTTCAGAATGTTGTGCAGTCGTGCTAAAAGGCAAATAAAACAAAACACTATACTGTAATAACTTTCAGAATAATACTAAACACAACCCTAAAAAAATTTGGCCATTCATTAAAGAAAGCTTGAATTCCAGCCAAAAATTCAACCCAAACCCCCTCTCCTGATAACTCACCACTGGAAACTGCAATGCAGTCCAACTCTTATTTTATAGATAGTATAGCATCTCTTACCAAAGATTCCTCATCATCTAGTCCCAACTCATCCCAAAAGCCACATAACACTTCCAGCTTTACCTTCAAATGGGTGCCCACATCCTATATAAAACTACTCTGAAGCAAACTTAAACCATACACTTCTTCAGCTGATGACTTTCCAAGTGAGTACCTAAAAATAGCAGCTAATAGCATTCCCTTCCCTGTTTCAATCCTTATAAATAGGTATATCCAGGAATCCCACGTTGCCTCTCTCTAAAGTCATACATTATCCCTCTGCACAAAGGAGGAAATTCAACAGACATTAATAAAATTAGATCTGTAGGACTATTATCTCACTTGCCAAAATACTTGAAAAATGTATTCAGAAACAGTTGCTAGACTATCTCCTGCAGGAAGAACTCCTGTTCCCTACACAACATGGCTTCTGTCCTTCCCTTATTAGCAAAACCCTTCTAACCTATATAGATTGTCAGTAAAGCTAGAGATAACGACAAACTAGTTTCTTCGTATTTCTAGACTTGTCACAGTAAACTTCTACTTCAGATGTCCTAACTAGGTCTCTCTCAGCCCACTCTTCTGTGGTTCAAAAGCCACCTGTCCAATAGGTATCAGTCAATAAAAGGCCACTCCAAACTCTCCTTACCTCCAAGTCACTACTGGTGTACCACAAGGCCCTATCCTTGGTCACCTCCTCTTTTACATTTTCACCAAAACCCTCTATATATCCGCAAAACAGGCCACTCTAAGGCAGATAGCCTAGTATGAACCTATGAACCTATGAACCTATGAACAATACAACATGCAGATGATTCCACTTTAATTCGCACATCTGACAATGTGGCACACATCCAAAAAATTACTCGGGAAGCTTATCAGTCACTGAAACATGGCTATAACTCACAACTCATGCTCAATCCAAAAAAGACCAAACTACTATCTTTTGCCCCACATCCCTCACTCATGAAAAAAAAAAGTTTAAAGTCCTGTCTCTTGATAATGCAACCATTGAAGTCATTTCTGATAGTAAGTTATTAGGGGTGATCGTAGATGATCTTACATTCAACCTTCGTATACAAAATCGCATAAGTAAAACTCATCACAAACTAGGGACGCTTTACAGAGCCCAAAACTTTCTCACTGACACAACTAAACCTACACTTGCCACTACTTTTCTCCTCCTTCTACTTCTTTATGGCGCTCCCATCCTGACCAACCACCAGGCTTCAGAAAAAATTAAAACTTGAACAATGCTATAACAACATTGTTGAGTTTGGAGCAAATACCTCTTTCAGAGCCTCACCACTGTATAGCACAAAAAAGCCTAAATTGGTTAGAACTGCCTCATCAACTAACATATATACATCATCTTAACACCCCTAAAATTATCTAGCATCCATCTGCCTGTCCAGTACTAAAAAGCATTCTATACAACTATGTTCCTAAGTCTATCATTGCAATCCAGTGACCAACAACTCCTGTCTGTCTACAAACCCATCAGATCTGCTGGGCATTGTATGTACTTGTAGAAGGTCAATAAGGCCTGCAGCTCTTTCTGTATCTGTCAGGTCAGTACCCTCTGTCCCATCATTTAAAACCACTCTGAAAGACTTCCTAGCTAAAATCTGGCTCTGTTCTTGCTCAAAACCAGGGTAGACTATATCCCTAAATGTGAGCAAGTACCTTTTCATTCCTTATACCTGCTTTACTCTCTCTTTTTCATTTACTTACTCTCTTCCCTGACTTTCTGTCTTAATATACTGTAAGCCTTTTTTTCACTCACTTCGTATTGCAATTCCTGTTTATATTAGACTAACTTACCTTTAATTTTTCTACAAACTGTCTAAAATTGCTCTAAAAATTAAATGATTTTCATATAACTTGTATCGAATCTTAACCAATGTTTTTATATTATGTCTATTTTGTTATAATTATTTCAACTGCAGATATTTTTGTTTTATTTTTGGAGATTGTAAAATTATTGTTCTTAAAATGTTTTATAATAATTTGGAGCTTTTCTCTCTGGACCTCTGAAAATGGGCTTCTACCCAATCAGACTTTCCAGGTAATCAAATGTCAGTAAATAAATAAATTGACAGTGAACTGTCCTTTAATAATCAAGTATCAGTTATATTCAGGAAATCTTTTTACATTGCTGAGTTAATTATCAAGGGTTTATCATTGAGGTCCAGAGAGGTCTTAGTCCCCCAGTATTCTTTCCTAATTAGGATGATCATTGCATTTAAAACTGTTTGGTGTGCTTCTCACCAAAATGTCACACCTTAAATGACTCCAATGTTTCTTAACAAATAGAAATAAAGAGCTAGAATGTCTTATCCTGATAGATTAAAATACCTTTCACTTTTGCCCATCTTATATAGACTCTCTTGTGGAGATCTCTGCCTTGCTTTTTAAGCTTTGAAACCCCCTGATTTAATAGATCATACCCCCTTCAAAAGCATTGGTAATTTTTGGAACATGAATGGGGAAATATTGGAGGATTAGGACCATTACCATAAGGATTCTCTATCTGTGGAACAAACTTGCCTTGCTTGTTAAATGGTTATCATCTTAACTTCCATCAAGTTCAGACTTGATGGGTTCACATAAAATTACCCAAACGGTTAAGAGTGTTTCCATAATCTTGAAAAGAGGTAAATCTACCAACAATAACTTGCTAGACTGCATGACTAAGCAGTATATCATTGTTTGGACTGCCTGCCTAGTACTAACATAAGAACTTACAGTTCAGTCGACACACATTTTAGATACTTTAATGTGAAGATTATAATGCTTTGAAGTGACGTTTTAGTGAGCAAGCCAGAAATGCTGTTATACTGGTTCACACAGTTTGATCAGTTCATGGTTTACTAGCACTATTGCATTGCATCAGTCTAGGTTTTATTAAAAAAGTATGAAACACAGTGTATTGTCTGTCCTCCCCTTATGTATGCATGGTCCCACACACACTGCCGTGAAGGCTAATGTTACCAGACTGGGTTCATCAAGCACCTGTCTCCTAGAATGGCACCTAGTGGCAGCCATTGATAACATGCTTGCCTTTGCATGCATGGTAGCAGGTTTACCTAACATACAACTCCATCTTCTTCCCCCAGGATAGTTGAACAGGAAAATTGTGCTCACTTCCACCCACCCCTGTCCAACTGTTCTGTCTGAACTTAGTTTATCTGGGCTGCAGTGAGAGCTTTAGTCCTCTGCTGCACCACATAGCTCTGTCTAAGCTTTGATTATTCCCATTTGCATCATCATATTTATTTGGCAGAGTTATCTAAGTGAGAACTAAAGCAACCTTTCTTGGATTTAAAAATGTATAAAAATTGATTATATGGTTAAATGGGAAAATATTTTTAATATTTTCTATCACTTAATCATAATTGATTTATTATATGTTTCTGACCTTTAAGAATAACATAGTTTCTCACCATTCTGGATTTTATTTCCACAAGGACACAAAAACAACCTTTACAAAGATGTATAGAACTTCAGTATGTGCAGAGTTCTGACTTCTCTTTTTCAGCTAGTGAAAAGGTAGAAGTACACTGCTATAGTACAGTTAGATATCTTACCTTATATCTGTACAAGTATCACCTGGCATGAGGTTAAGCTAGTCCCCAGTGCTTTCCTTTATACATTGTTTGTTGCTTTCAGGTTAAAAAGATAAGCAATCTTTTCAGACTTTTTTCTGTTCAGCTGACACCACATCATGGTTAACAGAAATATGTCAGACTACTAGTCTATAAAAATATATAATGAGTTTTGAGTTAGTGGATTCATTTTATAGGATATGCTAGGAAGTTCAGTGTTAATGCCATTAGGCCTAAGCTTGAAAAGGAAAAAAGCCATAACAGTCACTGTTCAGCTGCATCTTGTTACACTGGACGAATTGATTTTAAAGCAATCAGTTATATTTTTTGTCTGACACTAATGAATACTTAGATGCCAGCCCCTTTTACAGGCTGCATACTTTAATTAGGACATCTACTGATCTGCTGTGTAGGCTTCAATTGATGCTTTTTATCAGGAGTTAAAAGTAGAATGTTGATCACATGCACTTTGCTTTCCTTTGCAGGTTTTACCTCTAACATTGGAGACCTGCTTTAATTTAGTAATTGTTTGTCCTAATGGAATATAAAAGCTTCAGCAAAACATGCTGCAATTTGCTCAATGAGTTGTGATGGAATAGGGATTTTTAGAATATCTGCTTCCTACTGCTGCACAAATAAACCAGCTTCCAAGTACAAGCTCTTAATTGACAGAGTAATTTGCATAAATATTAAAATGATTCATACTGAACTTACTGCATCTATCTGCATTGGTATATTTACTGCATGAATCTGTTTTAGAATATTTAGAAACTATAGAAAGTGTCACTGAACCTTATCAGTTTTATGGCTGCTGAATCACATTTCGTGTCCCAGTTTAAGAAATATGTTGATAATAGGCTTCAGCTTTATAAGTCAGTTAGCTGTATGAATAGTACACTGGAAGAGAGAGAGAGAGAGAACTGACTTGTGGTTAGTGAAACATGACTATTTTGTTGTGAAGTTCTTCTAATGCAGTAAATGTGGTATAAGTTTAACATTTGGACTCTTAACATTGCATTTGGTACATGTTCATAGAGATACAAACCTTTAACAATGTAAAGAGAAGGGACTTCAGTCACAGTTTTTGTAGTTGTAGTCAAAATAATGTGAAATGATGCCTCAATCATAATGTCCATTATGCAAAAATAGATTTCTGAGTTCCTTTGTATTTTTAAAACGTTATCTTGCAGTGCTGATTTCACTGACTTTTGATACGTCTCTTTCTGAAGGCTGATAACATATTGATCTTATGGCCTAGCTCTGCTTCTGTAGTTTCTCCATGGTGTAACAATGCAATACAGCTCTTTTACGTTAGCAAAGAATATCAAGAGCATTGCTTGTAACACTGTCCATGGTTCTGCAGTAAAGATATTATTTCTACATTGTGATTTTTAAGTTTTTACTGAAATTTTAAATCAAAAGAAGGAAATTAAATAGAAAAGTAAACAATGGAGAATGGGAATAAGAAGCCACAGACAGATATTAATTTGTGAGGATCATACAGTAATGATTTCAGAAGAAACACATTGAGAAGATATCAAGAACAAAAATATAATTCCAAGTGTTTCTTTAAAACTAGCCTTAGCTTAATTATCTGATATAGACATACTTCTAAATGACTGAAATATGTGTGTTCTTGCTGCAAAAATGTAAACTAATGTGTATGCTTGTAATTGTTCATTGGAGCTTTTCACCCCAGGCCTCCACTGAAAACGGGCTCTTCTTGCCCAGTGGACTTCCCCAGTCATCAAACTGAAAATAAATAAATAATTTTTGATAGATTGTTGGAAACTTAAAATACTAGGCAAACAATCCAGAAGACCATAAAATGTTTTGCCATGTACACCATTAAGTAGGCACACTTAAAGTTCATGACTTCCTTTTCAAGCACTTTAAATCCCAAATCAAGCAGGACTGTACATGACAGTACTAATATAAGTATGTGTCTACCCAGCCAATCTTCAAGCCTAGTATTAAAGGTAGTCAAGGTAGTACTTTGTTTGACCTGTAGTGGTTACTTATTCCATAGGCTGGGAATATGTTGAGTTAGGAAACTGTCACTCCAGAGAGTCTTGTTTATTAGCTGGTATAGATTTACGCCCCTAACGCAGGTGTATGTTGAGTCACTGTTTTTGCAAAGGAGAAGAAGGTCAAATAGGACTGTGTTTCATTGCTCAAAAAGCAAGACCCTGATCATCTTGGAGAAGCCTACATGCTACTGAATATAATGAGAGCTGTGGTAGTCTGGAGAGTTAAAAGAAGTTAGACCTTTGATTTACTGATACTGATATATTACATATAACAGGGCATCTAAGAATTATTTTACTGCTTGATTTGATAAATTAAAATAGTCTTGCACCAGTGATGTAGTGCTGTAAAAATGTTTCATAACATTAAATGGAATTGCCATAGAAACAGCCTTGGTGCATGCAAAATTTAAAAACATTCCTCCCCCAAAAAAGTAATTTTTTGCAGGGGTCATTCTCCCTTGCACTCCCCACACC
>NC_056738.1:507494855-507595450 GCF_019279795.1 Protopterus annectens
ACATAATGATCTGTACAAATCAGTTTGAAATTCAGATTCCATACAGTTCCAATATATTTGTAACACAAGCATCTTGTACACATCAGTTTGATATTCAAGGGATATCTTTCTTTACAAAACTCCAGCTAGTTGTGGTGGCACTAGCCCATTTCACACAGACATACAGCCTTGTGGAGTTTGGGTAGATAAGATAGAATAGGTATTAAGCAATCTTGTTCAGTTAAGCATATATGGGTTTCATTGGTTGAAAAGGTCTTAATGGAAACCTTTCTCGACCAAACTTTAAAAAGTATGATGATCATCATTCCCACTGTCGCAGTAACATATAGCTGTTTGGGTTATATCCTGCCCAGGTTATAACAGTTGGCAAGTCTTCAAAAGTCTCTAGATGTCTCCACACACATGTTCAGGACGCTGTGTCTCAAGATCCAAAAGAGGTAACAGTAAACCTGGATGCTAGTTTCTTCAGTACTTTCTTGCCACCCTTGAGAGAACCTCATGCTTTCACAGCTTCAACAGACTGTTCCTTTCTTCCCTTTCTGGCAGATAAGCCCCCTTTGAGGAACCTTTTCACACAAAAATTATATATATTTTTTTATTTTTGACAGGAATTGGGACCAGGCCTTCTTAAGAATGTTGGCAATTTACTGTGTTGACATTTTAGCACAAAAATCATATCAACCGAGTTATTTTTAGTAGCTTTAATTAAGTAGACCAGGGGCACTTTTCTGAGAAAAAAGTCCTGATTTTTGAGTAAAATGAAGCAATTATTTGTTTAAAAGGAAGTGTATTTTGTTGCTTCTTGATACTTTATTTTTACTTCATTCAGTCACACTTTCTATGAAAAGGGACTTTTGAATTGTGGGATACTGATGTGTACTGCTTATGCATTTACTTTTGTGTTTAGGGGACTGTGTAGGGAATAGTATGTACTGCTTGTAAACACTATAACTTAGATTCTGACAGAATCATTCCAGCAGCATTTAATAGCAAACAGGCTTCTCCCTTGGCAGGAACATAGATACCCTTACTTTTCCTCCTCTTGCTACACCTAAAAAGAAAAAAAAAATAAAGCAACCTTTGCTTGCACTACCGGCTGTGTCTATGCCTCAGCTATAGGTGGTTCACTGTATAGTGGCCACAGGTTGTTCCTTAGAACATGAACTGGTTAACCCAGGTCCTTGAGGTGTATTCCCTTTTTTGACACAATGGACATGGAGTTAGCCACTTCCTCTGTGGCTGTTCCAGTGTCCATACTGGGTATGGAAGTTTGTCTCTGAGTGGTTCTTCCCTGGTAGCTAGGGTAATAAACTTGCTTCCCAGGTTGAAATGCCATCCGTCTGTCAGTCTCCTCCTGGGGATGTCCCCAGAAAAAAAGAAATAAAATGTCAGGCATATTTCATCTAATGACAGTGTGTCTGTTAATAAAGATGAATTGCTTACCTTACCTAAGGGTTTATTGTAAGTTGTGAAAGCTGCAGAAAAACAGGAAGTTTTAAACATGACTCTTAAATCCTGACAATGTTTTATCAGAGG
Organism: Protopterus annectens; assembly: GCF_019279795.1. Classification (NCBI taxonomy): domain Eukaryota; kingdom Metazoa; phylum Chordata; order Ceratodontiformes; family Protopteridae; genus Protopterus; species Protopterus annectens. The sequence goes on from NC_056738.1 coordinate 507,496,392, forward strand.
ATTCTGGTAACAACAGGGACAGGGCTTTTGTATTTTTTATTTTCTCTTCAAGCATCTGACTGATTCTGAGGGGAGTGTTTCCTCAGTTTGTCCTTTAAGAGTTTTCTTTTTCTGAGACTGTGTGCATGATGCATAATTTGTTTTTATGAGAACAAATGGATGCCCCACTGCTTAAGGAGATTCTATATGTTACTAGAGGATATGCCACATACTACATCTGTTTTTCTGTAATGCCAGCTTTGGAGGATGCTTTTCATTCTGCCTGCAGTGATCTGTATAATCAATCTTTAGCCCCAAAAAAGACAGACTTTGTCAAGTTCCTTGGTCTAACAAGTATTAGTTTTCTCACCTCGGGTCTCACCCATCAGCTCTTTCTTTTTATTCACCATATGCTAACAAGTTTCTGGTCAATGCTAAAATTTCACCTTCAAATAAGGATGGTAAAGCATTGGACATGTTTGGAAGGACCTTTTCTTTTTCAACTCTAGTCTTTGGAATCCTGAACTACCAGACTTCTATGTTGAAGTACTTTGTTAACTTGCATGGACAGTTTAAGGAAATTTCCTGCCACATTATCCTCAGAATGTAGATCCCTTCTGAATCCTACTATTACTACTTTGAGAGCATCTATTAATATGAAAGAGATTGTAATTGTGATATAACTACAGAATGTCTTCATTATTTTTTGTCCTCGGGGCCTTTGCTGTTGACTACAGTCTGCATCACACTGATGTGGTACATAAGCATGGGGCACTGCATCTTACCTTCTGTGCAGACTGGCAGTGGTAGCCAGGGAGGTCACTTTGAAGCATTGGTTAGCCCTCCATGCTACCCAAATTCTGCCAGCACAAAATGTAGAGGCAGACAAGCTGAACAAGATCAGGGACAGACCCTCACGAATGAAAATTAAATGGGAAGAGGGGTTCCAGAAATTGGTCAGCTGTGGGAAACATCTCAAGTAGATCTGTTAAGCTGCTTTCAAAACAAACAACATATTCTGTTCCAGGATTCCTTGCATGTAGGTCTGGAGGACAGATGCTTTTTCATTCTCATGGGCGGGAATGTTCTTTTATGCATTTCCAGCATTTCTACTGAGATCCAGTGTTATTCTGAAAATTCATAAGAACTTTTCGAAAGATCATTGTGGTCACTATTTCCTGGCCCAAGCAGCAGTCGTTCTCCCTTTTGATGGAATTGGCCAAGGGCAAATACCACAAACTTCCTCAGAGACTGTATCTGTTCACACAAGACAACGAGAGTTTGATGCACTCCTATCTGAAACAGCTACAGCTGACTGGGTGATTCAATTTCGGCATCTCTTTAGTTATCTTGTTTCTGAGGACATGCAGAAGTTACTAAAGGAGGCCGTAAATTCTGCTACTAGGAAATCTTACATTAGTATATGGAAAAGATTTTCTAGTTGGTGCCACTCAAATAACCAGGGCTCAGTCAGTTATGTGACATTGGTGCTACTATATTTGTGTATGATCCTGTCATCTGACCTATTTTACATCATTTGCAAGGTGTATTGGTCAGCTATTTCAGCATATCTACCCATGGAGCCTACTCTTTCTTCTCAGAATTTCATCAAGCTTTTCTTGAAAAGGGGCATTACATATAAGACCACCTAAAATATAAGCGACACCTTGTTGGGATCTTAACTGTGCTAGAAAAGTTAAATCTATGTGTCTTTTTGAACTAGCTCTGCTGGTTCTGGTTTGGCTGATGGATCTGTAAGACGATTTTGCTTATTGCTCTGACAGCTACAAGAGAATATCTGGTTTGTAAGCTCTCATGATAGGTGAACCCTATTTGGTGTTCCATAGCAATAGGATTATTTTGAGAACAAATCCCTCATTCATCCAACACTTCAAATGAAGCAAAAACCAAGACCATAAAATAAAAAATCCAAACTTATACGTGGAAACACCGGTTTAATTGGACACAGCACAGAATCCCAATGGCTAAGCACTTTCACCATAACAATGTCTTCATCAGAGTACTGTTGGGTGGTACAAACAGCATTTAAATAACATAAAATTCTATTACCCCGGCAATCAACATTCAATGACATCATCACAGCACTTTTAAATTTAAACAAACAGATGACAAACTATAGCACTAAATAATATGTACTCAAAATCTAAATCTAAAATATTTAATATGTAAAAAAAAAAAAATACTTTTTACCAAAAGATATTAAAAAATTAAACCTGTATTTGAATTAAACTCAAACACAGATCTAAAAAATGTATAAGACCTTTTAATGTACAAAAAATGTGAAACATTCATATCCTAGTTGCTTTAGTCTTAGCATAGGGAGAATGGCAATACTGTCATTAAGTCCCGGTGGATGAGTGGCATTTAATCTAAGTTGCCACATAGTCTCCAAATTTTCCACCTTGAACTTTAAATCACCCCCTTTCATTGCATTTCATCCTGTCTATAACAAAAAAATAATAATAATTTTTTTGAAACTGGCACAGTTTAAACTATGCACTATGCCTATACAATGCATTGTGGAGATCTTTAATTCTAATAGCCCTGACATGTTCAGCTATTCTCTCCCTCAGTTTACGTACAGTTTTGCCAACGTAAAAATTTGTGCAACTGGTGCAGGTTGCAACAACACCTACATGGGTAAGCTAATGTACGATTATAACCAGTGACAGACACATAAGGGCCATCATTGATGTACTTACATGCCCTGCATGCCCCACATTTGTACATTCTAGAAATCAAGGATTTTTTAGAGGGATTTTCCATAATATCTTTTACATTCCTCCCTTGACTATGCACTAGACTTGGTTTGGGTCCTAAGATCTCCTTACATGTGTCTGTGAGACCCAGATGCCATGCATTGTTGAACACCGAAACAATGTCCTGAGCAAGATGATTGTACCTAAGAACCATTACAGCAAAACATCAACTGAATCTTGAAGAGACTTCACAGGAAGCCCTGCATCAAGAATAGGTTGGTAAAGGGTGTTCCTTTTCTTCAAATTTCATGCTTAATTCTCAAAATTAGTTTTAAGGGGTAACCCCTATCTAGGAGCATACCCACAACTTGGAACAGCTCTTTTCTGAATATATCAAGGTTACTCACCAACCTGGACAGCCTAACCATCTGACCCTTGATGATACCCTTCTTCTGATGGTAAGGGTGACAGCTGCTATAATGGAGTATTGAATTGGAAAAGGTTTTCTTCTTGTGGATACTACTTTCCAAAACTGTACCATCAGAATTGAGATTAATGTCCAAGTAATTAATTTCACTTGGATGCCAGGAGTGAGTAAACCTGAAAAAAGTAGTGGTACTGTTGACAAACTCAAGGAACTCATTGGCTTCCTGTTCATTTCCCTTCCATAGAATGAGAATATTGTCCAAAAATCTGTTATGTACAATCATCTTGCTCAGGACATTGTTTCGGTGTTCAACAATGCATGGCATTTGGGTCTCACAGACAAATGTAAGGAGATCTTAGGACCCAAACCAAGGATAGTGTATAGTCGAGGGAGGAATGTAAAAGATATTATGGAAAATACCTCTAAAAAATCCTTGATTTCTAGAGTGTACAAATATGGAGCATGCAGGGCATGTAAGTACATCAATGATGGCCCTTATGTGTCTGTCACTGGTTATAATCGTACATTAGCTTGCTAATGTAGGTGTTGTTGCAACACTAATATGTTAGTGTATGTGGCAACCTGCACCCGTTGCACAATTTTTTACGTTGGTAAAACTGTACGTAAACTGAGGGAGAGAATAGCTGAAATTGTCAGGACCATTAGAATTAAAGATGCCCACAATGCATTGTATAGGCATAGTTTAAACTGTGCCAATTTCAAAAAAAATATTTTTTTTTTTGTTTTAGACAGGGTGAAATGCAATGAAACGGGGTGATTTAATGCTCAAGGTGGAAAATTTGGAGACTGTGGTAATTTAGATTAAATGCCACTCATCCACCAGGACTTAATGACAGTATTGCCATTCTCCTTATGCTTAAGACTAAAGCAACTGTGATATGAACATGTTTCACTTTTTTGTACATAAAAAGATCTTATACATTTTTTTAGATCTGTGTTTGAGTTTAATTCAAGTACAGGTTTAAATTTTTAACATCTTTTGGTAAAAAGTATTTTTTACATATATATTTTAGATTTAGATTTTGAGTAGATAATATTTAGTGATATAGTTTGTCATCTGTTTGTTTAAATTTAAAAGTGCTGTGATGATGTCATTGAATGTTGATTGGCTGGGTAATAGAATTTTATGTTGTTTAAATGTTGTTTGTACCACCCAACAGTACTCTGATGAAGCCATTGTTATGGTGAAAGCGCTTAGTCGTTGGGATTCTGTGCTGTGTCCCATTAAACCAGTGTTTCCACGTATAAGTTTGGATTTTTTTATTTTAAATCCCTCATTCATGTCAAAGTTTGGAGTTCTGTCCTGAAGTTCTAAACCAGAGAAAGAGTATTCTCCATACTATGTATATGCACAGGCAGCTCAGGGATTATTTTAATGGAGCAAAGTCCTTTAGGCAAGCTGAACAGTTGTGTGTTTCTTATAATAAGACAGAAAGGCAACCCATGTCAAAACAAACAGTTTCCAAATGGTTGTCCCTTGATATTGCTTTTTGTTATTCCCACCATGGTAAAACATCTCCAGGTGGGATCAAGGCACATTCTGCTAGAGCCTTGTTGTCTTTGATGGCATATTGGGAAGGGGTGGGCTCTGGATGTTCTAGAGGTAGTTGCTTGGTCCTCTGTACATATTTTTTCAAAGCATTACTCACTAGATTCCTTTTCCAGGTCCAGACCATTCTCCACTAGCTTCTGAATCCTAATCCATGAGCCTCCCAGGCAGTGTAAGTGATGAGCAATCTATCAATATAACTGAGGCTACTGCAACAGTGATTTATGATGAACAAATTTCAGTTGCATAAGTGGATGTTTGTTTAAATCACTGTTGCAGTATCTGCGCCTAAATCTTTTTCCCCAATTATGTAAACATCTCCTGCTGCTATGATTGCATGCAACTGGCTCACTTTATTACTTGCACTCCTTTGCTGCTTAATGTTACTCTTCATCAACTGATATGCTCACTGCTTTTGTTATCATTTGTCTCTCTCCACTATCCTTTTTCATAGGATTATAGCAAGTTACTAGGCTGCTGGCCCAGAGGCCCTTATAATCCTAACCAATAAATTAGCACATGTTCCCACAAGTCACCACCCGATGCTCCTGTCCAGCAGGGACACAGGTGGAATCTCAGGGGAGTATTTTCTGTTTCCCTTCTAGTCATCTAGGTTCCTGTTAAGGAGGGATAATGAGGTACTCTGCTTGACGTGGAGGAGGAGTCTATTCCACAGATGGGAGAGTCTCTGGGAGTCTTATTGATGCCGCAGACCAGGTTGAAGTTTTGTGTGCAGGTCACAAGAGTGGAGTTTGGTTTGCGGGTATGCAACAATTTCATCAAGGTAGGCTAAGAGATTGCTGTGTATGCCAGACATAGATCACCTCTGAGGAGTCTGTATGAGATGGAGTAGAGGGACAGGGCTTTTAGCCTATCCATGTGAGAGAGATTTTTGAAGCCCTGGATTCTCCTGGTCAGGAACTGCTATGGCTTCTCACTCTGCTGCCTGTGTTTTGAGAGTTACATGCCGAAAGGGGCATTTTATTCGATGATGGGCCTGATAAGGGAGGAATACAGGGAAGTTATGACTTCTTTGTTCCTGGAAGAAATACCTTCACTAATGAGGTGAGCCATGTAGAAAGCTCTCCGTACAGTGGAGGCGACATGGTGGTCAAAAGTTAGATTGCTGTCAACTTAGGTGCCCAGGTCCCTCACAACTTCTTGCATGCTTAGGACGTTGTTATTAATGTGATAATTTGTGAAGGCAACATTCTTCCAAAAGGAGATGATGCATTTATTGGCATTTAGTTTGAGGCCGTTTCTGGCACAGGTCATTAGTCTAGGTGACTCCGTCTTGTAGTATGTCTATATCACTAGGGGTGTTGATGACAGCACCCAGCTTGCATCTACAAACTTGGTCGGCCATAGACCTCTGGTTTTGGCTTGAACCTCAGAGAAGTATATCCCAAACAGCAGTGGCCCCAAGACCAATCCCTGGGGTATGCCTCTCGTTACGGGTTTCCTACTTGAGGTAGCTTCCCTATTTTGACTGAGTGAGTTCTGTTAGTGATCCAGTTAGCTACCCATCTGGTCACGTATGCATTTACACCAAGCTGGGGATAGTTTATCTATTATGCTGGAGTGGGGAATAGTGTCAAAGGCCTCGACCAGGTCAAGGTATGATACGTGCACCATCTTCCCCTCATCCATGGCTTTGGTGACTGACTCAAAGGAGTCTAGCAAATTTAACAGGCATGATCTCCCCTTGACAAAACCAAACTGTGTGGGATCAATCATTTGAAGGTTGCCAATGTCCTTGTTAATGTTGTCCGTGATAATGCATTCCTTGGCCTTGCAAATCAGGCTAGTTAGGCTGATGGGTCTGTAATTGCCTGGATCACTGGACACTCCACCTTTGTGCAGAGGGATGATGGTGGCTGTCCTCCACTTGGCTAGGATGAAACCAGTACTTGAATAGGGTGCCTAATGGTGCTGTGAGCTCCTGTCTGAGTTGATGCAGGATGTAGCCAGGGATGTTATCGGGTCCCATGGAAACTGTGGTTTTACTGTTAGAGAAGGTGGTAGTGATTTATTCCCTGCAGATAAGGGGTGGGGGGCCGGTGCTGGGGATATTCTGGATTACTAGTGGGAGGGACAGAGGGGTGAAGTTTTCACTGAACCTGCCTGCCAGCAGGTTGGTTATATCCACTGCATTTCTGTATGTGGTGCCCTTGACCATCAGTTCTAAGCAGGTTTGGGTGCTTCCCCTTAGACTGCAGACATATGTGAAGAAGGCCTTATGATTGTCTTTAGTAGATGTGGACAATTTGTACTCGAAGTTAGCTTTGGAGGACTTCACTAATACCCTTATTTGCCTGTTTAGGCCAAGGAGAGGTTGCTTCTAGTTTGGCACCTGTTCCTACTTGGTCCTGGACAGCAATTATTTCCTTTTGTTGTAGAGTTTATTTATAGCCAGTGTCCACCAGACAGGTCTACTATTCCTTGTGGAGGAGGATTTTGGCCCGTCAGGCATTGCTGAATCCGTGCATTTACATAAATGGTCATATAGTACTTTGGTGTAGGTTTTGGCATTCATGTCAGTTCCTGCAGTTTAAGAGGGGGCTGTGAAGCTATTTAGACCTTCTCTCAGGAGGTTTTAATCAGCTTTGAAAAAGTTTTTTTGTTTAACCCTAGTTTGGGGGGGGGGGTTGTTTGGGAGATGGTGACTTCGAAAGTGACCACTTTGTGGTCTGATCTTACCAGCCATCGTGACACTGCAGGGTTGCTGCAGTGGTTTCCTATGTTGGTTAGTACCAAGTCCAAGATGTTGTCACTTCTTGTGGGGGTGTCAACCAGATGGCTAGGTAGTTAAAATCACCCAGGTTCAGGGTATAGGGTTGAATCTTAATAGATTCAAGGCAGTCCAGATAGGTTGTGTGGGCATCCTGAGTCAACGTTGGGGGGGCCTGTAGCTTAACTGTTATTTCAGAAGGGGTCTTGCCAACCGTTAACTGCACCTGGTTCTTCTCCTGTGCGCCATATTGTTTGACCAGTCTGGAGGTGTCTATATCTTTAATATATAATGAAACACCACCTCTTTTGGTTTTGCTGCCCTCAGTTTGGGGTCTGTATGCATGATAGGATGAGTAACCAAGTAAGGCTGGGGTGCTCTCCGCAACTTTGAACCAGGTTTCTGATGCTGCACAAATGTCAGCATCTTCTGGGTTAAGAATGCTTGCAATGAGTGCAGTTTCATGTTGAGACTCCTAGCATTCAGCAGCATGACCTTTAAATTCCGTTTAGATGAGATTCTTGTGTTGGTAGTTTTGACCTCAAGACACTGTCTAAAAAAGGCACTATGGGGGAGACAACAGCCTTTGCCAGGAGCCTGAAGCCCAAGGGAGACAGATGCAGGCCATCTCTGGCAAAGCATCATGGTCTATCAGTCATGTCATTCTAGGCTGACAGATACTGGCTTCCCTTAGAATGACACCAGAAACTAAGGCAATTGTTAGTCTATCATTTTTTGTTTGTATTGAGACTTTATTCTGGGTGACGGTAGAATGCTGCTTAAGGCTAATGATATACCTGGCTGGAACACACAATTAATGATCTCGATCATGTCCATCTTCATATAGCTCAGAGAGGTACGTCCAAGTCATTCACACCAACATTTACTATGACAGAGTCATAGCAGTACTTGTTGAGGGATCTGAGTGTATGGGTGATGTAGCAGATTCTGGCTCCTGACAAACAATTTATTGTGACTTTCTCCTTATCCAGTCTGGTGAGGGACACATCTGTGTGTCTCACAATGGAGTCTCCTATGATTAATATATTGGGTTCATGGTTAACCCTTGATGGCTGTGAGAGACAGGTATGTGGACTGTATGTGGTGTGGTAGGATGTGGAGTTTGCGTGTGTGTTTTTGTCTTGGAGGTCTCTTTTGTTTAGGTGTGTTTTTGTTAAGAACCTCTGCATATGTGGGTGTGTGTTGTGTTGGTGTGGGTGATGTTTGAGGTGTGGTGTTTGTGCAGATAGCCTTTTCTGTGCCAGGTGTACTGGTTTGTGAGGGAGAGAGCATAGACTCCAGGTTTTTAATGTAATTGCACTTTCATTCTGTCTACTCTACCTCTTTTCCTAGTCAGTTTGTTTTTCTTTCATCCTCTCCCCTTTTAAACCTCAGTTTAAAGTGCCATTATCCTTTCATTCCTTTCTCGTGTACTCTTTAGCATTCGTGTTTCTTGTTGGACCGAGATGATTATTTCTGCCAAACAGCTCCCACCTCAAGTCATTGCCAGTCTAGAATTATCCTTTATCCATACCCCTTTCCTCATTCTTTGAAAAACTGCCCCCACCCCCACTGGCCCTTGCTGGCTATGGGCAGTGATAGCACCTTAGAGTAGTTTACTCTGCACAGTCAGTCCTTCCATATTACCATAGTAGTTGGCCTGTCCTATGAAGTCCTCTTTGTTGAATCAACAGTGTTAGCATGACCCATTCTCTGTGAAACTAGCCTTCCATGTGTTGTCATCCTGGCACTAGCAGGCTTCTTCTTTTATTTTATTTTCCCTGCCTAGAAACTTTCTCTTTGCTTACTAAACGATTTATTTCCCAACTGAAACTGATTCCTTTGGTAACTGAAGCCATCACTACAAACACCCTTCCTGATACTTCCGTAGCCATGTCTTCTGCTCTTCCCATCAATCTGTTTACTTTTTTTTTTAAACAAGAAACATCTTTATTAAATTATCATGTATGACATAGGCAATCTTATATTTATATAAATGAAAATAAACAATATCGACTCAATCTCAGTTGCAAATAATTATACATGAGAAACCATGCTGACACAACTGTAGCTGCAAACATTATACATCACTTATAATATATCTAGTCATTGTTTGTCAACCATTACACAGCTCATTCAAATCATACCTTCTTTTAAACCTTGTTCCTCCTCTGCATGTATTGATCACACATTTCCCATTTTTGCTATGCAATTTGCTCCTACCATTTTCTGAAGGTCCCAGTTCCAGTTGTTTTATCTCTGTTACTGTCTTGTCTACGTCTAGTAAAGTTGGTTTCATTCTGCTTACTTTTGGATATTTTTCCTTGCTTCATTGCTCCCTCCCTCCTCCTAGGCTGTACCTTCCAGGTTTCTCTTCTCCATCTTCCATCCCTATTTATTATTGTCTTTCCATCTCTTCCATTCTTCCCTCAAATTTCTTTTATCTGTCTTAAGTACCTCCTACCTACTGACCTGTGTGACCCTTTTTTTCTGCATTTCTCTAGTTTTGCTTCCAACAGTTCCAATGTTTTTTTTCCTCCTCTCCTATTTTTTTAAAGTGCTGTTTTTCTGTCTCTTTCATTTAATACGTGTACCCATATGCTTTCACCAGCTGTGCCAGTCTGTTCACTCTGGCATACTTTTGATTCTAGGAACCCCAAATACAACATAGTACTCCATCCCACAATTCCCCAAGTCTCACAGTTGTCCCAAATTCTAAACATCCGACCCCATCTACCCTTAGCTAACTTCTAAGTCTTGATTTCTCTTCTGTTGTCCATGCACCTTCCGTAATCTGCCTCCTTGGCTATTTTCTTTGTGATTATGTTCTTTCTAGATCTGCCTAAAATCTTTGTCTCTATTTGCATGCACCTTGCTACTGCACTTGTATTTGTTCTTCCTTCCATTATCCTTTAGCTTTGTCTAACCCTGTTCTCCTTTCTGAATGTTTAGTCTTCCTACTTTCTGACATTTGCCCATCCTGTCTCTGCAGCTCTTTCCTTACTCTCCTTGTCTGTTCCTTTCCATCTTCAGCTATCCCTCCCCATTGTTTTTCCTGCTTTATTGTGCTTTTCCTGCCTGTTTGGGTGTTTTGACTTGTTTTTGCTGTCTGTCTCTTATCCTTTCCCCCAGAATTTCTTATATAATCTTTCCTGTCTTTGTCAGTAATTGCCAATCTGCCTCCTGTGTGCACTGCCTCACCAGAGAAACATCTTTCCATATCACACATGGTATACAGTGCCACACAGATCTGTGCCATACTGCACTTGACCTTAAAGGAAAATGCAGTTTGGACCTAGCCTGGGTATCCTTTTCTTATTATTAAGTGTTGGTAGTAACCGATTATTTGGGCCTGCTATCTTCTCCTCTACTTTTGCACCAGTACTCTTCTTTATTGTTTGATCCACTAGCTGCTCTATTTCTTCTAATATAAAACGACAAGAAATAGATCAAAATATTATTTGAGTCAAACCAACTATAAAACCATTACTGGTGCTTTCAGTAGCTCTGAGTAGTTACATCGCTTTGAGAAGAAATGTATATATCAGATTTGGGAACTATCCTGCAGTAAACTGTAGGTAGCTGTCATTTCACTATAGCTAACTGGATGAAATGTGTTGCAAAAAGATTAAACCTATCTGGTGGACTTGGACAATAAATATTACCTATAATAAGAAATAACTTCACTTACAGGTATACAAGAGGTGTCCTGCTAGTTCATGCATTATTAGACTTATCCTATCTAAGATCATCTTCCACAAGACGATTATTAGGACTGTGATTGCCATATTGTATTTTGATTAAAGATATTAAAACTTCCACAGATAGTGTCTTTTGGTATGTGGAAGTTTGATATTCAACCTCATAAATTGTATAGGGCCATGGGAGGTTACTAGGCTAATGACTCTGGGGCCCTTACAAGCCTAGCCAAGAGTGTATCCCCAAAAAAGCAATTTCAGTCAACACCTGTCACCCCTTTCAGTGAGGAACACAGGTGGAACCCCTGAGACAAATTTGTGTTTTCCCATCCACTCATCAAGGTTGTACTTGAAGAGGGTCAGTGAGGTACTCTGTTTGATGTGTATGGAAAGTCTATTCCAGACACTGGGCAGCCTCTGGGAGACAAACCTCTCTCTCCAGCAGGTTTTGTTGATGTTGCATATTAGATTCAGGCCTTTTGAGCAGGTAATGTATAAGGAGTTATACTTGCGAATATGGAGCATCTCTAGTAGGGCAGGGTCCGAGATTGCCTTGTAGGTGAGACACAGATCATGCCTGAGCAATCTGTACAATACTGAGTAGAGTGATAGTGATTTGTAAAAAAAAAAAAAAAAAACACTTTTTTGCTTGAAGACTGTGCCTTCCTTTTGTGGTTCCATTACATTTTGTTTGGACTTGCAGTAGCTGTTTGATAGTGATTTGAGCCTGTCCACATAGGACAGGTGTTGGAAGCCATGGATTCTCTTTGTGAGGTATTTCTGTGGCCTTTCCAGTTGGAGCAGGTGTTTGGAGAGGTACATACCAAGCGGGGCATTATTCTCAATTATTGGTCTAATGAGGGAGAAATGTAGAGAGGTTTTTTTCTGGATGCAATTCCTTTACTTATGAGATGAGCCAAATAAAAGGCTTTTTTGACCACTGCTGCTACATGATGGTTGAATGTGTGAGTGTTGTCAACCTGAGTACCCAGGTCTCTCACCATAGGTTGTGTACTTAGGGGGTTGCCATTGCTGGGGATTGCCATTGATGTGGTAATCAGTAGGGACCATGTTTTTGCCAAATAGTATGATGATGCATTTTTTTGCTTTTAACATAAATCCATGACTTGGCACCAGTGATTTGTTGCTGTGAGACCCTCTTGCAGTATGTTAACATCATTTGGGGAGTCAATGACAGCACCCAACTTACAGTTGTCTACAAACTTGGTCAGCCACCGGCCTTTTGTCTTTGCCTGGACTTCTGAGAAATAGATGCCAAACAGTAGGGGTCCCAGGACAGATTCCCCGGGGAACTCCACTAGTGACCGGTCTACTGTCGGAGGTGGAGGCACCTATTTTGACCTTGTGGGTCCTGTCGGTGAGCCAGTTGGCCACCCACCTGATAAGATAGGGATTTACGCCAAGTTGTGTTACCTTTTCAATGATGCCCTAGCAGGGGATTGTGTCAAAGGCCTTAGCCAAGTCAAGGTAAGCTGTATGCATGGACTTTCCCTCATCCAGGGCCTTGGTGACAGTCTCAAAGAAGTCAACCAGGTTCAACAGGCAAGATCTGCCCTTGACGAATCTGAACTGGGTGGGGTCAAGTGCTTGGAGATTGCCTATGTCCTTGTGTATGAGATCAGACTTGTCAAGCTAGTGGGGCGATTGTTTCCATGGTCAGTAGTAGCACCAACTTTGTGTAAGGGGATGATGATGGCAGTTCTTCACTCTGCTGAAATTAAGCTGTACTTAGGCTGTGGTTGAATAAGGTGCTCCATGGCAAAGCTAGTTCTTGCTGGAGGTGGTGCAGAATACAGCCTAGAGATACTATCAGGCCCCATGGAAGCTGTGTTCTTTGCCTTGGATAGGGCATTTAACACTTGATCTATGGAGATGTGAGGTGCGTGACAAGTATCGGGGATGTGGAAAGGGTCTTGGGGGGGGACGGGGGAGTGAAGTTTGTGCTGAACCAATATGGTAAAAGGTTAGCTAAGTCAAACAGGATCAGTGTAAGTGATGCCATTAAGTACTAATTCGGAACAAACCTGGGCTTTGCCATGGAGGTTCCTGATGTAATTGAAGAAGGCTTTGTGGTTTCCTTTTGTTTCGGAGGCTAGTTTTGATTCATAATTGGCTTTGGAGGTTTTCACTAGTGATCTAATTTGCTTGTTGTGACTAAGGAGTGAGTTTTTCCAATTTGGAATTTGTTCCTTTTTACCCTTGTATAGCAATTTCTTGTTTTTGTTGTAAAGCCTGTTGATAGAGGATGTCCAGCAGACAGGTTTGTGTTTCCTTGAGGAGCAGGTTTTAGTTCTCTTGGGTATGGCAGAGTCCTTGCAGCTGTACAACTGATTGTATACTTCATTGGTGTACTATTCAGCATAGTTTTCTGCATCCTGTGAGGGAGGTGGTGGTGTAAAGTTACTGATACCATTCCCTTAGGAGGTTGTAGTCAACTTTTGAGACGTTTTTTAGCCTGATTATGGCTGGGGGGTCGAGTGGGATAGAACCTTTGAATGAGACAGACCGATGATCTGATCTCACCAAGGAAGAACATACTGTGGGAGTGGTGCAAATGGACATTTTTGAGAAGATTCTACATTATCCTTTGACAGCACCAGTTCACAGAAAGGATTCACAGAAAGGATTCACTGCAGGGAGATCATGTTTGATTAATTGTGTTATATTTCATGACTACATTGACATGACCTTGGATCAATATCTAGTGCTGTATGTTCTTTTATTGGACTTGTTGCAGGCCTTGATAGTGCTCTCAGTAATGAAATTGCAGTTACTTTATTATCAGCAACAACTGATCTGTGTGTTACAAGTTGGGTGTCAGAATAATTAATGGTAGAGTCCAGTATGCAATTGTATGTGATCATTCCTCATTAGTTATTAAAGCCTTAGTAGTGTCTCTTAGTTCCATTTTGGTGCAGTCATTCTAAGCTTATTTTTTTTCTTGATGGTTCCCCAGCTTCATTGTGCTATGCTTTTAATGTAAGCTGTTAACCTGGACCATCTTTTTGAATGGGGTGGTAGCGAACAGCTCTCCTGCAATGACAGATGCATTGGAGTCAGCATACTAGTCAGTATCCATATGGCTTGGATGACAGCAATTCTACTAGTTACTAGATAAGCAAAAGGTTTGTGTATATTAGTATGTCAAAACTTTGATTTCTCATTTAACATCAGTGTTATAAAAAGTGTTATGGCTCAATAAATACTTTCCTAATAACTATTAAAAAACCTTCCTCAGACATGACACTTGGTATACACGTCATTAATAAGGCCCATCAGTGAATATAATTCCATATCCTTCTGTGTAGGTACAGTGTAAAATGTGATTCACAGAATTTGTGAATACTTGTTGCAGTGTGCATACCAGAACATTCCCCTTGCACCGATTTGTGCTATGCATTTCCATAACTTTTGATGAAGTAAGAGTGCAATTTGCTAATATCACTTCACCAACAGTGTTGCTCAGTACATATTATGAGGATGTGCACAGTTTTAGACTATGCAACTAAGGTGTTGTATATTAGGATGCTAATGAGTCTGCTGCTTTTGGTATATGGCATGTATCCCTGATTCATAATGTACCGGCCCTAGTGCTGGTGAGATGCCAGACCTTTTATAAAGATAGTGTTATTTTGTGTCTTTGTAAAAGAGCCGTACTGTTTCTGAGTTTTGGCAAGTTTATTTAATCATTCTTTTCAGTGTTCTGCAACGGAGGTGTGGAGGTCTGTACCTCTGTGCACTTGCACAGCAACTGACCTACCTCTCACTCATCTCACAAGGCACTGTGGCATGCTTAGTATGTAGCTGAAATACAACAGATGATATGGTACCATGACAGACAAGCAACATGGAACGTGTGTTACAGTTGGCTGCAGAGGCAACATGCGCTTCTAGGTGTACCAAAGAAATTCAGCACAGGTCTGTCACTGATGTAGGGAAGAAAGAGAAATGGGAAGAAATCATCACTGGAACACAAATATTGTATCATATTAAAAGAGATGGAAGTGAAGGGATCCCTGAACAATGAGTGTCAAGTGAAAAATGGGGGATCCTGGACAAAAAGTATTACTGTGTATGATTTGCCCTCCTTATTGTAAGTGTAAGTACTACATATTGTATTATAAAGGAAGATGGTTAACCCTACATTATGTTCTATATGTGTATATTCTGCTGCTCTTGGGGGTGCAGCCATATGCAAAGTGTAATGAATCACATGATCTTGTGAATTAGGGGCTTGAACATGCACTGGTCAGCTTGCACTACTTCTTTACCATCTTGCTGTGCATTCATTTAGTGGGACCAGTCAGAATGCATTGTGGAAGTTACCAGTATATAGCTTGGATGTGTGCATAAACAGCCAGTACCATGAGATAAGATCCTTGGTGGTGGTTACTCAATGCAGATCCACCATGGAACTTATCTCAGGGTACATAATCAACCAGTACCATGAGATAAGATCTGTAGTGGATCTGCATTGAGTAACACAGGTTACAACTGTGTGCCAAAATAAATTGTCATACGAGTCCAAGCCATACATTTAATTGAAAGGATTCACACCATTGCATCTCATGCTTATAAGCAGTTTGTAAATTGCAGCACAAAAAAAAAGATTCTCTAGACTTTGTCTTCTTAGTGAAGTATGGGTTTTTGTAGGAGGGGAGGATCTGTAAAGTATATTTAATTGTTTAAATTTATGCAATGTTTTCCGTTAAGAAGAGCTGGGTTTAAATTTGTTGGCTTCCAGCTCTGCAAAACAAAATACGTAACTTCTCTTTAATGCAACAATAAATGCATGATAAAAACATGATTTTAATTACACAAATATCAGCAGTAAACATTTATTACTTTTATAAGCTCTGGTTAGCTGCTTTGGCAATCTTCTTTTGAAATGCAGGAAATTTGCTGTCAGAGATTTGATAAAACTCTTCAGCTTCTGGATAACTCAGTGAATGCTTTATTAATTAAATTTTGCACCAAACAAAGACAGCATGCTTTACACTTCTTGCAGTGATTTGTCAGAATTATTTTGTGGGGCCAAACCTTGCACCCCTCTCAGGGATATTGCACCCTAGGGTAAGAGTAGATCTCTGACATGCACTTCGGTTATGTGTGTAATATCACACGTTCTGCTTTCATGCATTTATCTGGTTTGCATACTTCTCCTATGTCAGCATGCATAGAAAACCCAATAAAGTTCAGAAGCTGTGTATTTGCTGTATAACTTAAAGAAAATAGTTTAAAAGTAAAAAAAAAATAAATTAACAGTAATTTTATGCTCTGAACAGAAAGCTTGAAGTACTGTAGAGAATATACATCTTTTTTGGAAATTGCTTCGGCTTCGTAGTATTATTTTAACTGGTCAGTAGCAGTTGTCATTCAAGGTTCCTGTTCTAGTGAAATGCTTAACTGAATGACTTATTTAGTTTAATATTTTAAACTGTACTTTCTCAAAGTTTCAACTGCCTTCTCTGATGAAGTATTTTGAAATGAATGATTACCTAAGTTTTTTTTTATGTAAGGAGGCTCTTTGGAGTAAAATAAGTTTATATGGAAATTAAACAGTTGAAAAAGGATTTAACTGTAACACAGGTATGCAAGATTGCTAATGAAAACTTGTAATTCTAAACTTTTTTTGTATTTTTTCAGGATCCTTCTGAAAATGTTTCTAGTCATAAATTTGTCACCGAAGAAAACCATGTCACATTAGCCAACAATAATATTTCTCTACCCCATTCTAAAGGTTTGAACAACCTCTATGAAAAGGTACTAGGTAAGTAGTTACATTTTGTTTTACTGATAACTCTGTAAGTACTATAATTTTAAGAAACATTTTTTTTTATTTATGTAAAGCATAATGACATATGCCCAAAAATGAAATGCAGAGAACCTTATATATTTCATGTTCTGTTCCTTAAAATTGCCTGTAGGTTCTGCATTTGTGGTGTGTGAATGAGTGACTGTGTACAATGCCCTTTTCAGGATTAGTTCCTCTGCCTTATTTCAAGTAAGTCCCTTGATAAGTCCCTGCTTCCCTGCAACCCTGAAATGGATTAAGTGGGACTGAAGGAATTTATGTTTCATGTTACACACAGGTTCATTAGCTAAAACAGTAGACGCAATATCTGGTCAGAAGCACAAGTGTCAAATACTCATGCATGCATTTAGAGCAGAATGAGAGTTCTGTACATGAGGTACGTAGATCATGTATCTTGTCATCCCACCAGCCTTGGTTTGATTTTTTTTTTTTTAAAGTTTGATGGTACAAGGTGCAAAGCCATTTGAATAGTGTATGTAGAATATGCTCCAGAAAAAAAATGGATTTTGCTAAACTCTGCTGGTTGTAGTTTGCTGTTCTTGTACAGTTGACTGCTGCAATGTAACCAAAGTGATTATTCAAAGCAAGTAAAAATGTAATGAAAATATATGCATTGTACTTTTTTAAAACATGGCTGTGGTACAATAGCATAAGCTATAATATTTTGTATTGCAGAAATTTATTTTGTTTGGCAGTATCAATGAAACAGTAAATGTAAGATGTCATTTTAATCTAACTAGTAATGTTTTTTATGTGTAAACAGAAGGGAACAGTGCAAAACTACAAGCAGTACTGCTTTTTATTATAACTGTAGCATAAAGTGCACATTGTCAGTTTTCATTCCTTTGAATGCTGCTTTTGGCTGAAATTGTTTTTAAGTTTTTTTGCATATTTAATTTTGAGGTATTGTGCACTTTCTTTTTAGTTGTTTTGATTTTGGCTGATGGAAATAGTGCTTATTTCTACTGACTTTTTTTTATTTCAGTTTTTTATTTCTCTCTGTGTTCATAAGTAAAAAAGTATTTGTCCTATTTCTTCACAAAAAATGGTTCATCACATACAAGGTTAAAATATATAAATATGCATCAGCAAGTAAATAAGGCACATTAGCATGATAGATTCATATCCCAGCATACCCCCACCTCTGGAACAAATGCCAACTACATGTCACGCAAAGGAGCACCTTTATTACCTTCAGGGTAAAACTAGATAAGAGAAATGAGCAGCTTCAGGTTCTACCCAGGTTTGTCTTGCACTGCCCTCCTTGAGGTTTTGTGGGGCTTTCCTATATGGGTTATTGTGTGGGATTGTAATGGTCTGCAGTACTGACTACCTAGATGTTACTGTGATGACTGATGTTAACAGATGTGTTTCTGGAAGTGAACATTTAAATGTTGCTGTCCATTATTATTACTACTTCAGATGTAGTGACCCAAGCCTGGTTTTGTTTTCTCTATATTCATTATTGATTCATAGCCTATGCAGTGCCACTAGCAGGCTGTCTCATTTAAAGTGGCTGCTTTTTTTTTTTTTATAATTTTACTTTGAAATTAAGATTAATCATAAAGCTGGTTAGTGTTAGGCCATTCACAGTCTGGAAGTCAGGTTGAAACCCATAATGAACCATCGATTCTTTTCTGGAGTTGATCAGAAATTGAAATTTGAAGTACAAGGTTACAGAAGAACTCCAAAACAAGCAAAGGTATATGTAAAGTATACCACTAAAATGTTTATACTTTTTAATAGCACGGATTCATGTGTCTACTTAGAGCAAAAATGAATTTACCAGAAATACTTGTTACGTACTCTTTCGCAGGATATTTTTAACGGCTCAGCTTATTGAGTGTAGGCAGATAATTCAAAAATTCTGTATAACATTCTAATTCATGTTTTTGTCTGTTTTAGTCTTTAGTAAACATAGTTACTAATGACATGATCGCTTGTAGTCCTGGTAAGGGAAGGAAGCTATCAAGCCTGTAGTTATCTTTTCAGTTAACATCGGTGGCCACTGCTGCAACTATCATCATCTGTTACAGTTTCTATTTTGTGCTCCTTCACACCCTTATAACTGTTTTCCCTAAGGTCTGAGTTTCCCATCCATTAGGTGAAGACGAGTTTGGTACGGTACATTCACATGAGTTTAGTACATTCATATGTCTGTTTTATGTCTCTCTTCCATGGCCAGTTCCGTATCTTGACCTCTTTACCGCATTTCCTTATAGATTCTTTGTGCACTCCGTTCCCAGTCCCTGCTATTTTTGTCTTTGTTTTGGGCTTTTTTAGTATACACACAGCATCCCAGATTAGGTTTCATCTGTGTTTAGTGTAATGAAATACTAACTTATGGATTCTACACTTAGAACTGTGCACACAAGTAGTTCTTTGCCTTTGCCACCACCCTGGAGTGCTGATTTATTTTTAGTGTGATTATTGCTTTTAGGCTGTTTTAATCTCACACCTGAAGCAGTCTTTCTGCAGCTCATTTTAGTGAAGTATATGATCATACATCAAAGCAGTAACATCCAGCCACTGTTTCTGTGATTATTATCTAAGACTGGCCAGGTCTTTATGGAATCCATGCTTCTCTCTGAATTGATAATTCTCACCTTTGTCTTTAGCCTGGCATAATTCTGTTGTCCATGTTATTGATAAGGTCAAATGTCAAGACATCAAATATCATAGGATACAACACTGTCAAGTTAAATGATTCACTTTCAGTCTTTCAACACACTGAAAGAAGAATTTTCCATTCATTTTCTCTAGGACTGTTACCAGTCAGTAGGTTCATAGATAGCTTTGTGAGCTCTGTTTATATATTGTATCCATGCAAGCCATCATCTGTCTTGAATATTAGCCTTGTATTGAATGCAGCTTTCTTTCATGGCACTAATGCTTCTGTAGCTATCTGTTTTTATCTGGTTTGGCTGGTTACTTTATCTAGTTGCATGGTTAATGTTATCCTGAAACGAATTGCTTGAGGTCACATGTCTTCTGCATCAATCCTTGCTAACAATATTGGATTGTATGCCAGTGTAATAATAAGCTACAAATGATATTCAATCTACAGAACTCAGTTTGATTTATACTGGGGTGGGTTAGCTGGCACTTATCAAGAGGTACATCTGAAGTGAGTATTCAATTAACTTAGTACAATTAAGCTCCTTTTATTCTTAAACAGCATGTATAAACAAAATAATTTGCTTAAATATGTATACATTTATATACATAGAATGCTCCCCACAAGTTAATTACTGAACATCTGATTGTTTTTATTTACAAGTTACTGATTTAGACCAAATAATCTTTTTTCAGTCATGACCAGTTGCAAAATAAGAAAACAAAATGTCAGCAAGAACACTAATAACATTAATTATAATAGTTCTAGTCACCATTTCCTAGAGAAACATGCCTGTCAACAAATGCTGATGACAGGAATCATCCTAACTGTATTAATTGTAGATCATTGTGCTTGTATGTATCTTTAAGAAGCTATCCAAGGCTTGCACAAGTGTATGAATACTGAGCACGTGCGAACCTGACTGCCATTTTGTAGTAAGCGGTTGAAATATAAGCATGTATGTATGTAAGGTCTATCTGTTAATCAGTTTGTTTATATTTTATGATGCTGCTCTCCATCCTGATGTTTTTCTATATATTAAAGGGTCTAAACAAAATGTCCCGCTTGCTTGTCATCTATGTTAGAGAGGGACGAGTGACATCATGTCAGTAGAGGCATGTCTAAAAAGGACATTGGGCCAGAATGGAAGCCAGATTCTTCAGTTTAAGTCTGAGAGGCACTCGATTGGTATTGGAGGAATATAGACTAGTGAATCATCCCTACTTGCATGTACAATTTGCAAAACAGGTCAGAAACGCATTTTACATATTAAAACTTGCTCAAATTATTTCTTATTCACCAAATATGAAAGAGGCATACAGAATGCTCTAAATGATATTCGAATAAACCGATATGTCCGATATTGATGAAAATGTTACAATTACTATGGAAAATATTTGAAATAAAGTCCAAATTGCATAAAATGAATAAAATAAGGGGAAATGACCGCGTTTTTGTTAAGCACTTATTTTTCGTATTAATTAAAGATATCCGAGTTATCAGAAGTGTATGAACTGTTCGCATGTTAGTGCAGTATTGCAATAAAGTTATTTCACAAGATACAGCCATTTCAGAGCATATTTCATAAAGCAAAGTATTTCAGAGAGTTTATTGTGCGTTTCATTGTTGTTACAGGCGCACACAACAAGCTTGTTCATATGTAATTACAAGGGCCATATTTTCAATGTGTTTGTGCATACTTTGTGGGCATGGCAGATGGATTTCGAAAACCCAGTGCACTTGTGTTTGACAATATTATTGCAGAGAACTGGAGAGTGTTTGAGCAAGAGTATGACATTTTCATACAAGCTGCATTTTCTGATAAAGATGACCACATTTATTCTCCTTAATTTAGCTGGGTCAGAAGTCATTGAAAGAGAACATTCATTTGTGTATGCACCTGCTATCTTTGCAGGAGAGGGGGAAAACTGTCACATTGTTGTACATGCTGAGTCAAGGGAGGACTCTGGGTGCTTAAAACATAAATTTAGAGAAATGTGTAACCCCCAGGCAAATGTTAAAATGGAAAGGCACTTATTTTATACAAGGGATCAAAAACCTGGTGAAACTTTTGCAGCATATATAACTCATTTGAGAAACAAAGCTAAAACATGCAGATTTGGTGATTTAAGCGATGAGTTCATAAAAAACAGACTTGTGTGTGGTATTAAGGATGATGCTGTGAGAAAGATTTTGCTTTGTGACAGTGATTTATAAGGCCATTGAGATTTGTCAGATATACGAGCTTACAGAAAAGCACAGAAATATGCTTACAAATGCGAGATGCATGCTTCCAGTAACTTCTAGAGCTCATGTTGATAATATGCAGCACATGATTAGAAGAAACAAGCCCAAGCACATGGCAGCAACTGTAGCCCCTGCAGCACTCACTGGTAAACCCAGAGCTTTACAGCAAATTCTAGAGTTCACACAGTTTAAGTGAAACATAAGAGTGAGTCATCAAAGAGGCATAAGGGTGAGGGTGCGTGTTTACCCAGTTTCATTGCCAGCTGTTGGAATTGTGGTGAAAATCATGAATGTAAAAGGGAAAAATGTTTAGCTTTTGGTCAGCAATGCCACAATTGCAATAAATGATATAATTTCAAGAGGTGTTGTAAGTCAAAAGGCCCACATTCTTTTATTAAAAGGGAACATTTTAAGAAACAAGTTGATCAAGTAGAAAGCTGCAACCCTACTCGTTATGTTGATGGTGTGTCAGTGCTTAATGAAACAATCAATGCAGTAGATTTAAGGGCAAAGAAAGAAGTAGTTTGTACTGTTTGGATAAGTGGCAAACCTATAGAGCTCAAAGTTGATACAGGTTCTAAGTGCAATGTTATGTCACCAGCAGCATTTGATAGTGTGTGTCATTGTGAAAGGCTTGATTTGGCATAGTGTCCGAAGCTTGTTGCTTATGGTGGTGAAGAAATTCAGACCGAAGGCTTAGTAGTGCTTTCATGTTACTCTGCCGGCAGAAGCTACTACTTGTTGTTTTATGTGGTCAAGAGGCAAATCCAGTCATTATTTAGGTCTCAGAGACAGTCTGAAAATGGTGCACGAACCAAAAAGAAAAGAAAACTGAAGATCACAGCCGAAGAATCCACTTAAAACACCAGTTTAATAAACTGGCGTTTTAAGTGGATTCTTCGTCTGTGGTCTACAGTCTGAAAATGGGACTGCTTTCATTTAATAAGGATGATCATCATGTTAATTACAAGACCAATACTCTAATTTCGCCCAGTATATTTTTTCTACCTATGCTGATCTTTTTGAAGACAAACTAGGAAAACTTCTAGTTGTGTACTCCATGAAGTTAGACCCAGATGTCAGTCCAGTTATCAGGCCAGCTCGAAAAGTTCCAATAGCTGTGCATGACAAAGTCAAAGCTGAGTTAGACAAAGTGGTGCAGCAAGGTGTGATTTGTCGAGCTGGTTCATCTGTTCCAATTGAGTGGGTATCTTCCATGGTGGTAGCTCATAAGAAAAGCTCAAATGACATCAGAATATGTACTGATCCACGAGATTTGACCAAAGCATTAAAAAGATCTCATCATTCAATGTGCATAGTAGAAGATGTCACAGCTCTGATGCCAAATGCCACTGTTTTTTCTGTCTTAGATGAAAAGAGTTCATTTTAACAAATTTTGCTTGACAAAAAATCCTCATTGCTAACTACTTTCAGTACTCCATTTGGAAGTTAGTTTTTTGAGAATGCCATTTGGAATAAATTATGCAAGTGAAGTCTTTCAATGTGCAATGGAGCAACTTTTTTCTGGATATCCTTGTACTATTATGGTAGACAACATACTAGTAGGAGGTAATGGTGAAGCTGAGCAGGACAGAAACCTCAAAAAAGTTCTGGAAGGAGCATGTCAAGTGAATCTTAAGCTCACTCCACAGAAATGCAAATTCACGCTACAAGAGGTTGCTTATGTTGGTCATTTATTTGCTAGTTCAGGTCTACGACCAGACCCTTCTAAGCAAACAGCCATTCTCAAGTTGCCAGCTCCAGACAATGTTCAAGCCCTACAACGTTTTCTTGGCATGGTTACCTATCTAGGCAGGTTCATTCCAGACTTGAGACAATTTTCAGCACCGCTTAGAGAGCTGACACATAAAGATGTATCATGAATTTGGTTAGAGTGCCACCAAAGAGCATTTGATGTCCTGAAACAGAGAATTGCCAGTCCACCAACTCTCAGATAATATGATATTCACAAGCCAGTCATTCTTTTATGTGATGCTTTGAGATTTGGTCTAGTTGCAATCATTCTACAAGGAGGTCAACCTATTGCCTATGCATCGAGAACTCTTAACCAAACTGAGATGCAGTATGCTCAGATTGAGAAAGAGCTTTTGGCAGTTGTTTGTATGCTCAAAGTTCCATCATTATGTTTATGGTAGACCTATCCAGATCGAAACAGACCACAACCCCTAGTCACTATTTTGAGAAAGCCTCTCCATTTGGCTCCAAACAAATTGCAGCATATGATGCTGAGATTGCAAAAGTATAATTTCAGTCTTGTCTACAAGAAAGGCAGGCTTTGTCTTGCCGATACATTATCCATATCACCCAGAAACACCAATGAACAGCATGAGAACGAGAACCTTGATTTTGAAATCATGGAAGCAAGACGTTTTTCTTCCACATGTCATGATGAACTGAGAGATCACACAGCCACAGATCCAGTTTTACAAAGGCTCAACCACTTTATCAATCAAAGATGGTCATCAAAGCAGTCTAGTTCATCTCAAGAAGTGCAGCCTTATTTTCCATACATAGATGAAATTTTATCTGACAATGGTATCATTATGAAAGGTCAGAAAGTAATTGTTCCAAAGTCCTTGCAAGAAGAATACATTGCTATCTTGCATCATGGTCACCCAGGAACCAACTCTACCAAAAGAAGGGCGAGAGGGCTAGTATTTTGGCCTTCTTTGTCAAAAGACATTGAGAGAGTACTTTCATCTTGTTCTGTGTACAAAGCCACATCAGCAGAAGGATCCACTTCAGCTAAACCAGATTTCTGAACTACCTTGGTTGACAGTAGTCACTGGTATTTTCGAGTGGAATGGTCAACATTATTTGGTGTTTGCAAACTCTTACTCCAATTGAGATTGACTGACTCCTAACCTAGCATCTGGTACTGTCATTACTAAGATGAAGCATGATTTTGCAGTCCATGGTAGTCCACACAAAGTTATTTCAGACAGTGGCACACAGCTTACAAGCTAACAGTCCAAAAGATTTGCTGAAGAGTGGGACTTGACTCATGTCATGAGTAGCCCAGAGTATCTGCAGCCAAATGGTTTGGCAGAATGTGCAGTTCAAAGAGCAGAACAGTTACTAGAGAAATCAAAATGAGACAATGGTAATGTTTTCCTGAATCTCTTGAAATATTCCTTGTGATAAACATCTTGGTTCACCTGCCCGTAGACTTCTGTCGAGACAATCAGAACCACATTACCAATCAGTAGTCAGTTGTAGGTTCCATGTGGTAAGAACAACAGGTCAGTGAAAACCAATCTGTTGAAGCTTTTAACCCAGAAGTCCTCCTATGATAAGACCAGCAAACTGCTCAATCCATTATGAGCAGTTGAAGTGGTGAGGATTCAAACATCCAAAGGTTATGATTGGATTGGAGTCGTAAAGAATATTTGCCCAGAGCTGAGATTGTACATTGTGGAAACACAAGGAGCAGAGTTTAGGCAGAATTGGAAACATTTGATGCCGGTGGCCGAGAGCCTATACCACAGCACATTGCCTATGAGAAAGACTCTATCTCAAAGTGAGTTGTCTAGTTTTCCAGTTCCAGAGAATATTCTCATTCCTGTGGTGAATAAAGAAGTTCCTGATAAGAGTTATTCACCAAAGACTGTTCCTGTTGCTAAATTCAGACCAGATTGTTGTGTTACCAGACCATGTAATAGATGCAATGAACTGATTAACAGACAGACCTTACATACATACATGCTTACATTTCAACAGCTTACTACAAAATGGCAGTCAGGCTCACATGTGCTCAGTACTTGTACATTTGTTCAAGCCCTTGAATAGCTTCTTAAAAGTACATACACACAGATTAATCTACATCCTCCCTCTGAAAAACATTGACCTTAGTAAAAACAACATTGGAGTTACACATGCATTACTACAGACATTAGAAACACAATGTTCATGTCCGAGAGAGACAGCCAGCAGGGTTTGGTGCTCATCCTAGTGTTTTTCAAAAGTTGTGTGTGCTTTTCTTCATTTATTATTTATTGAAGGGGTTGTTGATTCTTTTAACTGTGCCATCCTTGTCTTAGTATTTCTCTCTCTACTTTCTGAATATTACAGTTGTAGTTGGTGACTTCCCACCATTTTCCCTCTTCCCTTTTGATTTCTATACATAGTTAAAAATATATTAAAAATGGTATTTTGTTATATATTGCTAGTGTTGGAAGTGAATGTTTGGAGACTTTTGTAGATTTTTTTTTTGGTTAGGACTTGGGTTTGCTTACTTTTCAGCAGAGAATGCCCAGCAACATTCCTGGGTTCAAAAAGTGCTTGACATGTGGAAGATTCCAGCCCAAGACCTGCATGTCAAGTCTGTATATAACTTGGAGCTGTCTCACTTGGAAGAGGCTTGAGAACTGTGCTCTTGCTTCTGACCTTGTGCCCTTTCAGATTTTGGTCCGAATTTATTCTGAATGCCTTTCTCCAAGCAATCACAGGAGACCTGGCCTCTATCTGTCCCCCTCAGCATAGGACACCATTGGACAAGCCATCAGATAAACAAAGCAGGAAGAAGTATAAGGATAGGCACAAGGAATGTGAAGGTGCTAAGGAGTCACACAAAAGATGTTTGGATCCTACAGGACTTCCTGGCTTGACTCCGAAGGTTGCACAATTCTTAGGAACTGACTGTTCCACCTTTGACTCAGGGCTTGGGTCCAGCCACCGACCATGTCCTATGCTGTGAAATGGAATTTTTCACCATAACTGTTCCCTCCACATATCTGATCTGCAAACCTCACACTGGAGAGGCATGGTCATCAGAGTTCTAGGCTATCTTCAGAGGCATCTTTGTTTATATCAGTGTGTTCCTTGAGGAGACTGACAGAAACAGATATTGATAGGATAATGAAGAGCTTCCTTATGACTGACATTCAGGTAAGGGCATTTTAAAAGTCCCCTTTTCCATGACTTGTTCTTTCCATCCCTCTTTTTGTTTTATCTCCATCTGACCTTTGGATTATGCAACATTAGACTTAGGTACCTTCAGAGTGGTCCCCCCCCACCGAAGCTAACAGTGTGGATGTCTTTGACTCCAACATTGTCTTCCTCATTCAACTCTGATATCTGATCTTGAGGGGTCCTGGAGCCAGTAAGTTGGCACTGGGGGTGAGTGCCAACTCTGAGGCCCATTGGAGCTTCATTACCTCTCTGGGTCTTGGCCCTTGACAGCTTAAATTCAGTGTTGGCGTCTCATCTGAGTAACACTCCCTCATGGGAGAAGCTTTAAGGATCTGTGGACACCCATATGTCTTCTTCAAGGTTGGCTATGACTTTCATGGCTTTTGAAAGATTCTATCCCATTTAGAAGGGGGTGCCTGCTCCCACATTGATCCACCCTTGCTGCTTCAAGATCTTTGTTTCCCCTTCATTTTCTGTCCTTGGGGACAGTAAGACCTAACTGGGCATTGGCAATGGCAAGCTTCTGGTCTCTCTCTGGATAGGCTTGTTGTGGAATAACATGGGAAACATCTGTGCAAAAGGTATTTGGACTCACCACAAAAGTCCCTTGCTGAAGATACTGACCTCCAATGAGGAGAAATGGTCTCCATGATCTCCCTTGGGAGACATCTCCTTTAGAAATCGCCTTGAATTGCTCAGACAGAAGGGAAGTTGGTCCAGTGACGCCCCTTCCCAAGCGGAGTCAGTGTGCCTTGAGGCCTTTGAGTCTGGCCCATCTAAATCCAGGGTGGTTCCCCCACAGAAGATTTAGTCAACTTTCTGTCCTAGCAGACTTGGAAGAAGCTGGACGTGGTGGAAAAGATTTCCCTGTAAGCCTAAATTTTAGTTTCTTCCAGAAACAGGGCACACTGAAGTAAGTGGCCCCTGTGATTGCTATTATGGTGGTAGTGGCAGCCATTAGCAAGGAACGCTCCTCTAAGTGTCCCTTGAACAGAGGTTATGGGGCACTGGACATATTTAGGAAGCTGAGTGTATGCTTCACAGACATTTGGTGTATGTGTGCTGAACTGCATGGCCCACCTGACTCTTTTGTAGAGGGATTTGACTAAATATATCTCCAAGTCCATTCTCTGTTGCCAAGACAGTGGACTCCAAGCAAATGATGTAATCACAGTTGGCTTCCATACAATTTTCAGTATGTCCATGTTCTTATTGAGCAATGCAGCAGATGGCATGTCAAGAGCAGCAGGTACCAGCATTGCCATCCACTGCCATGCTGGATTGCATTTGTAGGGCTTTGTGAAGAACTTTTAGGACATACTTCCTGAAGACCTTTTTTGGTGGGTCCACCCTTTTTGGACCCAAGAGTAAGGATGCACTTTCCAGGTGTGAAAAAGAAGGAAAAAGTCTCATGCCTTTTGGAATCTTTTTGTCCAGCATGCAAAGGGCTTTTCCCCATAACAGAAGATGGAACTTCCTGGGGTTCCTTAAGTTCCAGTGTGGTGTGGTTTCCTGTGGTGCTTGTACTAACCAAAGAGAGTAATGATCCTTTAGACCCTGCTTTGTGTTGACCAATTTTAGTTTTGAACCATAATTATAAGGTGTTTGTATTAGCTGAGTAAATGACTTCGGTGTTTTCAAAACGAATAAATATGTATCACTGTGGTTTTGTGGAGAGAAGGCAAATATTTGACAGCATTTATTACAGCAGTGATGATCCGGAGGGTAGCAGAGTATAAGAAGTCATCACTATTGTTGGTGGATCCTTAAGCAGGAGAAGCATTCAGTAAAGTCAAATGGTATTGTCTAAGTAGAGCATTGGTAATATTTGCATTCAGTGATAAAATAATGGGGTTAATTAGGAAACTATATGAAGAGTCAGAGTCAATAATTAAGGTGGGAGGGTTCCTTTCTGAAAAGCTTGGTTTTAACAGAAGAACCAGGCAGGGGTGTTTACTTTGTCCTTTGTTGTTTGATTGATACTTAAAGCCATCACATAGTAAGGAATTCACAAATTCAAAGACATAACTGACATGGTAATGAAAAATTAGTGATATTTGTAGATGATATTTTGGTTCCCTATTACAAGAGCAAATGTCCATTTAAGTGAATCCGCAAATGTCAACACATATTGCACGAACTGGCATTACAGCAAACGTCCAAAACCGCAAAGGTAAGTGTGTGGTAGTTACGGACCTTAGGGTTAGGTTGCGGGTTAAGGTAAGCGTATAGATAGTTTATGTATGTAAGATTTAGTGTAGGGTTAGGGGTAGGGTTTTGGTAAATGTATGTATGTGGATTATTTATTTTGTTTGTGTATATTTTTGTAGGGGAAGTGTGTGGTAGTTACGGACCTTAGGATTAGGGAGAGGTTAAGGATAGTACATAGATGGTTGTGTATGTGGAGTTTAGTGTAGGGTTAGAAGTAGGGTTTTGGTGCTTTACTTTAGGGTAGACGTAAGGTTTAGTTAGGGTATGTATGTGGTTTATTTATTTTGTTTGGGTTGGTAGTATGTAGCAGGTGGTGGGGTTGGCCAACTATGACAGTTCGAGATTTTAAATTTCGTGGTTTAGTGCTTTCAGTATTCTCGTGGTTCGCGCAATTAGTGTCATTGTTTTGGTATTCGCTCAAAAGGAGTTTTGCTCCGGTAATATAGACCCGATATTTTGTACTCGATAAATCCAGAAAAGGATATTCCAGTGTTATGGTACATTTTAAGGTACTTTGCATGTTTTTTCATAATAAAAAATGAATTAAGATTAAGGCTGTAGCAGTAAGCTATGTTCCTTCCCTTTAATTGGTTTAACAGTACCCATATTTATGGGGACACGATAAGATGAAGTATTTAGGTGTATGGATTAAAAAATATTCTATTATGGCAGCTAAGGATAGGTGGGAAGTGTATAAACATAAGATAATACAAAACTGAGAATTTAAAACTTTTGATTATGGATAGTAAGGTACAACTGGTGAAAATATTTGTGGTCCCTTTAGTATTTATATAGATCAGGCATATTTTTATTAGCTTGAGAAGTTGTGGTCCATAGTTAAAGAATTGAAGGAATTTATTTGGGAGAGAAAGAGGGCAGGAGTTAAGTGGGATAAGTTGTTTCTCCCAATAAAACATGGTAGTTTAGGATTACCAGATTTGAAGGTGGACGGGCGAGTTCACAAAATGGAGTAGGATTTTGGATGCAGGCCCTTGAGGAGATTAATAACCATATTAATTAATAACTATCATATCATATTTATAAAGTATCAAAGTATTTTAAAAACAAAGCTGTCACCTGCCAGGTCAGTTTAAAACAGGCGAGCATCGTGGGTTCTTGTTCAAGGAGCTTTATTGTATACAAACACATCATAAATGAAGTTAAATAACTTTAACTTATAAACAAACTAGCTATCATTTACGTAGATGTTAACACTCTGGCTGCGCCTTCAAAGTGGCACCGAAGCTAACACGTGCTTGATATTTATATGCACACACACATTTTGGAAATGCTTCTTAAAGGTATAACACACCTGCTATTCTACATCCTCCCTCTTTGAGAAAATCAGTTAGGCATTGTCACTGATATTAATGAATATGCAATTTATATAGAAATGATTTTCATCATTCAGTTATGCAAAGCTAGGTACATGCAAACAACTTATGTCCAAGTTGCTGTGTATTTCACACTAGGCTTTGACATGCGACCATATCATGTGACATAAAATTTGGGATCTGGTTTAGCAACTAGGATCGTCTCTGCTGAATGTTCAGTCTTAGGAACACTGGAATCATCTGCTGGAACAGTATCAGGAATGAAGACACGTTCTCAAACAGGAATATCATCTCTATCACAGGTATGATGCTGTGATATTGGTTCTGCTACAGGAAGAAGATGTCTGCAATTTCTCCTGTACTCCACACCCTCAGATTTAACAAAATAGGATCTTGGCTTTGCACAAATACTCGTTACTTGACCAATCCGGTCAAAACTTTTCGCTGTTTGTATCCTAAGTGGGCAAAGAAATCTGCTCACCTTGTCATAGCTAGACTTTTGGAAAGAACAGTTTCTAGATAACTGGGCTTTGATTGCTTGGTTGTTCTTAGCTTTAGGCCTCAATAAACTAGAATTGATAGGCAGTGTTGTTCTTGTTGGCCTAGATAGAAGTCTCTGAGTAGGTGAGCCCAGTATGTCATAATGGGGTATGTTTCTGAGATCAATAAGTTCAAAAAAAGTTGGTATTATCACACTTAGACTTCTGAAGCAATTGCTTTGCACTCTGTACTGCACATTCAGCAAGTCCATTTGGTTGTGGATGCTCTGGAGTGCTATTAACATGTACAAAGTCCCATTATCTTGCAAATTTCTGAAATAATTGACTGGTGAGTTGTGTACCATTGTCAGAGATTAATTTCTGTGGACTGCCATGGGCTGAGAAATGGTGTTTCAACTTGGTAATGACTGTAGTAGAAGTGATATTAGGTAGTAGATCGATCTCGAACCAATTTAAATAAGAGTCTACCAGTAGTAAGTAATGTTGATTGTTCCACTTGAATATGTCAATAGCTGCAAGATAGATCAGGAATTTGACTTAGCTGAAGTGGCTGTCTTTGCAAATGCGCTTTAGTACTATTACACACTGAACAGGAAGAAAGTACTCTATCAATGTCTTTCACTAGAGAAGTCCAAAATACTAGCCCTCTCGCCCTTCTCTTTGTAGATTCGGAACCCAGGTAACCACGAAGCAAACTCTGGATATATTGTCATTCTGAGGAAGCAGGAACAATGATTTTAGGACCTTTGAAAATAATGCCATCTTCCATCAACAACATCTCAACATTGAAAGGAAAGTAAGATTGCACTTCTGGTGGTACACTAGATTGCTTTGACTGCCATCCAACACTGCTTTAGTGATTGAGCTTCTGCGAAACTGGATCATTCATTGTATGATCTCTCAGCTCTTCAAATCTTGTGGTAGAAAAATTATGCACTTTCATGATATCAAAGTCAAAATTCTCTGCGTCAGGCTGTTCCGTTATATTTCTGGATGATCTGGATAAGGTATCAGCCAGATAAAGAAGTTTGCCATTCATATAGATCATTTTGAAGTTGTACATTTGCAATTTAAGCATCATTCTTTGTAATCTCACTGGAACTGAATGCATGGCCTTCTTTAAAATAGTAACAAAAGGTTGATGATCAGTTTCAATCTGGATTTCTCGACCATAGATATAATCATGAAACTTGGAACATGCAAACACTATTGTCAAAAGTTTTTTCTCAATTTGACCATATTGCATCTCAATCTGAGTAAGTTTGCTAGATGTGTAGGCTACTGGCCTGCCTTCTTGAAGAATAACTGCACCTAAACCAAATTTTGAAGCATTGTAGGAAAGAGTTACTGGTTTGTTGACATCATAGTAGCTTAATGTTGGTGGGGTAGCAATTTTCTGCTTAAGAACTTCAAATGCTGTCTGATGCTGGTCTAGCCATGACAAGTAACATTTTTACGTGTGAGCTCTCTCAAAGGTGCTGTAAACTCACCGAAGTCTGGTATAAACTTGCCTAAGTAATTGACCATACCAAGAAAACATTGTAGAGCTTGCACATTATCTGGTGCTGGCATTTCAAGAATGGCTGCTTGCTTGGATGGGTCTGGTCTCAAGCCAATACTTGTAAACAAATGGCCTACATATGTAACTTCTGGTAGTCTGAATTTACACTTCAGAGGATTAAGCTTTAAGTTTACTTCATGTGCTCTGTGTAGAACCCTCTTAAGATTTCTGTTTTGTTCTGCCTCACCATTGCCTCCGACCAATATATCACCTACTGTTCCATTGCGCACTGAAAGACTTGACTTGCAGAATTTATTCCAAATGGCATCCAGAAGAATCTATATCTTCCAAATGGAGTACTGAATGTAGTCAGTAATGAAGATTTGCAGTCAAACATCACTTGCCAAAATGAACTCTCTGCTTCATAGACAGAAAAAAAAACAGTGGCATTCGGTATCAGGGCTGCAACCTCTTTGTACACATGGGATGATGCAGTCTCTTCAATGGTGTGTTCAAATCTCTTGGGTCAGTACAAATTCTGATTTCATCTGAGCCGGTCTTATGAGCTGCTACCATGGACAACACCCATTCAGTAGGTTCTGTAACTGGACAAATCACACATTGCTGCACCATTTTATCCAGCTGAAGTTTGACTTTATGTTGCATAGCTATCGGACCTCTTCTTGCTGGTCTGACCACTGGACTAATTTCATGGAATACACAACTGGATGTTTGCCCAACTTGTGAACAAAAACATCAGAAAAAATAGTGTTAGTGAAGCTGGACCTAGGACACATGGTTATCTGATGAACATCTTTGGTAAAAGAAAGCACACTCATTTTCAAACTGTCTCTGAAACCCAGTAATAACTGCACAGGTCTTTGAACCACATAGAACAATAGGCTAAAAAAGTTCTTGGCCACATAGTATGAAAACACTCCTGAGCCTCCGGTTTGAATTTCTTCATCTCCATAAGCAACAACTTTCACACACCTAGTCACATTTAGTTGTTCACCAGCTCTGACCCTTGCAAAAGTATCTGCAGACATGACATTACACTTTTAACCAGTGTCTACTTTTAAGCTTGGTGGATTTACCATTGATCCGGACAGTACGAACTACTTTATTTATTGCCAGTAAATCTACTACATCAATCTTTTCACCAATTACTGATGCACCATCTACACAGAAAGCAGACTGTTGCAGGTTTATTTGATTAATTTGCTTTTTGAAGTGACACTTCTTTGTAACTGTTTGAGGCTTACTCAATTAGCAAAATCTTTGAAAATGGTTCAATTTCTTACACATTGCTGGCCAAATGCTATGCACTTTTCTCTTCTAGATTCATGGTTGGCACCACAATTGCGAAAGCTTGATTTGGGTTTTGCTGGTTTACTCTTACGCTGTACTGAACAATGTTTGTTTTGCACTAGGTGCCCTTGGTTCGGCACTGAGCATGCTCCTTTAACTGAACTGGTCTTTGAATGTGCTAGAAGACTATGAGTCTTACCTAGAAGTCCCATAGGGGCTGCTGCCACCACGTGGCCTACTTTTTCCTGTCACATGTTGCATGGTGTCTGTATTAGCTCTGGAGCCTACTGAAACCATGCTCTTATCGCTAGCAAGCGTATTTGTGTGCCTTTCTGTAACTTCATGAATCTGGCAAATCTCAATGGCTTTACTCAGCATTAAATCACGGTCACAAAGCAAACTTTCTCACAGCAGTATTATTAATACCACACACAAGACTGTCCTTTATTAACAAATCCTTTAAATCACCAAACCTACACGTTTTAGCTTTGTTTCTCAGGTCGGTAACCTAAGCTGCAAAAGTCTCCCCTTGCTTTTGATCTCTCATGTAAACTAAATGTCTCTTAATTGTAACATTAGTCTGGGGGTTACACATTTCTCTGAATTTGCGCTTCAAACACTCTGGGTCTTCTCTTATTCAGCCTGCACACGACGAGTTTCTCCTTCACCTTCATACACTGCTGGTGCATAGACAAATGAACGGTCCCTTTCAATGGCTTCTGATCCTGCTAGGTTCAGCAAAATGAATGCCCTGGTACATGCATCTTTATCAGAATAAGCTGCTTGTATAAATATATGGCATTCTCCATTTCTCTGCAATATTCTAATCAAAAACAAGTGGTTGTAGCTTGTGAAATCCATCTGCCATATTGACATATCAGTGAAGACTCTTGCAAATATGAACGAACACACACACACTTGTACATACAACTATACATGTGCTTGCAATTTATGCCAGTACTTGTAACAAAACAACGAGCCTTTGTATAACTGAGTTTGGGTCTGGGCCATATAACAATTTGAAATCTCTTTACTGTAATAACCACTTGCCTTGAAATTACTTTGCTATATGAGCCCTTTGTCTTGTAATGGCTTTAATGGTGAAGTCATTTATCATCATCATTTTACTGTACGAGCCTTTATCTTGTAATTACTTTAAAGCCAAAGCCATTTATCATTACTGTACTGCCAAAGTCATTTACCATCATTTTTAGAAACATTTCAAACAACTGCATAATGCCAATAAACCGAGCAAAGGAAACTGAGGGTAAGATACATTTTGAAGTAACTATACTTTGTGAATACACTATCTCGAGGTAACAGCACTTTATTAATGAACTGTCTCAAAGTAACTGCACCTTGCGAATAAGATATCTCGAAGTAATGGCACTCTGAATAAATTGTTTAGAAGTAATTGCACTTTGCGAATATATTGGGCAGAGTAAGCTCAGAATGAGAAACACCTTAGAATAACTGCACTTTGCAAATAAACAGTACACAGTAATTTCCCCAAATGGCTGCATTTTGCCAAACAACTCTGTACAGTGCAAGAGACTGTCTGTAATGGCGGCACTCTGTAAACAAACACACTCAGGCACAAGAAATGTTTGAAATGGCTGTAGTTGACTGCACTTCATGAAATAGTTGCACTTTGCACACAACCAACTCTTCGGAATAAATGCACAGTAATAAGCACGCACTGTAAACACTTTTACACACTTTGAAATACTTCGAACAACTCTAGTTATGCTATTTAAGGCTTCAATCAATGCGAAGTATCAATTTGTGCCAAAACTCAGCAGTTTGCCAAAATACATGCACTCGCCTTTGCTTTACTTAAACTCAGTGTGCCCTTTTCTGCCCTTTCTGTTATAGTCATTTTTGCTCATTTTATCTTTTAATGTGCCCCTTATGCCCTTTTGTTATATTCATTTTGCTCATTTAATTTCTTTTCAACCCCATTATACTTTATTGTGCTTGTTTTAAATCTAAACATGCTCATTTTACATTAAACATGCTCGTTTTACAATTCTGAGGTAATTCTGAGCCCGTTATGTACTTTTTCTGATGCTCATTTTATCAAATAACTCTGTTTCAAACATTCCATTTGATTAATGAGGTATTTTATGCTTCTCATTTGCTTAATAAATGTTTCTGTGCTATTCATTTGCTTAATACGTTTTGTATACAAACACATCATAAGTGAAGTTAAGTAACTTTACCGTATAAACAAGCTACCTATCATGTAATAGATGTTAACACTCTGGCCGCACCTTCAAAATGGCACTGAACTTGCATGTGCTTGGTATTTATATGCACGCACAGATCTTGGAAATACTTCTTAAAGGTACAACACACCTGTTATGCTACATAAGCCAACATGTAAATTTAGAAAGGAGATTTTACCAAGAGGAATGACTATAAATTATTGGAGAAAATTAACAAAGGAGCCAGTGTGCTGAGAGCAAATAACTAGTTAAGAGAAAAGTAATAGAATGGGATGAGCCCAAGCAGAAGTTTGGACTGCAAATTGGAGATTTCTTTCCCTACCAGGGACAGATAGTATAAAGGCAGAGAGAAAGGGATAGGGCAGTATCATGTGAAAGACCAATTCTGTTTTTGTTTTTGGTCGAGTCCAGAACAGAAAATGCTGCTAAAAAGGGATACTTAGTAGGATAACATTAGAGCTTGATAACTGTAAGAATCAATTAAAAGAGATTAAACAAGACTGGGAAGTTAGAGTGGCAAGGCTGTATGCAAAGCAGCAATGGAGAGAGATTTGTATGACAGCCATGTATACGACATAGCTGAGTAGGTTTACAGTTTTTGCACTGAAATGTTTGCATAGGTATTTTTATACCTCATGCATTCTTTGGAAAATGTTTCCTTATATAGCTAGAAAATGCTGCAGGTGTAATGGGAAAGAGAAGGACATTCTTGGGAATGTAACGAGTTGACAGATTTAAAAAAATTCCCTACAGGGTACTTTGTCAGAAATGTCGAGGGGAGCAAATTATTGTAACTAAGAAAATAATTATTTTGAGCTGAAATCTAGAATATGAATGCCCTAGACATAGTACGGCATTAGTAAGTTTAATGCAACTAGCTTAATAAATGGAAACCAAATATAAATGAAGTACTGAATGCTGTAAAGGAGGTAAAATAATCAGAAGTGTGAACTTTAGAACAAGGAAGGAGCAAGCTACATAGAAATAAATGGAAATTTTGTGAACAATGTTCAGAAGAGAAATTTCAGGAAAGGCAGGATTTGAGCATTTCTGTAATGTTGGAGTGAATGATTGATAAAATAATAAAAAAAAAGAAAGTATATGTGTCTAATGCATGAAAATGAAAACTTAATTGCTTTCTTTTCTGTTAATGTACAATTGTATGTGAATTTAGTAAGGGTGCTTTAAAAAAGATAAAGTGTTAGAGCTAGAAAATACTGTACAGAATAACATGCACACATCATAAACATTCTGGCAGACATATGAGGCCATTAAGTCTAAATGTGAATATAAAAATAAAAAACTCAAAACTTTTTTCTTAATGCAACACTTAAAGAATTTTTTATATTTGGGTTGCTTACCTTATGATCATTTTTAAGAATGAGCAGATAAATTCACAGTGTAAAACTAAAGATTGTACATGTAGAAAATTGACCACAGAATAGCTGAGCCATTTCATTTACTATTCAGAACCATAGTGATGACATCATGATTATGCTGATTTATT
Source organism: Protopterus annectens (assembly GCF_019279795.1). Taxonomy (NCBI): domain Eukaryota; kingdom Metazoa; phylum Chordata; order Ceratodontiformes; family Protopteridae; genus Protopterus; species Protopterus annectens. The sequence goes on from NC_056738.1 coordinate 507,533,741, forward strand.
TACAGGCTTAAGAGCGTACCAGGAAAATATCATAAGAGCTTATAAAGTATCCTTGCTATATGCTTCTCGAAAAGTATCCATAGAAATCAGAAGTAAAGTAGAACAGGTACTAAAGTGTACATGGAAACCTTTGGCGTCATTAAGAAGTAATTAGAACAAGCAGAATGAGAGAAAAGTAATGTCAAGAAAGATAAGCTTCACATTTCTGTCGAGCGAACAAAATCTGAATAAAAAGATTTAAGCTGGATGAATTCTTAGCTTAATTTCCTAACTAGTGTTATTTTCCTCCACATATATACATTCAACCATATATTTGTCTCTATTCAAGTGTTTAAAGTCTTGATCTATTTGTTAGCATGTATATATTTTTGTTTTTACATTTTTATCCTGCAAATGTGTTAACACTGTTTTTTTTTATTTTGTTTATAATTCCTATTACTTATTGTGATGATTTGTATGTAAGCTTAGACTGGAGCTTTTCTCCCAAGGCCTACGCTGAAAATGGGCATTGTTCCAGTCGGACCATCCTGGTAAACAAATGTAAAATAAAATAAGTAAATAAAGTGAAGGATGGTCCAAATTGTCTGTACTTAATAATGCACAAGGAAGGTACTGATTCAGTTTGCATTTAAGAATATCATCAGCACCAGAGGCATGCCAAACAGCTTAACCAAATAGAAGCTTGAAAGGTATTAAAATATAATTGATAATTAGGATGGTATCAAACAAAAATATCATGGGAAGAGACTGATAAAGTTGCTGAATATAAAGACAACATAATTTCAAGTTACATAAAAACTTGGACTGCTGATTAATCACCATTAATGTGTGCGATTAACACGCAAAAATTATTGTTAGTTAAAATTTATAAAACAGCAACTTCGTGCATTACTTAATTCACTTAAGTAAGCAGCACCAGGTCAGTGCCACTTGAACACTTCCCATGTTGTTTCCAGTCTTCTTTTTATGACTGATAAATGGAAGTTGGTTCAATTGGAACAACACTATTCATCAGTGGCAAAATCATGGAGCATTTATTGGAAAATGAGTACTATTGAGTTGGTTCAAAAGGGAATCAAAGTTGGAAAAAACGATTTTGAATGGAAAGTTTGTTTTTAAAACTAGTGATACCATGGTTTGCAAATATTGCAAGAAAAAGTTTAAATGTCATCATAGCAATTCATTGCTGAATTATCACCTGCAAGCCAAGCATGCATTTATTGCTCATGATAAGCCATCAACATCGGTTGCAATGTCAACTAAAGTTTTATCAGTGCATCGCCAGACTACATTAGTTGAACTTCAGGAGATGGCAAAACCAATGGATCAAGGGAAGTACGACTTTGCTAACATCATTGTAAGATGGATTGCTGAGAATAGTCGACCGATTAACATTGTCACTGATGAAGGTCTCCAGGACATTATTCATGCCATCAGTGAGAATCTGTCTTATACTTTGAATTCCAGGTCTATCATAAAGATGTACAAGTGGAAATGGGTCAGAAACTCTTGGAGGACATGTTTAGAAAGTATTGTAGAAGGTATTTCTGAGATTTTAGAGTATATTACTTAATCTGTGTAAATATTATACAAAAGTGAATTATAGCAATGTGTTGAGAAGACCATGTTTACCCGAGATGCACAAAGAACTGCTGGAAGAGAAAATAGAGATTTGTGAAATATCGGTGTCCACAAGACTTCTCTTCTTGTTTTCAAAGAGAAAAGGTTTTTTTTTCTTTCCCCCTTCCTTGTTTCATAAAGCCACTTGGTCAATCTTTTCATTTCTAGACCTTAGCAGCTTCAGCAAGCATGTCTTATAATCAAACTCCTGTATAGTGATCCAGCACTGGATGAAGCCCAAGCTTCTGCATGAGGTGTGAATGGGTGCCCTGAATATCACAGACTTCTTCTAGTATATCAGTGTCTAAAAACCTCATAGGTTCATACTAGACTAACGACCAATAGGGCTCTTAAAAGCCCAGCCGTGCAACCCACATGTGACCAACACATTTGAAATTCCTTTATTTAGCTCTGGGGAAGCAACATTTTCTTTGCAAAGTGCAGCCTTTTGTTCTATCTCCTGTGCCTAGAGTGTTCAACAAAGTTTCTGTTATGGTAGGTGGTGGTTTTGCAGGAGAAGAATATCTTATTGTTCTTGTAATCTGAACAACTGGCTTCTGATGACCTTGTCAGGCATCTCACTTACACTGGTAGTGCAAGCATCTTCCTTTCTCTGGCAGTTTCCTTTATTCTGCCTTGGTTGCAGATACTAAAAGTCACCATAAACTCTATCAGTTCCTCCTTGGGTCTGTAGAGGATTTACTTCATGGGGAATAGTTACATATTCTGTACTGCCAGCACCAGTTATTTGTGACCATAGAGAAGGACTGGGAACTCATTGGTTGTGGTCAGAGGCAGATCAAGGGACAAACCCTTCTGTACCTCTTACATATCATGGTGACCACCATCTGTGGTGTTTATTGGTGCAGTTTTAATGAAAGTCAATAGTGCAGCCACTCTGGATTAACTCCCTCTTAAACCAACGAATAAATATTAAGCTTTTTATTTATATATATATATATATATATATATGTATATATATAGCTTTTTATATATTTTCTTGCTGTGTTTCTCCCTCTTGTTCATTTTATTGGTGCAGTTTTAAGTCAGGGTGCTTCACTGAACTCTGGTGAGACAGAAATTGCAAGCTATGTCCATCATAGATATACTTCTGGTATCAGACACATGATGGTAGGCTGTGCAGTTGCGCGCTGGTTCACTAATCTCATTTGAGTTTTTTTTCCTTACTTCTAAGCATGCCACAAGTTATGTTGAAGAATGTTTCTTTTGCTCGGAGAACTCACTTGGTGTCTTTTGTAGGGCAAGGCAGTTGGAGCCCTTAGGAAAAGGACTTACAGGTAAACTTGCTTGTGTTATGGGAATTGCTTTTTAACCTTTTTGCTGTATTAAGTTAGAGGGAATGTGAATATGCAACCATATCCTCCTTGGTTCAGATAACCAGTTCATATTAAGGTATGTGAATAAACTGAGTGAAATCTACTTGTACATGTTGCTAAGAGAAGTGATGCAGATCAGACAGTATGGTGTTAACCAAAATATCACTCTGCCATTCTCATCAAATGTCAGATGAGCACATTAGTGGACTTGGTAAGATGCATTCTAGTTCTCTCTCTTCATTAAAAAAAATAATGAGATGAAGAAGGAAGATTTGAAGATCATCTGGGGTCTGGACCTGGACACTGGACCCCCCTTCTGCACAGTGAGTAAGGTGTAATCCACTTCTGCTCAGTTCAGTTCAGCAAGAATGAGCAGGCAATAGATAATAGATGACCTTTATCTTCTCCCTTCTAGGGGAGAAATTGATTTTCCTCCTGATTTTTTTTCTATTTTTTTTTTGTTTGTTTAATTACCATTGTTTAGGTTCTCTGCCATTTCTGTGACTAAGAAATCTGAGGAAATGTGTGGTCTGTAAATACTGGAGTGTACTGAGTGCAACCAGTGTGCAATCACCAGGTGGGCCCCTTCCTCTTCCTGCTCATCTTCCTCCTGTTTGCCCTGTTGCATCTGCCGGTATCCTGATCTCTTGGCAGATGTCCTTGAGGTCTTAGCAGCTAATTGAGTTTGTCTGATAAGTGAAAAGATTTTTCTTATTTGTGAAAAAGATTTTTTTTTTGGGAAAAGAAGAAGGTGGTTTTTTCTTTTTTCTCTCCTGGATGTATGAGGTTATTCTCTATTTTATATGTTTATTGTATTTTGCAGGTATTTCATTATGTCATGGCTTTTGTGCATGATTCCAGGTGTATGATTCATTGTGTAGTCAGCAAATTCCTTTAGATGAGTTTGCATTTTAAGCATTGCAAAAATACTCACCATTGAATATCCTCCATCATTTTAATCTCATTTAAAAATGTCCTTTTCATTGGATACTGTTCTCAAATACTAGTTGTACCAATACTGGTCTCTCATTGTGTGTAACGCTGCACTGATATGTGTTTTTGTTAGGTACCCTTGTTGCAGTAAATGTTTTGCAGGTTTTCCTTTGTAGGTCCCAATGCCTCGTCTTAATTTAATATTACAACCCTGGGTTGTCGTCTTAATCCTCATTTACTTTAAATATTTGGGTGGGGGATATTCTTGGACTTAATCTATTTTATTACCAGCTACCTTCTCAGGCAGTTGTTCTTGCAGACGAAAGATGTTCTTCCAATTCTTTTCCTTTTCAAGGACTTTGACTTGAAGGACCTGGGCAAAGCAAACCTGTCCAACATTAATGCCCATATAATTCTCTGTGCCAATTGTTGCTAATGCTACGGGTGGCTAATTATTTTATCTGCATTCATTGCAGTCAAAAGCTACTCCACCTGATTTGGGTACTTCTTGACTTCCATGAAGCTTAGCATAAAATGGGTTAGACCATACTGTGATCCATTATTTGTAGGCACAATTGCAATTTGGGCCAAATGCCTGACTGGTAGGATGATGGCTTCAGGCTAGGCTCCACCCATTCTCTGCTTGCCATTTTGTCTTTATTTTTTTTTTTCTGTCCTTATTTTCCTTTATTCCTCCTCTTTGTCATCCATTGTTTGTGCTTCCTTGTAGAATTCTTATGATCACCTGTCATACCCCCCCATCTCTCCCTTGATCTCTAAGGAAGGCTTACTAGACACTTATTACTCTTGTAAGTCTTTTGAAGCATGCAATTTACTACCTAGCCTTAAAGCATTAGGATGAGCTTGTCCTGTTGGTAAGTCTTTTATTTTATTTTTTTTTAAGTTTCTTTTAAGCAGTGCAGTTTTTGTTGGTTTATTTTAGAAGTGGGTTTAAAACTACCCTTAGAAACCTGATTTGCATACTTGGCATAGTGATATAGGAGACCCCTTAACTTTTGATCTGTCAGACCTGCTAAAGGCCCAATAAAGGTTCACCTGTTACGGTGAGTATTTACATATCTATTATTTCTCAGCCATTTTACTGTTTTGTCTTTCACTCTACAGCAAGTAAGACTTCAGATAAGATTATAGAAACATCAGAAATGTGCCATTTTTAGTAAATAAATACTAAGCAAAAGCAAGAATTCACTCTGTCAGATTCTTTAAATGAACTCTTTGTTCCCTTTTCAGCAGCAACCCAGCTGTTGAGTGATAACGAGAGTGAAGATGACTCAGTTCCATTACTTCCACAACATGGAGAAGAAAGAATTGCATGGTCATCTCATCTTGAGGAAGGTCATCTGAGGTAAAGAAATGTAGTCTAAACTGTCGATAAATACATTCAGAATAGCTCTTAGCTATACTTGTGCCTTTCAGTCTTGTTGACATTTCATAAAATGTTCAGGGTAGCAGACCATGCCCAGGCATTAGTTTTTTGTACAAGTTCAGATGCCTCAGAGTGGCTGGTAAAGTGCAGCATTTCTGAATTGCTGTCCTCAGATTTAATGGTGCTACAGGATTTTGTAGCATTTCACCTCTCCAGCAGATGTCAATTTTTTTCAGTTTTTTTAAATGAGTATTTTACTCGTACTGCATTACGTTGTACATGTATACTGTGCAGTCCACACGCCTGGTGCACTCCATGTTTTGTCTCTCACTGGTGGCTGACCGTGCAGTTACTAACTTTTCTCTTTATACATAGTTCAACCCAAGACCAGAGGAAAGATTTACAGTACATTTCCTTTAGTTTCCTTATTCAGTTTGTATGTACAATTTGTTTTTAATCAGCATTTAGTTACTTTATAATTCAGTCTCCCCACAACCATTTCATGGTTTTCCCCTTATCTTATTAAATTCTTAAAGCATGCCCTAAATGTCGTTTCCTCATATATTTTTCATCTTGTTATGATTATCAATTATTGTCTTTACTTGCTCCCAAACCTCCCATTTTTGCCCTTCTTGTTCTTTCCATGTTGCTTTTCTCTTCTGTTCTCTTTCCCCAACTCCTCTGCTTCCTTCATCATCTGTTCTACTTCCATCGCGTGTGGGAAATCCTTCCTCTTCCATTTTTTTCTTATCACTTTTTTAGATACTAGCATCACTAAAATAAGTAATTCTATTTTCAGGCTAATATTTAGGGCAGGATCTCAGTTCAAAAGAAGAGTGTTCTAACACCCCCTCCCCAGTTCTTTCTTTAATGTCATGTTTACTAGTTTAAGGAGGTTCTGTTTAAAGATTTCTAATGTACAGCATTCCCAAAATGTATGCAACCAGTTACCTAATTCTTAGGATCCACATCTCCACCAAGTATGCTGGGTTCATGTAGTATAACAATGATGGTGTATAGAAATATTTGTGAAGACATTTCCATCCAAACATGCAGAATTTCCTTACTAACGTTGCTTGCCTTGGGGCTAGTGTAGTGTCTGTAAACTGTTTGTCTTTAATTTGTATCTCTAGTTGTCTACTTCAGCTGTCCCTCAGTTCCTTCACACCTTTACTTCTGTATTGGTTAAGGGATTTGTAACCCTTTCACAGGATCCTCTTTTTACACGTATGCCCTTCTCTTGCTTCCAGTAGTAAATTGACTGTTTCCGGCAATTCCTTTCTCTTGATTCTACACCTGCAAAGACCTCTAACCACTCTTCTCATCCCCTCAGAATGAAGTCCATCGGATTCCTGTAAATTATATTTTTCCTTTCCTCCTTCCCAGTTATTAGCTTCTCTTTATCTGTTATTTGCTCCCAGATTCTTGGCTTTTTGTAATTGATTTTCCTAGTTTGTGCTATTCTTTTCAGTATAAACCTTTCTCTTCCCTGTCCATATCCTATAGGTGTTAAATCATACCACCAAGTTTTCAAGCCATGTTTTTGTATAATCTTTTTCTTGCTGTAAAGATGTAAACTTCCAGTTTTCTATGTTGATTTTGTTAAGTTGCTTGTTTCCAAAATCCTATCCTTTTCTGCTGTTTCTCCCAGCTGCCCTGCTTTGTTACTAAATCCTTCCATTTTGGATTGTAATTTCTGTTTTGCAGTGTATATGCTAATCTGATTTGCTTCCTGGTACGTCTGTGGGTCTGGGAGCTTTAGCCAACCCTCTTCTGGGGGACTGGTCAGTTTGTCCAATGCTGCCCTCATCTTTTTCTCTTACCGAATAAATGACTGTATTCTTTTTTTAAGTCTAGCTCAGAAGTCTTAACCTGGATTCATAAGGTATGCCTGACTAGTATGTAGTATTAATTGCACCACAAACATCTTTATCGCTTGAACTTTTCCCCTCTAACTGTATGAATATCAATTTCTATTTATCCTGAATCTTTATCATGGTTTCTTGCCACATTTTATTTACCACTTTGTCTCCATCTACTGTTAACCATATCCCTAAATATTTTGCTTCAGTATGTCTCCTTGGAAATGTCCTGAAGCATTTCAAATGTAGGAGTCATTGTATGCACTATAGCTTGCATTTTTCATGTATTCCCTTTGTACCCTGATGATCTACCAAAGTTTTCTATAATCGAGAGCATCTTTGGAATTTCTAGGACTGGGGCTGTAGCATATACGATTACACCATCTGCAAACAGGGTGAATATTCTCAGAGTTGTACCCTAATCCCTGTGTTCTTGTTTATGTGAATGATTCTATGTGTAGAGCAAACAGAAGAGGAGATGGAGATAACTCTGTCTGGGTCCCTTTTGATAGGTTTAGATTACACGAGAGGGTACCTACTAACTTTTTGTGCCTTTGCCCCCTGATAAATGTTCCATAACAACTGTGTCCACTCGAGTGGAATCCTTAGAATTTCTCGGACTTTTCACAAAAATTCCCAACTGACTCAATCAAATCCCTTTTCAGTATCAATGCATAATAATATAATTTTTTTAATTGTACTATGCATGCTTTTATATAAGCAATGTTCTGTTTATATTGTTGAAAGTTTGCCTTCCCTTGATAAAAACCACACTGACCTCTTCCAATTATAAGAGTTAAAATTACTGCCAGCCTGTGGGCCAGGAGATGGCTAAATGTTTTTATAGTTGTGGTTCATGGTTGATACAGGCCTGTGTCATGCTGGGGTCAGTCAGTTTTTATTTTCCTTGGGTATTACTAGTATAATTGCTATTTTCCAAGGAGTGGGATAGGTGCCCTTCTGATTATGGCATTAAACAGTTTATGCCAATAATTTACTAGTTCTTCACTGGCATTCCTCCATACTTCAGTAACAATACCAACTCCATCTGGGGATTTACCAGTGGCTTGATTTTTTTATATCATCTATTATTTCTTCTCTCATTTCTTCAATACACTCCTCTCTTTCCCTTTCTTGTAACCCTTCTAATGCTAATTTCCAGCCTCATTATCTCTCTCTGGTTCCCAACTCTCCCCTCTGTATAATTCCTCAAAATAATCTTTCAGCTCTTCTAGAAATACCCTCTCTGACATTTTCTGTCTTCATGTGTTTTTTTTATTGACCATTTGACTACTTGTTGTCCGAGTCTTTGAGCTTAATATTTTATGTTTCTAGGGCTGTTTTCAAAGTTTCTAAGAGCTAATGCAATCTTCCTTTTCTCATTAATCACGTCTAGGTGGTTTTCAAGTTCTTCTCGTAGCTGTTTGTGCTCTCCTTCCCAATCAGTTATATCATTACTTCCTTTCATGTGCAGATCCTGTAACATATCCATAACCTTTCTGCCTTTCCCATTACATTCATACCAAATTTCATTAGTATTTTGATTCACAAGGTATCTGATTTTGAAGTATCCCAGTTGAAGCAGACCTTGTCTGCTTTTGTCAGGCTCTCCCTTAGCTCTTTATTAAGCATGGTCACCAACCAAACCATAAACCTTTCTTTATTTAATAAGCATGTCGGAAAGCTCTGTTGCTTCTGAGCCTTACTATTCCCCAGTTCTGTTATCTTTTACATATTCTTCTAAAGCATCGAAAATTTCCAAAAATTATGCATGCTTTCTATGTATTTTTTCTCCAGGGCCTTCCAGACTGCTGTTGATTATTCACTTCTTTCTGCACTGGTAACATGTCTACATCTCGTAGAGTAGCTTCTGGATTTCTATCTTCCATCGCACCTATTCTCTTAGTTTTTTTTTTTTTGTCTCATGTCACTTGTTCTAGCCATCATGTGTAGTCACATTATGTATTGTAACCCAGTGTTTAGTTTTTTTCACTGTATGCTGCCATCTTGAATCCCTCTCCAACAGATGTCAGTGTTTGGCATGGGTGAAACAAGCATCTTAGCAGCAGACTCCATTTTTATGGAGTTGCTGTAAATGCATTATGTGTATTAACTCAGCAGACTGCTTAAGTAATATTCCAATTATCACATCTGAAATTTCATGTATTACTGCTAGACACACACTGTACTGTAGTATTGGGCAAATAAATGGCATTTCTGATCCTGTTTGAAGTCCTAACAATATGAAAAAAAATTCTATTCTTTACAGATTCTGTCATAGAAAGAAATTAATCTGTTTTTGATCCGGAGGTAATTTTGAGCTTACAAACACAAAACTGTAGGTAAAACAAATATCTTGTTTGAACTGGTACTAAAACATCAAAAACATAAACTTGATAATGTCAAGAAGTTTTGGATCCTTAGGTAATTTTGAACTTTTACATTGAAAGACATTCTGGTTTTCACTTATACCAATCATATTTCCATTGATAGTTTTAAATTAAGTTGTATTTGTCAATTTGTTGTTTCTGTATTGAACAATGCACCTCCTGATCGGGTTTTGTGTTATACAGTAAATCACTATGAAGTGCAGTGCCAGCAGTGGATATGGCAATTTCATATGAAGGTGAAATGTGAACATATGGACTTGTAAAATATGTGTGTCATACTTGCACAGGGCAACACAGCCACACGCTCATTACCTTTATAGCCTTACAGTACATGGTTCTCCAGTTTGGTTCTCAAACAGGGCACTTTCTTTGTAAAGCATTCATACCATGCCTGCTTCTGTGTACTATTTTACCAGGTGCTTCTTCCATATCCCAAAGATGTGTCATAGGTGAACTGGCAGTCTTCAAAATTGCCCACAGGTGTGTGTGTGTGTGTGTGTGTGTGTGTGTGTGTGTTCATCCTGCAATGGTATGGAAGCCCATTCAGAATTACTTTGTCTGCCTTATGCCCAGTGAGTGCTGGGATAGATTCATGCTCCCCCATGATTCTGAACTGAATTAACTGGGTAATCAGAAAATAAATGAATGTAGTAGTAGAAGGCTAAATGTCCATACCCATATATACCACCGATAAAATAAGATTTAAGGGCCTGTTCAACACCGTTTATGAAATTAAGCCATTTATTCTGTGGAAGTGTGGACTTCTGGTTAATAGCATTCACAGTAGTTTTAATACATTGATCAGGAGTGAGAAATCTGTAAGTGATCTTACCAGTTTCATCCCATTAGCTTTGGAGCAGAGCATCGTTCTGTGCCACCAGCACCTGGGTTTAAATAACTTCCCATAGGGCTTGCTGGGTAGAAGGGAGAGAGAAGAGTAATTAAATGTTTGCTCTTTCCCTGTTTTTTTTGTGTGGCATGGATATGTTATCTCAGGGGTGCCTCTGTAGCGGAGGGTGGGGACCTGACAGTAGGCAACATATTTGCCAGATGAGTTGCATCACTTGCATGAGAGAGTGACAGCTCCATACTGCATCCAGTGTACCCCTCCCTTTGGTCACCTTCTGTTACCTGTACAAGGGGAAGGTTAAGTGTATAAATATATAAACACTCAGCCCTTGGTTGCTTAATGCCACTTGTGCAAGGACAATTTTATGCAGATATATTAAAAACATTCAGTCCTCCTGCAATGGTGAAAGCCACAGTTTCTCTCTAGAGAGAGAGGATGCAGAATGAAAGTTAGAAGTTTGGGGACCAAAAATTTAAATAAATAAAAGGTACAATTAAAATCTGTCATTGTTGACCTGGTTAGTAATAGTACATCATAAAAGTGAATAATCAGAGAGGTGTACAACTCCTGGTGTATCTTTCTTCACATATACCTCAAGCTGAATTGTATCTCTTTATTTAAGATGGGATGTTCTAAAATGAAATAGTATTTGTTCTTAAAGAATTAATATCTTTTGCTGCATTGAGAATTTGTACATCTGGCATATACAGTATGTTGTTAAAAGCTTTTTACCAGCATGAAAGATTTTAATACCATACCTTGCAGTACAGATGCTTGTAAGCAAACATCAGCTTAACTGCTGGAGTAACTGTATCTCATATATATATATATATATATATATATATATATATATATATATATATATATAGCTTTTGGGATAGCACATCTACCCCTATGATCCTTGATAGCAATCTTTCTTGCCAACTGATGACTCATTTTATGTAGTAAAGCAGTTGTGGTACCACTTTGTAATCACTAGGTATTTCTGGCGAGCACAGTTGTCTAAGCTATTAAGCTATTTTGAAAAACTATATTTCTATGTAATGAACTGGAATGTAAAAAGTTAGTAAGTCTGGTAATGTAAGTATTTTGTAAATTTGCAAAAACAATGCATTGAGTCAAAACTGAGTTACTGGTAGAGTGCTGAAGCTAAAATTGATGACATTTGCTGATGGTACATTCTTTGCTTTTTCTTCAAATACGTACTTCACAAATGTGCTGCCTTGTGAAGAGAAACTCTCTAGTTATCTTTGAGGAATGCTGTTAGGTATTTTCTGGAAATTCATTTTGCAGTATATTAACATGAAAAGCACAGTGTTCTGAAACAGGGTTATATTTTTCCTTGAGCTCTGATGATCTTTGGGTTTGTTATTTGAAGTGTATCTGTGTGTGTTTGACAGAGAAAGTGAGTTTCTTGAGTGCTGGAGTGTCAAAGCTTCTTGTATAAGACACTGAAGAGGTTTAACTCCTATCTGCTAGAAAAGTGTTTTTTTTTTCTAGTCATATTGATTAGTGAGTGGACAACTAGATTGATTTGTAGATTTTAGCAAGATAGTCATACTGGGCAAGAATCCATTTATAATTAAGAACTTGAGGGGGATGGAGAACTCAGTGGATGGGAAATGTTAATAGATCATAGTGTATTGAAATACAAATGAGACAATTAGTGTTAAACAGAAAGTATAAATGCATGCAAAAGGCAAATTTTTTTGCAAGACTTGAACTTAAATGAAGAGCATAATGAATCTTACAGGTGTTTTCATGAAGCTATATATGTACAACGTGCACATAATGCTTTCAAAATTAGAGCATAAATGGTAAGTGGAAGAAAAGCAGTAATTAGAAACAGGTGGGGAACTATTGGGATTATGGTGACAGCAGAAACAGAGGCTGAATGTCCAGAGGTTTAACAGGTATAAAAATGTAGGTACATAAGATCAGAGTGTTTATGACTTTGAGAGTAAGTTGGTTGAACAATTATGAGCAAAAGTAGAGTAACAATGTAAGATGGAAGAGAGACAGGGAAGTAAAACTATTTCAGCAATAGGGGAAGGGATGGGAGGAATCTTTGATCACTGAGGGTAAGGAGATTTTAGTTACATAACTGTAGGAAAGATTATTAACAAAGATATGGCATATTACCTTAGGGAAACCTGGATAATTGTATAAGACAGGAGCAAGCTGTTTTGAAAGATAAAGTGTAAGGTATTTAAATGGAGGGGGAGATGGGTAGTTACATGTGGGCGAAAGATATACATCACAGTTTCAGGTACTTGAGGGGAATCATTGCAGCACCATATTTATTAGTGGATTGTTTTGGAGGGATTTTAGCAGAATAACTTGTGATGTGTGTAGTGACTGACTTGGCATTTCATGTGTTCTATTTTACTAAATCTGGAAACTAACTGTTGAAAATATGGTTTTAACCCATTCAAACCAGTAAAAACATTGCTACAATGAAAAGCCACCACACACACTAAAGAAAACTGTAAAATGAGCACATTGATGTGCCAGCAACCCCCCCCCCCCCAAGACACAAACTCACCTTAAAAACTCTATGGTCACATCAACATGGGGCATTATGCAACTCCATGAACAAATATCCCAGTTCCAGACAGAAAATGTATCATTTAGTACCTCCATTATGAACCATATCATTGAAGGAGTGTTTTACTACCTGATGTTTACATTACACATGCTCAACAGTCAACCATTTGAGACACAAACATGCTGTTTGTGACTAACACAGCAAGTGCAAGACATAAAGGTAATTTTTGCAGGATTCAGATATATGTATTGGAATGTGCTGGAAGTGGACATTAGTCGGCAGATCTTTTCAGCAGTCAAAATTTCCACTTGTGCACATGTGCAGATCTGTATTTTAACACAATAGCTGTTAAGAGTACAAAGAAACCAGGATCCACCACACAAGAATTTACTTGAACCTCTAGTGCCTCGGCACTAGCGTTCCAAGGAGAATACAAAGTAGAATTGGAACACAGATTTATATAATAAAAGTAATTAAACAAACAATTTAAAAACACTTAACAAGCTTAAATGAGAACTCTCCAATTGCATTCTGCATTAATACCACCAGAGGCTGATGTGCCATTTTTTTTTTTTTTTCAAATTGAAATTTTTATTGAATTTTTTTCATAGTTTTTTTATTGAATTTTTTTCATATCACAAACAAAAAGAGAACATAACACAATCAGATGCAGATTAACATGCGTGTTCATAAAAAGAGATAAAAAAACAAGTCTTATCTACAATATGTACAAAGTGCTGCTTTGGTCGAATCCCTAGATACATGAGACAAAAAGAACCTTAATTGTATTGAAATTTAACAGCAACAAATTTATAAATCCAGACAATACTGACTGTGGCATCAGCCACAAATTTAGAACAGAGAAGATGAATGTTAAAACATTTTTTCCCCTGAACCACACACCAAGAGGCAAAATAAAATGGGGAAGGAATAATTTCCTATCCAATAGACAGGAATAGAATTTAGAGGTAACTAATGATCAGAATATAAAAATGAATTTAATTATCCTACAAAAGTACAAATAGGGTATTCCATAATTTCTGAAAGTAGATGTGTTTCTTGGGACTTGTTATTAACAGTTTTTGTGAAGTTATGTATGTGATCGCCATGTTCTGAAGCCACTCCATGACATCTTTGTACGATCTACCCAGTGTTTGGTAATGTATAATTTGACTAATGAACATAAAGTTATTAGAATGTGAGATTTAGATTTCGATAAGTTATTATTTGGGATATGTAAGAGTGCCATCTCCCATGAAAGAGTTGATTTATGGTATCCCATTTTGTCCAGTTTCACCTTGAGAGAGCACCAAATGGAGTGGAGTATCTACAAAACCGTAAAATATGCATAATGTCTGCTTGAGGGTAGGAACAGCAGGGGCATGCAGTTGAAATATTTGGATTCATTTTGTTTAAGTGGACAGGCATGAGATATAGATTGTTACTGATCATGAATTGGTTGTAAAGAAGTTTTTTAAAAGGGGAAAAAGATAAAGTAGATTTAATCGCATATAGTTTCTAATCTTCTGATAAGATTGATCCATGCTGGTTCCAATAATCTGCAAATAACACATTATCTTTATGTTACAATGATAAACTTGTATGTTTGGGATAGCATGTTCTTATTAGTTGATAAAATTTCCAATAGTTTAGAGACCTGATTAAGGTCTGTTTCATTTATAGTGTGGGCATAAGGCAGAGAGGCAAAAAAGTTCCCTTAGTTGACTCAGAATTATAATATATTTTTTGGACAGGTTTAGCGTATCCCATAATTTTGTGGGTGATAATTCCCTAAACTTATCAATAATCCCATACAGTAAAGTCTCTGATATGAGGGTAGTTAGCTAAATTAGTCATATTTCTGTTCAGCATAAGATTGGGGTTTAGATGAATAGGCTGTAATAAAAGGAGTGATTTTTTCCAAATTAACAGATTATTATTTTTTCCTTTAGAATATGATGCAATTTTGATTTCTTAAGAAATAATGGGTCTATAAAAGGCAGAGCTTTGGGGTTAAGATTGTTATCTATAATGTGATTAAACCACATATTGACCCAAACGGGGATCTCAGCTGGGCATTAGGTTTGTGATTAACAGTTTTAATTAGTCTATTAGCATGTAGAATTCTATAGTAAATACGTAGGTCTGGCATGCCCAAACCCCCCTTATCTTTTGGAAGTGTAAGTCTTAGATAAGATACTCTGACTGCTTTTGGGTGTCATAAAAATTTCACAAGTGCCTTGTGTATTTTTGAAATAAAAGTATTGGGAATAGATGAGCTAGATGACTGGAAAAAGTATAAAATTTTGGGAGGATATTCATCTTGATAATAGATGCTTTGGAAAGCAAAGGGAGTTTCAGTTGTTGCCATCTGGACATATCTTGGGTTATATTTGACCATACCGTTGTTAAATTGGAATGTAGTACAGTATGTGTGGCATGGTCATACCTAACTCTTAGATATTTAAAGGAATATACTGTGCGAAATGGAGAGTCTATAAAAAAATGTTCTTTATGAACTAAAGGATTAATTGGGAAGATACAAGATTTATCTTGATTAACCTTATAATCCGAAATGTGTGTGAAAGTATTAAGGGTTGTGATTATCTTCTTAGTATCTGTTAGGGGGTTTTCAAAATAAAGGTTCAAGACATTGGCAAATGCAGTCAGACATATATTGGTACATAAAATTTTGGGTATTGAAGGGAAAGTTTTCTGAAACAAAAGTAGAAATAATGGTTCTAAGTAAAGATTGAAAAGAAGGGGAGAGAGGGGGCATCCCTGACGGTTTCCATTAGAAATTTGTATTGGCGATGAATACTACTTGTTTATATAAAGGCGTGTATAGGCACTATTATATAGAGTTTTAATAATAATAATAAAGTTTATGGGTATATCATAATGTTCTAATACTATGAATAGAAATTTCCAATTAACCCTGTCAAAGGCTTTGGAAGCATCAAGAATCATGGTATATCTTGGATTTTTGTCTTTCTTGGTAATGTTGATCATGGTCTCTAAGGTTAGTGTGTTGTCCCATGTATGTCTATTGGACATGAAACCGGCTTGATCATTTGAAATAAGGGAGGGGATAACTTTTTTAAGCCTTTCAGCTAAAATAGAAGATAGGGTTTTGATGTCAATATTCATTAAAGAGATTGGTCTATAGTTGTTAATGTTTGATTTGTCCAGGTTATTTTTGGGGATTAGAATTGTCTTGGAGTGATTGATATAAAGGTAGAAATCCCAGTATTAGCAATACAGTTATATACTTTTAATAGAATAGGAGCTAATGAGTCTTTAAATGATTTATAAAATTCTGGGGTGTAACCGTCAGGGCCTGGGGCTTTTCCTAATTTGAGATTAACAATGGCATCAAATACTTCTTATTGGGCCAAAGGGGCTGATAGGATTTCTTTCTGAGCTCCATTTAATTTAGGAAAAGTAATGGAATTAATATAATTTTCAGTCTCTGAAGGAGGGGTTTGGTGATCATTACTAGCACATAAATTTGGACAGTGGAGGTTTCTTCTAGATAAATTCACAGTACCTTTAGTTAAAATTGAATCCGCATCACTCATCTGCGTGGTGTCTTGTTTGTTTTCTTCGGACTGTCGTTCTTCCTTTTCGCTCCCTGCGTTGTTTGTTGAGCTATTTTCTGCATTGGGCTTCTTTCTGTCCTTATTTTGTATGCTGGAACCTTTTCCGGACAGTTTAGTCGAAATGGTAAAAAAAACGATATGTCCGTTTGTTTCTTCTTATGTAGATCTACTTGTTGTAACGCCGTACATACAGCGTTAGTAGCAGTCGCGTCCTTATTGCTTACACTGGATGTTGCCATTGAGGTTTCCCCTACTCCTCGCAGCTCTACATGACGTTCAGGCGTCGATTGTACGTCTTGTTGTAATTCTTTATGTTGATTCGTCAACTGCTCAGTGGGTGTAGAGGGAACTTCAAACGTATCTAGTTTGTCAAGCAGCTGAGTTTTTCTTTTTTTGTTGTTATTGCCCTCCGTTTCACGTAGTGAATTGCTATGTGTATTGGAGCGGTTATACTCAGCTTTCGGCCAAGAGGAAATGTGACCATTTTTGTAGTCATCAATGTCTCTGAGTAGTTTACGCTTTTTTTGTACTTTTGTACTTTAACCCATTCAAACCAGTAAAAACATTGCTACAATGAAAAGCCACCACACATACTAAAGAAAACTGTAAAATGAGCACATTGATGTGCCAGCAACCCCCCCCCCCCCCAAGACACAAACTCACCTTAAAAACTCTATGGTCACATCAACATGGGGCATTATGCAACTCCATGAACAAATATCCCAGTTCCAGACAGAAAATGTATCATTTAGTACCTCCATTATGAACCATATCATTGAAGGAGTGTTTTACTACCTGATGTTTACATTACACATGCTCAACAGTCAACCATTTGAGACACAAACATGCTGCTTGTGACTAACACAGCAAGTGCAAGACATAAAGGTAATTTTTGCAGGATTCAGATATATGTATTGGAATGTGCTGGAAGTGGACATTAGTCGGCAGATCTTTTCAGCAGTCAAAATTTCCACTTGTGCACATGTGCAGATCTGTATTTTAACACAATAGCTGTTAAGAGTACAAAGAAACCAGGATCCACCACACAAGAATTTACTTGAACCTCTAGTGCCTCGGCAATAGCGTTCCAAGGAGAATACAAAGTAGAATTGGAACAAAGATTATATAATAAAAGTAATTAAACAAACAATTTAAAAACACTTAACAAGCTTAAATGAGAACTCTCCAATTGCATTCTGCATTAATACCACCAGAGGCTGATGTGCCATATTTTTTTTTTCAAATTGAAATTTTTATTGAATTTTTTTCATAGTTTTTTTATTGAATTTTTTTCATATCACAAACAAAAAGAGAACATAACACAATCAGATGCAGATTAACATGCGTGTTCATAAAAAGAGATAAAAAAACAAGTCTTATCTACAATATGTACAAAGTGCTGCTTTGGACGAATCCCTAGATACATGAGACAAAAAGAACCTTAATTGTATTGAAATTTAACAGCAACAAATTTATAAATCCAGACAATACTGACTGTGGCATCAGCCACAAATTTAGAACAGAGACGATGAATGTTAAAACATTTTTTCCCCTGAACCACACACCAAGAGGCAAAATAAAAGGGGAAGGAATAATTTCCTATCCAATAGACAGGAATAGAATTTAGAGGTAACTAATGATCAGAATATAAAAATGAATTTAATTATCCTACAAAAGTTCAAATAGGGTATTCCATAATTTCTGAAAGTAGATGCGTTTCTTGGGACTTGTTGTTCAGTTTTTGTGAAGTTATGTATGTGATCGCCATGTTCCTGAAGCCAGTCCATGACATATTTGTACGATCTACCCAGTGTTTGGTAATGTATAATTTGACTAATGAACATAAAGTTATTAGAATGTGTGATTTAGATTTCGATAAGTTATTATTTGGGATATGTAAGAGTGCCGTCTTCCATGAAAGAGTTGACTTATGGTATCCCATTTTGTCCAGTTTCACCTTGAGAGAGCACCAAATGGAGTGGAGTATCTACAAAACCATAAAATATGCATAATGTCTGCTTGAGGGTAGGAGCAGCAGGGGCATGCAGTTGAAATATTTGGATTCATTTTGTTTAAGTGGACAGGCATGAAATATAGATTGTTACTGATCATGAATTGGTTGTAAAGAAGTTTTTTAAAAGGGGAAAAAGATAAAGTAGATTTAATCGCATATAGTTTCTGATCTTCTGATAAGATTGATCCATGCTGGTTCCAATAATCTGCAAATAACACATTATCTTTATGTTACAATGATAAACTTGTATGTTTGGGATAGCATGTTCTTATTAGTTGATAAAACTTCCAATAGTTTAGAGACCTGATTAAGGTCTGTTTCATTTATAGTGTGGGCATAAGGCAGAGAGGCAAAAAAGTTCCCTTAGTTGACTCAGAATTATAATATATTTTTTGGACAGGTTTAGTGTATCCCATAATTTTGTGGGTGATAATTCCCTAAATTTATGAATAATCCCATACAGTAAAGTCTCTGATATGAGGGTAGTTAGCTAAATTAATCATATTTCTGTTCAGCATAAGATTGGGGTTTAGATGAATAGGCTGTAATAAAAGGGAGCGTTTGTTTCCAAATTAACAGGTTATTATTTTTTCCTTTAGAATATGATGCAATTTTGATTTCTTAAGAAATAATGGGTCTATAAAAGGCAGAGCTTTGGGGTTAAGATTGTTATCTATAATGTGATTAAACCACATATTGACCCAAACGGGGGATCTCAGCTGGGCATTAGGTTTGTGATTAACAGTTTTAATTAGTCTATTAGCATGTAGAATTCTATAGTAAATACGTAGGTCTGGCATGCCCAAACCCCCCTTATCTTTTGGAAGTGTAAGTCTTAGATAAGATACTCTGACTGCTTTTGGGTATCATAAAAATTTCACAAGTGCCTTGTGTATTTTTGAAATAAAAGTAATGGGAATAGATGAGATAGATGACTGGAAAAAGTATAAAATTTTGGGAGGATATTCATCTTGATAATAGATGCTTTGGAAAGCAAAGGGAGTTTCAGTTGTTGCCATCTGGACATATCTTGGGTTATATTTGACCATACCGTTGTTAAATTGGAATGTAGTACAGTATGTGTGGCATGGTCATACCTAACTCTTAGATATTTAAAGGAATATACTGTGCGAAATGAAGAGTCTATAAAAAAATGTTCTTTATGAGCTAAAGGATTAATTGGGAAGATACAAGATTTATCTTGATTAACCTTATAATCCGAAATGTGTGTGAAAGTATTAAGGGTTGTGATTATCTTCTTAGTATCTGTTAGGGGGTTTTCAAAATAAAGGTTCAAGACATTGGCAAATGCAGTCAGACATATATTGGTACGTAAAATTTTGGGTATTGAATGGAAAGTTTTCTGAAACAAAAATAGAAATAATGGTTCTAAGTAAAGATTGAAAAGAAGGGGAGAGAGGGGGCATCCCTGACGGTTTCCATTAGAAATTTTTATTGGCGATGAATACTTCTTGTTTATATAAAGGCGTGTATAGGCACTATTATATAGAGTTTTAATAATAATAAAGTTTATGGGTATATCATAATGTTCTAATACTATGAATAGAAATTTCCAATTAACCCTGTCAAAGGCTTTGGAAGCATCAAGAATCATGGTATATCTTGGATTTTTGTCTTTCTTGGTAATGTTGATCATGGTCTCTAAGGTTAGTGTGTTGTCCCATGTATGTCTATTGGACATGAAACCGGCTTGATCATTTGAAATAAGGGAGGGGATAACTTTTTTAAGCCTTTCAGCTAAAATAGAAGATAGGGTTTTGATATCAATATTCATTAAAGAGATTGGTCTATAGTTGTTAATGTTTGATTTGTCCAGGTTATTTTTGGGGATTAGAATTGTCTTGGAGTGATTGATATAAAGGTCAGAAATCCCAGTATTAGCAATACAGTTATATACTTTTAATAGAATGGGAGCTAATGAGTCTTTAAATGATTTATAAAAGTCTGGGGTGTAACCGTCAGGGCCTGGGGCTTTTCCTAATTTGAGATTAACAATGGCATCAAATACTTCTTATTGGGCCAAAGGGGCTGATAGGATTTCTTTCTGAGCTCCATTTAATTTAGGAAAAGTAATGGAATTAATATAATTTTCAGTCTCTGAAGGAGGGGTTTGGTGATCATTACTAGCACATAAATTTGAGTATATTTGATGAAATAGGTTGATTACCTGGGAGTCTGATTTAAATATTTTACCTTGGTGGCTAATAAAGGTTATTCTGGGAGATGATTGTTTGTTTTCAATCAATCTAGCTAAAGCTTTAGAGGGTACTTGTGTCCATTCAGAGAATTTGCCAATAAACTTTAATTCTTGCAAGGAGTAATTGTATTGATGTAAGTTAAATAGTTCCTTTTGTTTATTTATCATAACATTTTCCAACTCTAATGAATGATTTTCTTTGAGTTTATCTAAATCCCTAATTTCCAATATGAGACCATATTCTTTTTCTTTCTTTTTCTTTTTAAGTAAATGTAGATTTCTGAATGAATATGCCTCTGAGGATAGATTTGCAAGCTGCCCATTGAATGTCACATGGGATACTAGAGTTTCTGGGATCATTTGCACACTCTCGAAGGGCAGATACAGTTTCTTCTTTCACACCTTGGTTCACTATGATGTTATTGTTAAGGGACCATTTAAAACCATTACTATGGGAGGATGAATATTGATTAACATTTATCAACAAGGTGATTTTAGAGTGATCTGAAAAGACTCTTGGTTCAGCCATAAATTTTATTTGCCAGTTTATTAGTATTTCAGATATTAAAAAAAAATCTAATCTTGACCAGGAGTTATGGCACCTTGAAAAGTATGTATAGTTATTGGTATTCTGTGTCACCTTCTCCAAAAGTAATGGGGTCAATTAGATTAAAGTCTGAGATTAGATCTAGCAGGGCAAGAGATGCTTGCAAGTTGTATGGTTTAGATTTATTAGAGTGATCAATATTGGGATTAATAACAGCGTTCCAATCCCCCCCATAATCAAGTAGTTATTTGTAAATTTTAATAATAGGTTATAAATATTCAAAATGAATTGCTGTTGTCCTGAACAAGGACCATATATGTTTAAGAATAGAATTGGATTGTTAATTGGTGGGATTAGACATGTAAAGTAGCACCATCTACCTTGATTATCTGAACTTCTGTCAACTATAATAGGTTTAAATGAATTTTTGATAATGATTGCCACCCCTCTGGAGTTAGAGCTGCTACCCGCTGATATAATGTCTTTTATCCATTTCCTACTTTTTTCTTTGGTCCACTCATCATCTACTATATGGGTTTCTTGAATGTGTGAAATATCTGCTTCTGCTTTTACTATGAGGTACATTCAAAGATTTCTTTTATTTTTGTCCTGGAGACATCTAACATTCCAGGATATTATTTTGCAACTATTGATCATGTTTATACTGAGTTATGAATTTAGAGAGAATGTGAAAATGATACGTAAAATAGGGAAAATAATTGTGTGGTTCATATTTCAATGAAAAGATGGGACTTTGTGTAGATTTAGTTGAAAAAGCAGCACTAATCTCTCTCAAACCTGACCCTGTGCCTACCCACCTAGCCCCTTTATTTGAGAGAGATAAAAGTGAAAAAAAATATGACTAGAATTTTTATTGAGGAATTTGAGAAGTACCCAGAGAAAACAAAAGAATATTTACAACCTATGTACATCATTATAACAATTCCAACTGTTGTCATTAAGTACTCTACTCTACATATCCACTCAGCTCTTCCTTTAAAGTAGCCACCAGATATGAAGGTGGTATCAACAAAGGTGGTAATGTATAAAGGATAGATAAAGGGTTTAATCTAAGTAGTGTAGTCCAAATTAACCCAAACAGACAAAAAAAGTGGAAATAAATATAATTTGTTAACCAAGAGAACACTAAATAAGTGAGGTTTGCTGATTACCACCTTTTGTTCAAAATTTAGTAAAAACTGGCAGAAGGCTTTATCTAACCCATTCATATATGAAAAAGAGATTTGATCTTAGGTTAACTCAGGGCCTGCAAACTTCTTTATACAAGTAGGTCCAAATTAAACCTTTTAAAATCATTACATGTAACTTTATTTCCTATAACTTAACTTTTTCAACCATATACAAGTATAGAAGGAAAAAAATTGCTACATGAAGATTCAAAGGATCATGTAAAGGGCAATTATAAAACATCCAATTTGGGAATTAAACAAGTGTTGATTTATCATCTTGTTGTCTGACAGTCATCTTCTGAATTAACGTAGAAGCAATTTAAATAGAAAAATTTCACAGAGGAGTAGAACCAAATCTTACTATATGAATCAAGCTAATAGATTATTGCATAAAAATCACATATAGTATTCTATAGTCATTTAGATAAAAGAAACTGATACTGAATATCTTACAGATCATTAAAATAGTGATTATTTAACAACTACTTTTTATGTCCAACATTAATCAGCACATTCCTAATACAACAGTTGTGCCATAAAGCTTATCGTCACCTAATCAACCTTGCTAAATAACACTGAAAAGGTTAGGAATTCTGTCTGCTCAGAAGATTTTTTGTTCCATTCCTTTAATTCTTCCATCTTATCAACAATGAGGAAAAAAACAGGCTGCATCAGGTTTCAAGTAATCAGGTACATACTACTACTTCCTTTGTAAAGATATAAATGGTTTTGAATATAACATTTCAAGGATATAGCTCACCCATACAAGTACTCAAATTCAGTTTAACTCAAAAACAAGCAGGACTGTTTACACCAATATAGTTTCTAGACCTTTAAAGTTGACTACTACTAGGTAGTGATTTAAAAGAATATGATTAGTAACATCTTTTTTAAAGCTAACCCAAACCATAAGATCATGCCACAGATGAAACTAACGGGAATATCCCTTTCTGTAGTGGGTCATTTTAATGTCATATAATGCTCATGGTACACCCAAATAGAATTTAATTGCAGCCATAAGCATGAATTGTAACATATGTTAAAGGTTAACTTTTTTTCTTATCTCTGTAGGACATATTAATGTGTACTGCTTTACCAGAACAATCAAAACTTACAAGGTTAAGTTAGTAACCAGAATCTGAATCAGAGCAGTAACAGTATTTTATGTCGTGTAACTTAAAAGAAAATGCTTTGATGACTCCTAAGGGTGAATGGATGACATGCAGTATATCAAAATAGATGGCAAAAGGTACAAATCTAGCTAATAAAATCATAAGAGGTTAAAAGAAAAACAGAATATGCCTGCATGAATAATACATAACTTGTCTTCAGAGCATATATTTTTCTAACACATCTCCTTCAAGAGACAACTTTTTGTCTCAATCATATGTAAAAGTGATGCGAATAATAAAATACAGGTTCCAAGATTGCATCTAGTTTAAAGCAAAATATCATTGAAAGGGGGATGATATTATGTACACCTAAATCAAGGCTTTTATATAATTAAAAAAAAGATGAATTTACATGCATTTCACTGTGTACAACAGTAACTTAAAAGTTCATATATTTCCTTTTTTTTTTGATATTTCGACAAATAGCATTTGGGGAAAACATTAGCCTAATGTTCGTGATGAAGGGTAGATCAGATTGATCAAAATCTAAACACTAATGTGATCGGAAGATAGAAATATACGATCATATTGCGAGTGTCTGGCATGCTACTGGTTTTGAATATGTGCTGAAAAAGCTACAAAAAATGGATTTCCATCAGGCTTCACAATATATTGCGGGCAAAGTGGTTAAATAAACAGTTTTAGCTGGCAGATTTCACAGCTGCGACTCTCCGGTGCAAACTAAATAATGGCTTTTCTTATCAGGACTTACCGCTAATATCTTAGCAGAATTTAATGTTAAAGCCTTGGAACTACACACAGGAACATCGCAGGAACACTCGGCGTTAGACGGAGCTACAGGAAGTCACTGGGAAAACATTGGCACAAAGAGGATATTGTAATTCATAAAATTCTGCCAGTGTCACAAAAACTGAGACCCCTGTGCAACATATCTTTGCACAGACAGTACCACAGGCTAGAAATTTTAGATCTTTTTCGTAACAAGCCTTAATACAAAAAATATAAAAACAGAAGGTGTTAAATTAGGCTGGAAACATTTAAATGGAACCAGGAAGTATATTGTATGCTCCGTTAAGGTAGACCAACCTGTAGAATTTTTGAAATGTTTATTTTCTTGTAGTTTCTGATTTTATTCAATCGGAGATTTACCGAAGCACTTGGTAAAGACCTGTTTAGCTTCTTTAGATGAGGACATTGTATATTTAATTTCTTTGTGGTAGAAAGATAAATTGTTTGGAAAGCACATCTGGAATCTGATGTTAAGCTTAATAAGGTCTGTACAAAAAGGAGAAAGTTTCCGGCATTTCTCTTTTATTTCTTGAGGAAGGTCTTGAGAGATAGAAATATTGTATGTATTCCAAGTGAAGTGCTTTTGTTTTTTATAAGTAAATAAAATGTTTTGTACATCTTGAAAGTGGAGTAATTTAGCATAAAATGGGTCTCGGAGATGTAGAGTCTTACTTCTTATATAACGCACGGTGTGCTCTTTCAACTATGCAGTCAGCCTGTAACTCACTTGTCTGAACTAGTGAAATAAATATTTGTTTTAAAGTGGGGATTAGCTGATTCTGTTCAATTATTTCATGCAGACCTCTGATGATCATGTTATTTCTTCTACTTCTTGCCTCCAAATCTAGTAATTTGGCTTGGATATCAGAGATTATGTCTTTAACTTGTATTTCGGACTTCAACTGCACAATTTCCAGTTCGTAAGACTTTGATCTTACTGCACAATTTCCAGTTCGTAAGACTTTGATCTTTCTTCCACCAAGTCCAGTCTTTCTGCAGTTTTGTTGATTGTGCCCCCAAAAGAGTTTAGTTGTTCTGAGAAGCTTTGAATTGTATTTTGCAATGGAAGGAGAGCATTTTTCAGGTCATCCATATAAATGGTGCTCTCGGCCCTCTGTTTAGTGCTGTCTTTTATTTGGTCTTGTTGCTGTTTAACTGTTCTCAGTCTTTTAGTATTTATTTCCTTTTCAGGAGATGCTATTGCTGACAATTTTGTTTTTGATGTTTGAATACCCATGCCTTCTATTTCTTTAGGCATTTTACTACCAGATACTTTTTAGATGTATATTGTAATTTGTATTGTAAATGCTGACTGTTATCCAAGGTGCTGAAGCCTGCAGGCCTCTAAAATCCACGTGTAGAATGAAACTGCAAGCTGATAAAGAATGAAGCTGTTTAAAAATGCTACTTATGAAGATTTGTGTACTCAAAGGATAAATATTCAGTCTTTAGGTGCTCCACTATTCAATTTGAAACTTTTATCAAACAAAAGTTATGTAAATAAGTTAGATTGAGAAAGTTGTAACAGAGCTCTGTGGATAGGGTGCTATTCAAATGACCACCATCTTGGAATCCGGTGATGTGCCATATTTTAATATAAAATGAGTTTCTTTATACAAGAGTTTTTTTCTTTAAGTCAGTACCGTATTTATTAGTAGGAATATGTTCTAAAATTGTACCTAACAAGCCCAATGGGTTACTATTATATCTTTTGAAATGCATAGCAAGAGGGCTCTCTAATTTTACATTTTAATATCCCTAATATGTTCCTGAATCCTAGTCTTAAAGGCCCTCTTGCTTTCACCTATGTAGAGCATACCACAAGGGCATTTAAGTGCATATATAATGCCGTCTGTATTACATGAAAACATGGTATTAAGTAGTAAACATCACCTCAAACAATCCACATAATATAGCCATACAAATAAAACAATTAACACTCCATTAAAATCAGTTAACATTTTAATTAATCACATCTCTAATCACAATCCCTATTTAACTTTTTAGGGATTAATGTATTATATTTTAAAATATAAACAGTTTCTTTATGCAACAATTTAAGTTTAAAGTTAGCTTTTTCCCCATTTGTAGAGTGAGTTGCTCCAAAATGCAACAAAGTAGAATCACTTGCATGAAAATCTTTAAAGTGAACAGCCCAAGAGCTTTCCAAATGCACTTTCCTCACATCTCTAATATGTTCCAGAAATCTAGTTTTAAAAGCTGTCTGGCTCTCACCAGTATAAAATAACTTACTGGGACACTGCAAAGCATAAATCACTCCCTCTGTATTACAATCAGATTTTTGCATAGGTTTAAAACTTACATTATTAATTTTAGAAAAATGATTAACCACAAACTGACATATTGAATGTTTCCCAAATTTATATGTACCAAAATTAGCTTCATATGTATATCAATTCTAGGTGTAGGAAGAATAAATTTATTATGTTCTACAAAATTGACTATACTTCTGCCCCATTTATAGGAAACATAAGGAAGTCTATTCATTTTATTACACATGTTTATCCTTCAGTAACATAGGTCAGTAATATCTTAGAAAATCAGCTGTCTGTTCACTATTTATATTATATGTAGTAACTAAATAAATGTTTCTTCTTACTGCTTCATTATTAATACCCTCATTCATATATTTATGATAATACACCAGTTTAACTGTTTTATTTTTTTGTATATGCTTTTATTCCTATTTACATCATTATTAGCCTCCCTACGTCCATTAATTTGTTGCCTCTCAGAAATCACTTGCTGTAGGGCATTACTGACTTCCACTGTGTTATAACCTCTTCTAATAAACATATTAAAAGTTTCACCTACTTCTTCATAAAAATCTTTATCTTGATTACATAACCTACTAAGTCTAAGAAATTCACTAAAGTAATTCAGTAATTAAGTGACATGGATGACAGCTTGAACTGGGTAGATATATATTTCTTCCTACAGATTTCTATGACTGGAGGTTATATTCATCTTATTTTTACTAGATCCTAGCAGAACTACATCTAAAAAATGATCTTGCACCCCTATTTGTTGACCATCAAATCTCAATTGAAACCTATTAATTTGTAAATCATTAATGAATTGTTCAACTAAATCAAAATCCCCTTTTCATAAAAAACTAAATCTGTAAAACAAAAATACTTAACAGCATACTTGCTAAAAAATGAATGTATATATAGATATTGTAGTTCAAATTTCTAATAACTATATTAGCATACATGGGGGGTGAATAATACCACCATTGCTGTTCCTTGTTTCTGATGATACACCTCATCGTTAAAATTAAAAAAAAATATTCTTCAAACAAAATAATACCATGTATATAATAAAATTAGATTTGTGGGCATCTCCCAAAAAGTAT
Organism: Protopterus annectens; assembly: GCF_019279795.1. NCBI lineage: Eukaryota > Metazoa > Chordata > Ceratodontiformes > Protopteridae > Protopterus > Protopterus annectens. Next base: position 507,561,540 of record NC_056738.1, read on the forward strand.
TTTAAAATATAATATATTAAACCCTAAAGGGTTAAATAGGATTGTGATTGGAGATATGTGATTAATTAAGATGTTAATTGTTTTATTTGTATGGCTATATTATGTGGTTTATTTAAGATGATGTTTACTCCTTAGAAGGTTTTATTGCCAAAGCGCTAGAGTTATTAAATAGTGTTTGCTACATTCTGAAGTCATGGTTCTTTGTTTTTTTTTTTCTGTTATGAGTGGTACAGTGTGATCTCTAACAGAGTAGACTGCAGGGAATCTTTAAAATCTGCCAACTCATTACACTCCCAGAAAATATGTTTGAAATTGATCCTTTCTCCCCCATCACACCTCCAACATTTGCTGTCTACTTGAAGAAAAATCCTTTGGAGTCTACTTGAGATATAAAAATGGATCTATGTCAGATGATTGAGTTTTCAGTAACTTGAAATTCATATGATCAAGTTTCTGAAAACTCAAACAAAAAACACAAAAATCTACTTTTTTACGTTTAAGGGCCCCCCTTGCATCCCCCATGTGGGGGACTGCACCACCCACTCCCCCTGCAAATTATATATACCAACTCCGAGATTGCACTACAGTGAAGAAAAGGGTGCATTTCTTGATCCTCCCTGTACCACGATCTTCATTCAAAAGTCTAGAGTTTTCAGAAACTAGATCATATGGTCTCGACCATATCAATTTCGAGTTTCTGAAAACTTGATCAACTGATAGGAATCCATAAAAATACCTATGTAAGCACTTCCAAGCAAAGATTCTAAATCTTCTAGACTCTATTGCATATTTGGGAGATATACATATCCCCCCCCCCATTGTTTCTTCATGAATTTCTTATCCAGTTTCTCTTCACAATCCTTTCTAACATCCTCTGATTGATTCTTATAGTTATCATGCAGTATTTTGTATGCTGTACTAATTTGTTTTTTAAGAGCAACATATGTTCCAGATTCTACTAAAAACTGTATCAGTGTGGGTCTTTTGCTTAGGATCCCCCTATTTCTTTCTCTTTATGTATACTCTTATCAGTGCTTGATAGAGATGGCAGTCTCTAGCCTGCAGGCAAAAAATAAATTCTTGGCCTTTCCCATTCTATTACCTTTCCCTAATTATTTGCTCCCAGTACCTTCATTCTTTTGCCAGTTTTCTCCAATAAATTCCAGCCCCCTTTTGCCTATTGTCTGTATTCCTAATAGGTCATCCCTATTAGGAGAATCTCCTTTCTCCACTCCTGTATTGTCTTAGTTCTTAGTATACTTTCTACTACTTTATGAGTATAATATTCTGTATAACTGTTGTTATTCTCCTTAAGAATCTGTATCCAAACTCCCACACTTTCCTTATTTCTTGAATTACCCCACTGCTTTATCATCATCCCTTTCCACTTTGAATTGTAGTTTGCTGCTTGTGTTATATATACGACCGATAATTGTGTAGCTGTAACTTATCCCTTCAAATCTAATCCTAAACATCCTCCTCCTGTTGGAAGGATCATCTTACTTCACTCTTCCCCTCTTTCCCTTCCTTTTTCTCTTTATTAATTACTATCTCCAACTTTTCTTCTGATAAAAATATGCCTGACCTATGCATAAAACTAAAAGGACTAAAGGCATTTTTACTGCTTGCATCTTTATAGCCATATCCATAGACAAGAGCTTCCAGTTTCTCATTTTTGTATTATCTTTTGTTTAGACTCTTCCGACATATCCTTAGCTGTCATAACAGAATCTCACTTCATTTTATCATGTCCCCATGAATATGGGTATTGCTGAACCAATTCATGTGTGGAAATATAGTTTACATCTATAGCCTTTGTTTTATTTTCCTTAATTTTATATCCCACAAAACCTGGAACTTTCAGACTGTTAAACAACACTGAGATGTCCTTTTCTTGTTCTTTCAACTACACAATAATATCATCTGCGAACAAAGCTAAATTTTCTTGAATACTGTACATATTATAATCTTGAATTTCGGAGTCCCTTATTTTCTTTGTCAGCGGTACTAAATATAACACAAATAACAATGGGGGAAAGAGGACACCCCTGCCCGGTTCCTCTGTTCAGACATAAATTATCAGAGGGTAGCCTCCCAGTTAGATTTTTGCCTCTAATCCTTCATATATCCTCCTAATTAATCCTTATTCATACAACTACAGCGTACTCTGCTGTATGTTTTCTCTGCATCAAGTCTCACCACCAACAAAGGTATTTTCTTATAGTCTGCTTCCCTGTGGATCATCATTGTTCTATTAATGTAGTCAAATGTTTGCCTCCCCTCCACAAAACCACATTGATCTATATCTGTTAATTTGGCAACAACTTTGTCATTCTTTTAGCTATTGTAGACATGAACACTTTATAATCATGGTTTAAAAATTGAAATGGGCCTGTATGAAGCTGGCCATGATGTGTCTTTACTTCTCTTTGGTATTACAGCCACCACAGCTTTTTTTCCCAGGCTGTTGGTGCTTCCTCTCCTTTTAAAATACTGTTAAAACCTTCTGGATCCTTATCACTTTTTTCCCTCTCCTAATATCCAAACTTCCACTCTTGTAATCCTGGAGATTTTCTAACAGATTGGTTATACAACTTTACAACTTTCTTGCAGATTGGTTATACATTACCATTTTATCTCATCTCCTCTTATGTTAACTGTTAATTGTTGATCCTCATTTCCCTGTAACCATGACATATTTGTCTTCCATAAATATTTCCATTTGTGTTGTTTCTTAATATTCCCACTTGACTGCTTTATACGAATTTTCATAGAATTTCTGAAATATATTTAATACCTCTAAAGGATCTCTGACTATTTGACTTGTTATAGGCTCCCTAAGTTTGGTAACATTCCTTTCTACTTTCTGTTGCCTAAGTTGCTGTGCTAAAACTTTTGTGTTCTGTAGTTATCAAAAGGCAGTTGCGTAAGTGCAACCTTTTTAAATTCATGCATATTATTCAGGTGCTCCCTTATTTTCCATTTAGCACTCTGTAGTTATGCCTCTTCTTGTTCTGAGAGATTCTCCTTATTCTGTAATAATTTAACCTTTGTCAGCTCCTGTAAATATTTCTTGTTACTTCTTAGTCATGTCTCATTTGCTTTTATTTTTACCCTATTTTTAAATTCCACTTTCATTTTATCTTACACTGAAACTATAATTTCTGGAGTACTTTTCTATCTTTCCTATTAAATAATTTCCAATACCCATTCCTTAAATTTCTTTCTTTAACTGGTAGATCAGAAAGTGCCACTGTTTCATTTTTACTTCATTCTCCTGCATTGGCATATTATCTGAAATAGTTACTGGATGTGTGTCAAAAGTTCTCTGTTATATGCACATGTTCCTGTGAAATATAATTTCTGTCCAGTCTAGCCCAGTTATTGTACCATGGGGAATAATATGCAAATTCTGTCTGAGTTACTACTAGTGAATGAAATTAACATGAAACTGCACTCACTGTTAGCAGTCCTCACCTTGGAAGATGCAGACATTTGTGCAAGTTACAGAGACCTGGTTCAAGGCTGTGGAGAGCACCCTAGCCATACCGGGTTACACCTCCTTCCACACGTTCAGACCACAAACTGAAGGCGTGAAAACCAAAGGAGGCAGTGTATCAATATTCAGTAAAGATAAATACACCTCCGGATTGGTTAAATAGTATGGTTCCCTGGAAATACTTCAGGTGCAATTAAGTCATTACCAGCTACAGGACCCCCTCCATGAATCAGGACACCCACTATTCCTATTTAGATCTACTTGAGTCTGTCAAGATGCATCCGAACACTGTGATCTTGAGTGACTTTTATGGATCAATTGACTGGGTAAATTACTCAACTTGGATCTGATGTTTATCAGTATGGAGGACCACTGTTGCACCCCCCCCCCGGTGAAATCTGACCACAAATTAGTCTCATTCGAAGTAACTATCACACCTGAACCCCCCCCATATGGCAGCAAGAAATTAACTAAAAAAAACTTATTCAAAGCAGATTATAACATCTTACGGGATGGTATAAATAGCTTCACTGCACCTCCCCCTTCAGATGGAACTGGCAACTATACCAAGCTCTAAACCAGTGCTTTGTACAAACACCTGTATAACTGCATTTATTCAGCCGTACCTGATAGGACCAAAACAAGCTCCTAAAGGAAAAGCAAACCTGCCTGGTTGGCAACTGCAGCTAACAGGCTTTAAATAAAAGGAAGAAATTGCTGTCCAAGAGTAAGAGGGAGCAAGCCCTAAACTGGAAACATTCCCACCTCAGCTTAAACAAGCAAATAAGACTTCTTGTGAAGTCCTCCAAAGCAAACTTTGAATCCAAATTAGCTTCCTCAACTAAGGTCAACCATTAGGCATTCTTTAGTTACATCCATAACCTAAAAGGAAAGGCCCAGATTTGTGCCGAACTGGTAGTTATGGATACCACATATACTGAGCTTGTGGACATAGCTAACCTGTTGGCCGACAGGTTGTGTGAAAACTTCACTCCCCTGTCCCCGCCACAAGTAATCCATGACATTCCTACCACCTGTCCCCTACACCTTGCATCTCTAAAGAGCAGGGTGTAAATGCCCTCTCTAAGGCCAAAAACACAACATCTATGAGATACAATAATATCCCAGGCTGCGTACTACATGGTCTACAACAAGAATTAGCAACATCACTGGGTACTCTCTTCAGTCATAATCTAAGCACTGGCTTTGTCCCAGCTGAATGGAAAATAGCCACCTTTATTCCCTTGCACAAAGGTGGTGCATCCACTGGACCCCGGGAACTATAGACCTATTACCCTGACTAGCTTTATCTTCAAGGTCATGGACAAAGATATAGGTAATCTCCAAACACTTGACCCTACTCAGTTTGGATTTATCAAAGGGAGATCATGCCTGTTAAACCTGGTGGACTTCTTCGAGGCAGTCACCAAGGCCCTGGACGAGGGGAAATCTGTGCATACAGCGTACCTAGACTTAGCCAAGGCTTTTGACATTATCCCCTTCTCAGGCATCATTGACAAACTCACTCAGCTAGATATCAACCCTTGTATCATTAGATGGGTCGCTAACTGGCTCACTGATGGAACACATATAGTTAAAATAGGGGAATCCACCTCCAGCAGCAAACCTGTAGCTCATGGTGTTCCACAGGGGTAAGTCCTGGGATTTCTACTGCTTGGAATCTGTTTCTCTGAAGTACAAGCAAAAAGTAAGGGTCTGTGGCTGACCAAGTTTGCTGATGTCTGCAAACTGGAAGCAGTCATAGAATCTCCAAATGATGTCAGCATCCTTCAAAGAGGGTCTTGCACAAACAAATGATTGGTGCCAAAGTCATGGGCCTAAACTCAATGCAAAAAAATGCATTATCATCCCTTTTGGTAAGAGCGATGTTCTTGCTAATTACCACATCAATAGCAACACCATAAGTATGCACTCAGTGGTGAGAGACCTGAAACTTACCTTTGATCACCATGCCTCCACAGTGCTAAGAAGGGCAGTCTATACCGGTAAGGTATTGCCTCTAGAAAAAAAGAAGTTATAAACCTCCCTGTACTCTTCCCTCAAAAGGCCAGTAATTGTGTGCAACACCCTTTTGGTATGTACCAAATGTACTGTCGCAAATGGAGAGACCACAGAGGTTCCTCACAAGGAAAATTCAAGATCTTTAGCATCTGTCCTATTTGGATCATCTGAAATCACTGTCACTTTATTCTGTTTTATACAGACTACTCCGAGGCGATCGCCGCCTTGCACATAAGGCAGTCTCTGACCCTGCTTTATTGGAAATGCTGCATATCCGCAGGTCAGATGGTACATGGGTTACTCACCCTAAAGACCTTAACCTGGTATGTGACAATAATAGAACCTACTGGAGGGACAGATTTGTCTCCCACAATTTAACCACACCTTTGGAGCATTCTCCCACTTAATGTCAAACCATAAATTCACCCCGGGGGTTCCACCTGTATCCCTCTTGGAAAGGGACATTAGGTGTGATCATGGAAATAAGGGTAGAACTTGGCTAGGCTTGTAAGGGCCCTAGGGCCATTAGCCTAGTAACTTCTTATGATCCTTTGAATTCACATCTTCTATACCAAATACTTTCAGAATTTTCTTCAGAAATCTACCTTCTTTTGTTATATTTTTCCCTTCTGTGCCCCCAGGTACATCTTCATTGTTGCAAATCAAATTCCAATCCCTACTTATAAGTAATATTCCCTGCTGTCCGTGCTCTAAGTTTATTATTTCTCTCCCAGTTTTTTTTAAATCCATATTAGCAGTTTTAGGCAGACTATAAATGCATGCCAGCATAATACTCTTCCCTTGCCCCTTAATATCAAAAATCTGTCATTATCATCTTTTCTTTCACTATTGGAGCTCATCTAGCAATTTAAGTATTCTTCTCTTCCTTTGTCCCTGATACTGTACTGAATATTCATCACAACATCCTTTTTATTTATCATATTCACATACCCATGTCTTTCCATCTCTGTCACCTGTAACATTACTATTTGCACTGTGAATTTCACGGTATAATTAAATATTGTTTCTTTTTTGTCTATACTTGTAAGACCATTCATTCCAAGATTATATGGAAAGTGATGCCATTATTCCTACCTGTTATAGTTGACAGCTTCTTTAAATGTCTTTTTCCAGCTTTTGTGTTACATGCACCCACTAATGTTGGTAGGTTAATCCTTTATATGATTTTTTTTCATGTCAACATTGGAACTTATGTCACATTTTACAAGACTTTTTGTTTTAATGAAAACCCTTAAGAAAAACCCACACCACCACATCACCACCATAACCTTTAACTTTATACGAACTAAACTATGTACATCTACAAATAATGTAATAAGAACAATTGTCCTATATATGCAGCTGCAAAAACAGCTGCAAAAACAGGTCTTAAACTTAACTTTGAGGTTATTGAGGCTAAGATGCATGTTGTTACCTGTGCTTTGACTTGTACCAATTGGTGTCTGATGTTCATCGTATTTCACTGTTGCAGTCATGACTGTAGGGTTCTCTCCTGCCGGCAGGCAGTCCTCGGTCAGCCAGAATCCTAAAGTCTGGGTCCGGCATCGGCTGTTCAGCCATGCTCCCTGACGTCAGAGCGACAGGAGTACAATGCTGACAGCCGACGCCATGTTCTCCAGTCTTTCTTGCTGTGCGGTGATAGCAGTTTGCAAGTGCCGGTCGGCTGACTCCTGACAAATTTTCATAAATGTACTTCAGTCCGAAGACTTTCTTCTCCTACTCAAAGCTAAGTACCCCGTTGGGGAATCTTTTTTCTTGCTCCAGTCTGAAGTGAGCCATTCAGAAAGCTCTACTGGCCTTCATGAATCTTCTACAACCAGGACAACTACTGATATGGACAGACAACACCACAGTTATGTGGTACATAAACAAGCAGGGGGGATCTCATTCCTATCCCCTTTGCAGACTAGCCATGAATCTTTGGAACACAGCTCTAGCTTGCAAACTGGACCTTCAAGCTCACTTTCTACCAGTGAAGCAAAACTTCCTGGCAGACAGCCTGAGCAGAAACCTATCAGACCCACACGAATGGATGCTGGACACCGAAATATTCAAGATGATTACAGCAGTCTGGGGATGTCCTCACATAGACCTATTTGCATCCCACCTCAATCATCAACTACAGATTTTTTGCACCAGGACATTCCACGAACTAGCTTGGAAAGTGGATGCACTATCATTCAGTTGGAGAAACCTCTCGGGGTATGCCTTTCCACCTCTTCCTCTTTTTCCACGGGTATTATTAAAGATCAAACAGGACAAGCCCAAGATGATAATCTTGCTGGCCCAAATTGGCCTCGACAGTTTTGGTACCCAACACTGAAAAACCTTTGTCTGGAGCCCCCTTGGGTTTTACCACAGACTCCGAACCTTCTGTCCCAACACCAGGGTCAGGTTCTGCACTCCCATGTCAAAACTCTCAGCCTGGTGGCCTGGTTAATCCAGGGTCTTTGATTCATTCTCTCCTATCCAAGCAGGTTATGGATGTCATTTTAGAAGCCAGACGTCCTAGCACTAGAAAATCTTATGCAGGAAAATGGAAAAGATTTTCTTCCTAGATGCAGGCTCAGGATTCTGATCCTCTTATTCCTAACATTCCTCTGATTTTACTTTACCTGACAGACCTCTTACATAAGGGTCTCTCTTTCTCTTCCATAAAGATACATGCCTCTGCTATTTCTGCTCATTATAATACAGACCCTCCACTCTTTTCCCACCAGCTCATGAGACAGTTTCTCAGAGGAGCTAAGAACTTAAGGCCCTTTAGATTTCCTCCCATTCCTGCTTGGGATCTCAACTATGTTTTGGAAAAACTCACCTTACCTCCTTTTGAGCCTGCTGCCACATCTGACATCAAGTTTTTATCTTGGAAGACAGCTATCCTGTTAGCTCTGACCTCTGCCAGGAGAGTTTTGGAGTTGCAAGCTCTCATGGCTGTGGAACCTTATATTATTTTTCATCAAGACAGGGTGTCTTTAAGGACTAATCCTACTTTCATGCCTAAGGTGGTTTCCAAAGTGGCTTTAAATCAAACTATTCACTTGCCAACTTTTTTCCCCACTCCTCAAAATAAGGGGGAAAGGATCTTGCATTCCTTGGATGTACACAGACAACTACATTTTTACCTGGACAGAACCAAGGACATCAGGAAATCAGAGCAATTGTTTGTTTCTTATGCTTCAAGTTCCCAAGGTAAAGCTATTTCAAAACAGACCATTTCCAAATGGATTGCTCATGGAATCAGATTTTGCTATTCACACCATGGAAAGTAAATCCCAGGGACTATAAGGACTCACTCTACCAGAGCTGCTGCCACTTCAGCTTCCTTCCTCAGAGGAGTTCCTACCAAGGACATTTTGGAAGCTGCAACTTGGAGTACAGTGCATACTTTTTCTAAGCACTACAATCTACCTCTTTACTCTAAGTCTAGGGCAGGCTTTGCTTCTGCAGTCTTGCAGGGCCTTTTAGCCGCCCCCTCTACTTTCTGACCACCTCCCTTTTATTCTGCTTTGGGATTCAACCCTACAGTCATGACTGCAACAGTGAAACACATTGAACATAGTACAGTTGTGTACACTTACCATAAATGTAGATGTTCGAGTGTCTTCACTGTTGCAGTCTGCGAGTGTCTTCACTGTTGCAGTCTGGGTTTCCCTCCCTCCTGTCCCCTCATTTTTTCTTTTGTGTGGTTCCTTTTTTCACCCTTCTTCTGAGGTGTATTTGCAGAGGGTATGGGATCTTCCTCATTTTGGAACTCCTGACATCTGGGGCAAGAAAAACTGGATAACATGGCGTCGGCTGTCAGCTTTGTACTCCTGGCGCTCTGACGTCAAGGAGCATGGCTGAACAGCCAACGCCGGACCCAGACTTTGGGATTCTGGCTGACCGAGGACTGCCTGCCAGCAGGGGAGAACCCTACAGTCATGACTGCAACAGTGAAGACACTCGAACATCTACATTTATGGTAAGTGTACACAACTGTACTTTCTTTATCGTTAGTCACCTCCCAGATATGAAAAAGAACTTGGTCTGAAGAAGTAGTAACCCTGTGAAAGCACTAGCCATTTAATAAAGTTTTTCTTTTTTATTCATTTCATTTTTTTTGTCTATGCTGTGGTGGCTGACCTACGTTTTTTGTTCAGTGTATGCCTTTTTTGCTGGGTCTGCCTTCAGCAGTGTAATTTTGCTTTTTAGTTTTGTATGAAAAAGAACTTGCGTGCTTTCAGGCAAACATTAACTTTTAGCATCGAATTTTTGGCCCTATTGTCAACTTATCTCCATGGAAGCATAAGAGAAATACATGTAGTCCTCAGCTGCAGGCGTTTAAAGACAAGCTGCAATATTTATTGCTGAATGAAAACTTTTCATTATATTCAGTGTTGTCTTATTTACTTGTTTCCACTTAAAATTTGTTGTAAGATTAAGCCAAGCTCTTAATCCAATCACTGATACAAAAGTAAGAGAAAACATATCAGCTCTGCATATGTTATGATCTTTTGCACCCCGTTCTCCATCTCAGCAACCCACAATTACAGCCTATTAAATTAAACATTCATTTGTCTAGCCTTTTTTCTCTTTTTGCATTGTAATGCATACATTTCTTAATAGTGAAAAAAATGACCGAGAGAAAAAAGGCATCCTGTTACTTTAGTTATCTTTATCACATGCAAGAACAACTAAAAATGCTTTACTATAAAACATGCAATTTGTAAGATGAAAAGTTTCATAGAAATAGTGTTGAGAACATAAATTGTTTCACTTACAGTTGCCTTTTGCCTTCCTCTTTCGCTCCCCTCCCCTCCCGTCAGTGTTCTTCCAAACATTAATGGCATGAAGTGAGGCAAATGGCTTTCAGTTCTCCACAAATTTAACATAGTCAACAAAAGACAACTCTCTACTTTTTTTATACAACTATATTTCACAAATGCTATTGATGCTTTGAGGTCTCACAATTATTCACTAATTTCCGTGTTGCTGCTGTTCTTCCTGTTCATCTCCATCTCCAGATTCCAGTTTACTTCTGCAGTATTCCCAGTTTTTCTTGTCAACTCCTGTGCTTTTCTCGGTCTCTCAAGCATTTTCCTTTGGAACAATGGAAAAGATTTCACTAGCAATGTCTTTCTGCATGTTTTATTATCAGAAGAATGAGAAGCAGATTCTCCTTCTATTTGATGGTTCACTTTTAGTTGGACAAACTTTTATATTTCCTTCTTGACCTGTTCTGCATCAAAACATTACTTTGATCATCCAGGAAAACTATTCTGAAGGCAGCTCGATACAGCAGCTTGAATCCCATACCTGCCTCTTGACATTCCCTGTTAACTGGAATAAATGTGTTTCTCTTCTGCCTGGTATGCAGTGAACAATCATTTCCCACAAACACTCTAATGTCTCTTAACTTTTAATACTTTGCCTTTTTACCACAGTTTTGTTAAGATTAACTGTTTCTGCTGGTAGGTTGTATCTTTACTAATACAGGTCTCTGCTGCTTTCTCATGGCCAGATTTGGAGTATACACACAGTGTGCCCTTTCAGTTAACAAGTTCCTGCTGTGGAATACCAACCGCCAAGGATGGCTCCAAGCCTGGCTGCAAAAGGAGGATGGTGATCACCCTGCAATGGTGACCAGAACTGGGAAACCAGGCAAGAAACCACATGTAAATTTGAACAAACTTGTTCGCTAATGCTGCCACATCCGGGGCAGCCAATGCACTAGCACTGGGGTTCCAGGTTGCTGGTGTGAGGTTGGCTACTGGCCAAAGGAAATTCATTACAGCAAAGTTGAAAACCCATATCATCACATGAAATGTTCGAACAGGTCACCATATCTCATGAAATGCAAAATCTCGATCACTGCAGAGTCAGAGTTATGGCTCACTGGATCTGGAATATTCACCTTCCAACCACCTACTGCCAATTAAACTATAAAACTGTACAACTCTGTTGGTGAGAAGAGAGAGGCTGGCACTGGGTTTATGGTGGATACCCAGGTGGCAAGAAGCATAATCGCTTTTCAACCAATATTGGACCACCTGGCAGTACTCACTGTCAGTGGTGCCATCAGTACTCACATTCTGTCCATCTATGCACCAACTGAGATGATTCAAGACCCATCCAAGGATAGCTTCTACAACCAGCTCCAATATATGCTGGATTTGATCCCACAGACTGAGATGATGTTCTTGACAAGAGAGACCTCGCCTTCTACCCTTTGCTGCATCAAAAGATCTCATTGTGGGAAACTGCCATTTCCAGCATCCCTGCAAACACCAGTTCGAACAGTGAAACCCATCCAGCAAGGACTCTGTTATATTACACTGCATCCTGGTCAACTCCCTCTTCCAGTCCTTGCTCAAGGATATCTGTGCTATGTGAGGACCTGACTGTGGCAGTGATTGTTACCTCATCCGTGCCATTGTGCAGCTTCACTTACAGCATGCAAAGTGCAAGTCACCTCCACTATCCAGGCTGGACTGGAAGCAGCTGATGGCCGCCACCCACAAACAGGAATTTCAGATTGCACTGTCAAACCGGTTCGCAAAACTGGCCCAAATGGAGGAGATGGATGAGGCAGAAAAGCAGATATCAAACTCCAACATTGAATGCCCGAAACTGCTATGCTCACCCATCCACCAATGAACACAGACATGGATATCGGAGTGCCTGGATCTCGTATCCCAATGAAAGCAGGCAAATATGGTCAATTACGAACGATACTGGCAGCTTAATCCAGAAATATACCAGGAGCCAAAAGCAGAAAGGGACGCACATTGGAGCCAGGTGACAGCCAATCTTGTGGAGGCAGCATCTAGACATGACTACCGCACTCTGTACAGCACCCTCAAATGATTGAGTGGGAAGACCAAACCCACCAGCGACAACATCAATAAGGTGGATGGGACATTCATGTGCTCACCTTGTGAAGGCATGAAACATTGGAGGGAAGAGCTTTACAACCATGACCCACCTCATGGACCAGTGGTTGCTCTACCACCTTTTGATCTCCCTGAGGCCCCAGTGACTGATGCAAAGCCAACAGTCAAAGAGGTATAATCAGCTATCAGAAAACTGAGAAATGGCAAGGCACCAGGTCATGTCACTGCAGAAGCAATTAAGCCTGCAGGTGATAATCTGCTCCACCGACTCCAAGCACTGATCAAGCTGCTATAGGTTATGGAACAGATGCCATTCACATGGAAGAAAGCCATCATCATACCCATCCACAAGGAGGAGGAGGACAACAGGGAATGCAAGAATTACTGTGGCATCAGACTAATCTCTCTCATTGGCAAAGTCTTTATGAGGATCACACAATCCAGGCTGTAGAAACACCACGAGTAAACCAGCAGGGAAGAACAGGCCAGATTCAAACCAAGCAAAGGATTCTGTGATCAAATCTTCACCGTTTGTCAGCTAATGGAGAAAGAATCTGGTGTGGATAATGTGCAGTTATTGCCTTTATTGATTTCAAGTCCGCATTTGACTGTATCTTCTGGCCTGCCCTGTGGAAGACATTAGAGACTGAGCACGTGCCAAAGAAAATCACCAGACTCCTTCAAACATCATATAATGGTTCATCCAGCCAGGTGCGCATTTGGAAAGAACTGTCTGAAGAGGTTACCATCCAGACTGAAGTCTGTCAAGGGAATGTGGTCTCTCCACTGCTGTTCAAATGGACAGCATCATGAGGAGAGTATTTGAGGGCAGGTGCAGAGTCCATTAGGATAAAGCCCATTCTGTGACTGACCCGATGTTTGCAGATGATGGTGCCATTTTCACATGCAGTGATGCTGAGGCCACAGATATCCTCTGCGACATCGCCCATACTCCCCAATCTTATGGCCTGTGGATAAACACAGACAAGACCAAAGTGATGGCAACCGATGGGTCACAAGCCACAGTCAACCTCAGGGGAGTTCAGATTGAACAAATGCAAGAATGTTAAGTGTCTGGGTTTACTGGTCCAGGAGAAAAAGATGGCATCAACAGCTGACGTTCATAGCAGGATTGGACAAGCCACCACATTTGCCTCACTTAAGGTGTGTCTATGGAAGAGGACAAATGTCTCTATCATCACCAAGATTTCATTTACTTGGCACTGATCTTGCCAGTTCTCTGTTATGGATAGGAAACATGGATCCTCGTCAAGCCAGACCTGAACAAGGTTGAGGTTTTCCAAAAGCGATGCCTGTGCCAAATTTTGGGTTGTGACTGCATTAGAAATGAAAGCATCTGAAGCAGGTGTGATCAGTAGCCCAATGGTCAGTGAACAGATCCAGAACAGGAGGCTATCCTGATTTGGACATGTGTGCAGGATGGACACCCGCCACTTGCCCTACAGTCTATTATGGAGAGAGCTCCCCGCAAACTGGAAAGTTCACAAGTCTGCACCAATGAAGATGTGGGCTAAACAGGGTGAAGAGGACCTGAGAAGCTGGCAACTTGACCTGTAGAAGGCCAGAAACATTGCCATGGACAGAACAGCATGGCAAGAAGTTTTGAAGGAAGTCTGGAATCCAGCAGCACCCATAGCAGCAATGCTGACTGTTGGCTCAAACACCTCAGCTGGCCGCCAGCTACGGAAAAAAGAAGAAAGAAGCTGTGGAATACCAGTCTAGTTGCTTATCTGAACCTTCATAAAATTAATAGTCTGTTCCTTCTAGTTTCCCTGGCACAGCAGAAAATATCAGATTTTCCCAACATACTCTGTCCTCTAATTCTACCTTTTGTTTTGAAACCAGTCTTTTTGAGAAGTCTCATAATCAGCCAGCTTTTTCTTCATTTTGACCTCATTTTTTACAGTTTTATCAGCTCATCTGAATATCGTTATTTTTAAAGATTCTTCCATTTTTTTTCCAGATTTTTGTCATTTGAGTTGATATATTCCTTCAGTGTTTCATTTATTTTAATCAGATCTTAAGCACATTTGACTTATTTATTCCCTCTAGATTGCTGGAAGCCATGTCTTGCACCAAAACTGGAGCTTGAACTGCTTTTTGCTAAACAGCTGCAGGACTCTTCCCAGGTATTGTTTTCTCTTCACCTTTTCTAATTGATTTTTTTTCACTCTCTTAATTTTTTCTTTCCAGGCAGTGTGCCTCCTAGCAATAGGTGAATTTACTAAAAGTGACAGAGTTCCTGGCCCTTGTCTTTCAGTTTCTTTTCTTACACAGGGAGAGCTGAAGATAAGCGATCAGTGTCTAGCCGTCTTAGAAAGTCTCTGCTAGGTAATATTGTTACGAGATTTAATGAAAAATCCAGTATGTTTCCTTGGACTAAATTGCAGAACACTGAGATAAAAACAAATAAAAACATTATGCAGTTTTAGTTGCCTATGATTGAAGGAAACTACATTAAAACCAAATTGCTAAATATTTCTGAGACTGTCTATTCCATAAAGGAAATATTGTCCAGTAATGAAATATGGACTAGGGCTGAGAAGGTGGAATTACATTAAATGGTAAAAAAATAACAGCCCAGAGGGATGGAGAGCTAATGTTTTTTCATGTGATTGGGATTCGACTAGTGTCTCTAGAGGTAAGGAGGAAAAAGAGTGGAGAGACGCAGCCTGTTTGCTTCTCCTGGTGGACGGGGAGAGTTGCACGTGCCCAAGGACCACAGAGGGAAGAGCAGTTTTTCCAGTGGGGATGATACAAACCATTTCATGAGCTTGAATGAAAGGGTAGAACTGCTTTCCAGCAACATACTGTTTCAGAATGTAGAACAACTGTGTGGTAAGCCCATTGCACGCACACACACACACACACACACACACACACACACACACACACACACACACACACACACACACACACACACACACACACACACACACACACACACACACACACACACACACACCTTTGTAAGCTTAGCATCCATGGGAAATGGTAGAAAATAGTTAAAAACCAACAAAACTACCCCTAGATGCTGTCTGAACTATGGCCCCTCCTGATTACCCCTCACTCTGGTGATGGGGAATTAGTGGATCTGTTGGCTGGTGAGGGGATTGATAATTGACAGAGCAGGAGCAACGAGTGTAAAAAAAATGATAAAAAATAATGCAGCCTTAATGTGTTTGGTATAAGAGCTGCAGACTGCAGGGGTACTTTATAGTATTACAAACAACCTGAACAGTGCTATTTTTATAGGAAAATGGGAATGTATTTTAAGAGTGCAGGAAATAAAGATGTGTGAGCAGGATGGTGAGGTAGGACATGGGGCGTACTGACAATGGCTGCAAACAAGAATGAAGGGAATAAACAAAAAGTCTAGTAATTTTTGGCTTGACTATAAGAGGTACATTTCTCAGAAAGAGAGAAGATGTAATTGAGAGTAAGAAATACAAATGAAATACAAAAGAAAATATGCAAAAAGAAAGAAAAACATAACTTTGAAATAAAAGAGGAAATAGATTTTTGCATTTGTATTTGAGGAGAATGTCAGAGCAGGATGAAAAAACAAACTAAACCAGTTTGAGATGTGTAAGTAAAAGAGAACATAAAAGAAAATTTAAGACATAGTTTAAAAGTAAAATAAAATAACATTATAACCAAGAAGACCTAGAATGAAGAGATGTCAATATTTTTTTACCAGTACAGAAAAGTAATGTAAAAAGGCTGTAATGTCCATCATGAGATCATTTTTGTAATAGCTTAAGGTATATGAGACATATCCTGCCAGGATAAGACCAGCCAGCAAGCCAACTTCAACATCTTTATGGCACCTTGTAAGCACCCTAGCCAGTGCACAGCTCAAAGAGGGCAAGATGAAAGAAGTAGCTAAGGCACCAAAATTCCAGAACCTTCTTGCAGCTAACGAGTGCACTTGGGTGATCAACAATTGGCTAGTGTTTCTACAACTCTGGGCAGTTAACTAATATATTGGGCATTATGTTACATTTCTTCTGTTTTTGTGAAAAATGTTTTTCTTTCAGAAATTTAAGATTGAGGCAAGATCTGATCTCTTTAGTGGCTGTCACTAAAATGTTTACCTCAGACTTTTATATTTTCATTCATAGTTTCCCGGCTGGCAATACCTTGTAAATATCATTTGTCATAGAAATTGAACCTTTACCTCAAGTTTTGTAGTTTGTGGCTTGGACTTTTGGTTTGGGAATTGTCATTAAAAAAATGATATCAAAACATTATCATCATGTCATGATGTTTTACTGACTCTTCTTAGTTCTACTGACTACTTGTCAGACGTCCTTTTTTGGCAGGCCATCAATTCTGGATCCCTGTGGGTTTTCCTTTATTAATTATAATTTTTTGAGGTGGGGTGGTGGTGTGCTGTTTTTGCTATACAGTGTTGTCAGGGGCTGTGGCTAGTGTGTTTGTGGTTGTCACTAAAGAACTGTGTACTTCCAAAACTTTCTTTTAGTCAAGAGGTAACACCAATTCTTCAAGGCTTTATATGCCATTGTAAGGTTCCTTTTAGGGCTAGAACACAGAACTAAATCCTGTTAGCTCTCTAGACATTTCACAACCTGCAAGAAGAGCAAAGTAATCCAAGAGAAATTGGCCTTACTCCAGATTCCTCTCTGCTTTGGCCACTGACTGGTGACTCTGCTCTGGCCATCTTGTGTTGCTTGGAGTGCTCATCTCTTTCTCTTGATCACTCTTGCTAGAGGGTCTCTCAGGTAAAGGGAACTTTAAACTATGCATTTTTCCCACAACTGTGATAATGAGGACTGGTTGAGCTTTGCTAAGAGCCTTTCAGTCTGTAAATGTTGAGTCTTCCCCTTTCTTAAAAAGACTTTCTGTCAGACTCGGATGTTCAGTTTGAGGGACAGGAATGAGACTTGGACTGTATTTCTGAATTTCTCACTTGCAGAGTAGAGAATATGACTGACTGTGAGAAGTCACCAGAAGAGTTTTATTTATCTGATACTGTTGGCAGAATGAAAGATTTGTTTCGGTGGGAATAAAATGAAATACCAGAACCTCAGCAAAGATATGATTTGTTGTAAGTGAATTTTCATTAACCCTCAGCTGTTTCTCCTGCGTTGCCAGATTTAAAGGATGCTATTCTGGCAGCTTGCAATTAGCCTGACAGCCAGCTGCTCAAAAAAAGTCTGACAAATTGTTTAAGTGCCTCCAGACACAGAGTCCTATTTTTTAACCCCAGTAATTTCTGTCAAAATCAGCTTCGGCCAAACTTTTTAAAGTAGGTAGCCATATTCTTTTATTGCAAGCTGGGAAAACCTTTGACATATTTGTGAAGGTTTGTACTACAGCACGTTGGCCTTCAGAATAATTAATTCTCAGTCTCACATGTCTAAGAGTTTGCTAGCTACCTTTGATAATATGAGGAAATTCATTCTTGACCTCCAGTAAAGATGTTAAGGCATCTTAGGATTCCTTCATATCATTTGTGTCACACATAACCACACACTCTTTAATATATGTTAGATACTATTGATGCTGTTTCCAGAGCAACTGCCACAGGGTCAGTGATGAAAAGATTTGCCTGGCAACATTCTTTGAATTTACCAGGGGATGTCAAAGCTGAGATCCTGAATGCCCATCTGGATAAATTAGTGTTTAGTCCTATCAGTACTGAGGTCCGTAAAGGCTTTAATGAAAAGGGAAAGTTAATTCAAGGGAGTACCCAGATTTTTCAAACCTCCTTCCCAAAATATTATAGAAAGTTTTCTTCTAGAGCATATTCCTCTTTCAGGAGACAGGATAAGCATTCCCAGCAAGGCAAAAGTGAACAACGTGACTATGATGCTACTCCTCACAGACAGAACCCTGAGTAAGAATTTGAGAGTGCTGGAAAAATGTTATTAGCTGTGTAACATCCCCAGCTTATCAGATAATTAATCAAGGACATAGGAACTATAAACAGGCAAAACAGTGCATGGCTGCTTTCAGAGCCTATGTTTCTAATAGCATTTTTGAGATTTCAGTAGTGTTCTTTTATATGAATTACTTTTTTGAACATTGTAATAGTTTATATATTCATTTGTTTTACTGAGTTCCTTTATGTTAAGCTGGAAAAAGCCTAAGTGCAAACATCTGCACATTGATAAAAAATGCCATTAATTAAAGAATTTGACTGTATTAAGAATTTTAGGAGAAGAGTTACTTCAGCTGCAGAAAACAAAAAAATAAAGTAAAATGTTTGCAAAAGTTGGAAGGCAAACAAAGCAAGTATTTTAAAGTATATTTTTAGTTCTTTGTAGCAGGGAGAAAAGAAAAAAACTGCAACTGTGGAAAAGGAAATAAGGGTAGCATACAAAATTAAGGCCCTGGTGGTATTTTGCTAATTTTTTTTCTGATTTTATTAAATAAGTGTGTTACTGTTGTGCATAGTTTGATTAATTTAAATATCAGGCAGACTAAATCTTTATCTGTTGTACTTTGTCTTAATAACTTTAATAAGTGTCATTTTCAAAACAGCATTCAAATCTTAATAAAACTGTATAGTGTATTGCACAAGAAAATATATCTCATGTATATGAAGCAAATGCATCTGCTTGTTTAATGTAATGTGATGCATTTGCTTCTAGAATAGCTATCCATTTGTTTCCTTTATAACAATTTTAGCTGAATCTTCCCACTCCCAAGGTAGTAGTCTCATGCATTGTAAACTCATAAATTGTTAGTTATTGGAGATGGAGCTGTAAAAGTATTTGAAATAGTGTCCCAGAGTAGATCTTTCATTGTGTGTTAAAATCATTGTGTGTTCACATATTATGTTTCAGGGAATACACAATAACTTTATAAGCAACCCCTCTGTAACTCTGATAAATAATCTTTCTATAAATTACACCCATTGGCATGGTTACTTTTATAAGCAGCAGTCTTTAATACTGTCAGAAGCTGCTTTTGCTAATTACATATTCTAGCATGCTCACTGCGTTTATGCAGGTGTCTTCTTTCCTCTTGCATATAACTTACATAACAGCAGCATTGTCTGTGTATATAGCTGTCTTTATTGCTGATTCATGTTAAAAGTTTGGATATCTGTCCTTTTCTAGCCATTTTTAAGAGTTCTGAGATGTTAAGCTATTTGATGTGTATTCCCATCTCATTTAGGATGCTGTGAATAACTTGGATTCTTCAGCAGTCAAATTTTGCAGTCAAATTCCGAAGGTGGTCTGCTTGCATACCTGAGTGCATACATAGTCTGATTAGTCCCATGTCTTGTTGAATTTTTTGTGAAGCTGTAATAAAGTACATGTTTTGTATATTTATCATTATTTAGCTTCCTTTCATTCCATGCTGAGTGTTATGCAATGCACACACAGATATGAAAGCTTATCTTTCTTCATCCATCAGCAGTTTATTTTTAAAAAATGTTTCTTATCTTCTTGTCTTCTCCAGCTTATCACTTGCTTTCTAGATGTAGAGTTTCAGACAACATTAACTCAGAGTATGTACTCTCCTCACAGTTTCTTTCTGCTTTAGCAACTTCCTGGGTTTGGTATTACCTCACTGAGCTTGTTTATTCTTCTATGGTTTAATTACTGGCTGGCATTCATTTTGTGTGGAGTCTATATGTCCTGTCTGTGAACATGTGGACGTTTTCTTCTAGGGTCTTCATTTACTTCCATATCCAAACAACATGTTTATAGGTGAATCCGTGAGCCTCTAACTTACCACAGCTGTGTGTGCCATGTGTATATTTCCTCCTTTGAGGGACTTGCATTGGAAGGAATGGTTTTCTGCCTTATACTTGTTGAATGCAGAGATGGACTGTGCTACCCCAATGACCCCTATAAGAACTCGTTTGCCTTTTTTAGATTTTTAGCCGTAAGTGTAGGTGATACTCATGTTAATAGATATCTGGCCAAATCAACATGTTACTGTTGAGCAGACAACTGCAGTCCCTTTAACCATAAAAATATCACTGTCTTCCACTGACTGTTTACTAATTCTTTCTCACATTATTTGACCACATGGCTTGAAGTCTGTTTCATAATAAATCGTGGGCACCATAATACAACTGAAGTTATTTTCTTGTTTTTTTGCAGGTTATATCAGGCTGGTGGTGTCTTTTTGAAGCCACATGGTTTTCCTGAATGCCTGTCTTCCCAGTGATGTAGATTATTTATACAGCTTTACCCAGTTATAACCCCTCCATACTGGAAGTGCAGGACCCTCTTCCTAACCGACGATAACAGGGTACTGCAAGATGAGCGTGAGCCGAATCTGTGACTTTCCATATATGCATGCAATGTGGTCTGGGGTGGGTGCACAGAAAGCCCTTGTGAGGGATGTCACTACCTCCACAAGTGACTTCCTTGTAAACCCTGTCCAACACCTAGAATGATACCCAATGTTTCCAGTCTCCACCAAAGTGGGTATAAGCAGTCAACCAGAACTGTCTTTGTACTCTCTAGAGAAAGTGTCTTTACCTGTAACTTTACAGTAACTTACTCAGGGTTTGTTTTTCTTTCTTCACCAGTCTCCTCCTTTATATTGACAAAAACAAGAGACTGCCCATAAATGGAGTATGTCTATTTCAGTTTATTTTGTATTTATTTGTTAACCAGATGAAAGGACTGATTAAGGACTAATTTCAGCCATACCCTAGGCTAACATAGCACTACACATAATTTTCTTTCCTAGTTGTAAAGATCACAGCTTGACTGGTAATCTTTATTTCAAGTACTGCTTCACTAGTGCCTTAAGCAGAGTAGAAGTATGTAAAAAGTTTGTTCTTGTAGTATTTCTTATCTGATATTTTTCCCTGCTATATTAATTGAAACAACATTTTAAGGTGTTTTTGACACTTTTTTTCTTAATGGCCAAGACATCATTTCACATACATCCTTGCAGTAAGAAAGTGACATCACAGAATTCACTAAGTGCATATTTTGCCTGGAACTTTGCTTTTAATGCCCTATTAAATGTTACTGTTGGGGTACCACCAGGCCAAGGCTGCTGAAAGCTTTTTTTTCCACAAAAGAATGCTCAAAAGGAGAAGAAGCACTTCAGAAAAAAACTGCAAATCAAGGCTCATAGGAAGTCCCCTCTTCAGGCAAGCTGCTCCTTTCTTATACAATATCCATTGGCCATTTCCATTCTGGCAAAATGCACTAAACAGTGGGAGTGTTTTAGAAATAATTTTTAGTATTTAAGAGTAAACATCTATGCACCCTCCCTAATAACATGTAACAGACAGAACAGTAGCTTTTATGATTCCTTTGTCCACATGAAGCGTAAAAGCTATTTTAACTTATGGTATTCCAGTGAAAGTTTGGACATTAGGAGGGAAGAAAGTGATAAAGATATGGAAGATTTTGTTTAACAGCAATTTAGAAGGAAGGGAAGACCCAACATCTTGGAAGAAAGACCCAACATCTTGGAAGAAAGCTGTAGTGTCTGTATTACCCAAAAACGATGAAGACCCCAATATATCCAGCTTTATTTCAATTTTAAACTGTGATTATAAAGTGTTTGTACTAGCTGAATGAATGGCAAATGTTGCCAGAATTTATAAATATAGGCAGATGTGTTTTGTGGAGTTGAGATGAACATTTTGCAACATTAATAGAAAGTAACTGGTCTTTCAATATTAGTAGAATAAAGGTGATCCAGATGGAAGCAGAATGTAAGAAAATACCACTGTTTTGGTGGGTCTTGATGCAGAGAAAGCATTCAGCATAGTAATATGGGATTTTTTGAGTAGGGCAATGGAAGCATTTACATTCCCTGATACAATAACAAGGTTAATTAGGAGGATATTTTAAGGATCGGAGGTAAGAGTTAAAGTGGATGGTTCCTTTCTGATAAGTTGTATTTGAACAGAAGAACCAGGCAGGAGAGTTCTCTTTCTCTTTATTTGCTTTATATTTAGACCTATTGGCAAAGAAAATAACAGACTTAGACATTCAAGGATATAATTGGTATGGTAATCAATAAAACTTGGCTTTATTTGCAGATGATATTATTTTGTACCTGATAAATCCATAAACGGTCATCTGAGTGCTGTGGAACATTTTGAGACCGTTTTAAGTTTTATTTTTCCCTGATATAAAATTAATGCAGATAAAACAAAGGCTATAGCCAAAAATTATGTACCCACACACAAGCTGGTTCAGCAATACCCACATTTATGGGGACACAATAAGTAGTATTTAGGAGTGTATAAAACAAGGCTTTTGTTATGGCAGCTAAAGATATCTGGGAAAGAAACTAAACAAAAAAAAAATACAAAAATTGAGAACCTTGAAGCTCTTTTTTATGGATAGTAAGATGCAAGCCATGAAAATATTTTAGTCCCTTTGGTGTTAGGCATGTATTTATCAACCAGAGGAGAAGTCTTGAACAATTAATAAGGAATTGAAAGAATTTGTCTGGGAAGGGTAAAGGACAAAATAGATTTAAGTGGGATAAGTTGATCCTTCCAATAGAGCAAGGTGGTTAAGGATTACCAGATTTGAAGAGATATTTTACACATAAGCAGAAGTTTATAATTGAAAGTAAAAAGTGATAAAGTTGGGGGTGTTCAAGAAATAAGGAGAGATCGGAATTTTGCATGCAGATCCTTAAGAAGAATAAAAAACACCAAGCAGAATGTTATATTCATAAAGTAACAAAATGGATTCTAAGAACTAAGCCAACATGAGACCAGAGAGAGGAGATTTTGCCAGTAGGGATGACAACAAGTAAAGAGTATGGTAAAGAGGGGGCTGGAATTTACTGGAAAAAATGGCAAAGGAACCAAGGTATTGAGAGAAAATAACTGGAAAGGGAAAAGTATCGAGGGAGATGAGGGCACAACGATCTTTGGACTGTAGGCTAGAGGCTACCAGGGTCTTGTATCAGAGTACAGGCAAATAAAATAGGATATGGGAATCCTAAGAGAAATACCTGCTCTGGAAGAGTTTTTAGTTGAGTGTAGAGCAGAAGTTGCTAATTAGTATGGCAAGTGATGATGTGAGGTAGTGCCACCTGTGCCAGAGAGAGTAGGGCAGTACATGTGTACGTATGCCAGCATAGCTAGCTGGAGTTTTGTAAAGAATTCTATATTGTTTGACTATCACACTGATTTGTACAGATGTTTGAGTTAAAAATGTGTTTGTAAAGTTACTTGTGCTAAAAATGCATCAACAGTAGGTCCTGCTGGACACAAAGAATGTATGCATGTATATTGGGTTGTATTGTTGTAACTGATCAAATGTGTATGTTTAATAAATGAAGTAGTGAAGTAGTCTCCCAGACACACTCCAACAGTATTCCCAGAATGATCGAAGGAAGCAGTGGAACAATAAAATCCTTTTATTAATCGATAAAAAACACTGAAAAAATAACTGGTAAGTGCTTTCGTTTAATAAAGTATTACAAACATCATCAGACACTATGTTCTTTACATCACTTCCTTATATAGTCAAATAATTCAAATTCATTGGATAAAAATATGCAAATCAATCAATAAACCCACCACCACAGCCTGCCTAAAAGGTACCACATATACAATAAAACCCAAAGAATTGTATATGTGTGTGCTTTCCAATGGAAAAAACTTAATTAAAATAAAATACTGAATGAACATTACTAAAAACTTGTGTGTAAAATATACTGCCTATAAAGTGCTAAAGTTTTTTTTCTCTCCAATGCTTTTAACCTTAGCACTGGGGTGATGGAGCTATGCTCATTTATTATTGGAGCTATTAAAGCTGGCACTTAGTAATAATTGTATAACATTCAACAAGTACTATTTACAGAAAAGGGTTATAGCCATGGGTTCACCTTGTGGCAGGGCATATGCCAATGTAGTCATGGTGTATTAGGAAAAACATTTTGTTTTTCAGTCCTCCTACAATAACCACATTAGGACATACCGTAGGTTCCAGGATGATATTTGCCTTATATGGTAGGGATCACTGGCTACACTCAAGCAATTCCTGGAATACATAAATAACACCACTTCATTCTTTAAATTCACTTCGAATGTGAACTTTAATTTTATTAATTATTTGGATGTCCACTTATTTAAGGATGAAGTGAAAGAGAGATCTGTCACCACAATTCACAGGAAAGAGACTTATTCTAACTGTTTCCTTCACTACAGTAGTTCACATCCCCAGCATCAAAAAAGGTCTTTAGTGAAGGAGCAGTAAGTTAGGGCCGCTCGAATGGTCACCAGACATGAAGATTTTATTCAGGAGCGTAACACTTTATGCTCGATGTTCCTTAAAAGAGCATACCCTGTAGAATTAATCCATGACTTGATTCGGGAAGTCACAAGGAAAAGAATGAATGGACATTTTCAGCCCATTCTGGGAGATGAATGTCACTCTACAGACGCAATAGTAGAAGAGATTGTTTACGGTAGAGCCTGGTACAACTACAGACACGCAAAAGTATAGTACTGAACAAGTCTTCGATTTTTCAAGATCTTTGACCATTACATTTAGTGAAGACTTCAGAAAGTTAAGGTCTATATTTGAAAAGAAGTGGCCTATATTAACAGATGACTCTAACATTAGAAAACATATAGGTGAATGATCCGTTATTACCTACAGAAAAGGAATGAATTTTAAAGACGCATTTAAGGAGAAACAGTTCAAGAATAGTCATAGTACTCATGGTATGTTCAAGTGCAGGGTATGTGCAGGGTGCCATAAAATACAAATAACAAGCAATTTTATAGTAAGAAATTCTACATACCATTTAAAGGAAAAATAGAACTGCAATTCAAAAGCAATGATTTACTTAGCATCTTTTGACTCATGCCCAGCCTTTTACATAGGTAAAATGGAGAGAAAATTTAGTCAATGGATTTATGAACATGACAGTCCACTTTTATTAAGTATCAGTTGGGTTGTTTGTTTCTGATAACTTGTTGCAGTTAAACGCTTTCTCTAGAGGCTCCTTTAGCTGTTTAAAAACTTTCATTTAAAGGTTCACTGCTGCTTTTCTGCTGTGAGAAACATTTCTGCAGTTTGTTTCCTACCCTCCCTCCCTATTGGTATGGTGTTCTTATAGTTGGTGGCTTTGCAGTTTCCCGCCCCTACTGTAAATTTGATCTGGGACCCTCCTCCCAGTCTAGTATCATTACCTCATTCTACCCAATACAGGGAGAACATTTGAGAAGGCCAGTCAGCTTAGTTTCTGCTACTCCTTTCTCTCTTTCCACTAAAAAAAAAAAAAAAAAAATTCTAAGCTTGTTTTCTTGCATTTCATCTGGGTAGTCTAGTCTGGATATAGATTTGCTGTGTCTAGGACTATTTGTAGGCTTCTAGGCCCCCAAGCCTTTCTCTGTTGGAGGGAAGCCTTCTAGCTTAATTTTGTTTCTCTGAACTAGCCAGTTTTTTGTTTCAGCACTCGTCTGTTTCTTTGAGCTCAACACTTGTTCAAACCTTATTGTAAGCACTAAATAAGCTACAAATTACTACAGCACTCAACTTTCCTCACTGTCTAGAGGAAAACAGTTTCTAGTACTGAACAAATAAGCACCTATCCAGGCATGTCTAAGGGTCAGCTCCCTGTGTTTTCTCCTGTCTACCTGATGAATCTGGGCATCTTGTGGCAATGCAGTAATTGCCTCATGTACGCAGACAACCCTCTCCTCCTACCACCCAACACTACAACCTGTGAGAGATGCACTTATATAGCCAAACTGGAAGCAAAGCTATCTTCACCCAAGACTGGACTAGACAGTCAAGAGGAGAAGGTAAACACTTGCACCACACCACACTCAGCACATAGTCCCTCAAAACCTACACCACCAAAACAAACACACAGAAACACAAAACACACACCTACATTCGCAGAGGTTCTCAGTAAAAACCTGCCCAAGCAACAGGGACCTCCAAAGCAGAAACACAAGCAACCTCCACCCCCCAACACAACCCAAATGACACATAGCCCACAAACTCAGTGTGCCACTCAACCACAGCCCATAAGGCATAACAACGTACCCAACACTCTAGTCATAGGTGACTCTATAGTCAGGCACACTGATGTTCCACTCACCAGGCTAAACAAGGAGAAAGTTACTGTCAGCTGCCTGTCGGGTGCCAGGATCCGCCACATAACGCATGCACTCAGGTCACTCCACAACAAGTACAAATATGACTCTGTCATTGTCCATGTTGGTGTGAATAACCTGAAACGTACCTCCTTGGTCTACATGAAAAGGGACATGGAGGAGCTGTCTGATCTTGTAGCCCAGGCAGGTATGGCCCTAGCCCTGAGTAGCATCCTGCCATCACCCAGAATGATCACAGTACAAGGAAAAAATGATTGACTTCAACAATTGGCTAAGCTTCTGGTGTCATTCTAAGGGGATCCAGTATCTGTCTGCCTGGGATGACATGATAGACAAACCACGATGCTTTGCCAGAGATGGCCTGCACCTCTCGCCCCTGGGATTCCGGATACTGGCTATGGCTCTAGCCACTCCTATAGTGCCTTTTTTAGGCAAGGTTCAAATGACAAATTCACCACCCAAACAGGTACAGGCAAGAAGAATCTGAGGGTATTGCTACTCAATGCTAGACGTCTAAACCTCACAATGCACTCATTCAAGGCACTCCTTAAAATGGAGAACATCGACATCTGTGCAGTGACAGAGACCTGCTTCAAGGCTCCAGAGAGTACCCCTGCATTACCAGGCTATAATTCATACCACACCTTTCGGCCACCTAACCTGGACCGAAACACTAAAGGCGGAGGCGTGTCCATATTCATTAAGGATATCTACACCTCCAGGCTAGTTGCTCAGCATAATGCATCCGAGATTATCCAAATGCAACTAACTTTGGGCAAGACTGCAATCCAAATTGTAGCTTGCTACAGATCCCCCACAATGCCCCAGGATTCCAACTCCTCATTTCTTAATACACTGGAAAATATTAGGGTACAACCTAACACCCTAATAATGGGTGATTTCAACTACCCTACCATTAACTGGGAAAACTACTCATGTACCAACTCTTGTGCTCAACGTTTTCTGGAATTCATAAGTTCCAATGCCATGGATCAACTTATCCACACCCCCACCCGGGGCAGCAGTATCCTAGACCTGGTTATTACCAACATGGGCAACTGGTGCTCCACACCAGAGGTCAGTTCCTCGTTGGTCAGATCTGACCACAAGCTAATCACCCTAGGCATCCACATCCCTCCCCTATCCACCATTAGGGAAACCACAGTAAAAAATTTCCAACTTCACTCTTCTTAAGACAGAAGTGGCAAACTTCACGACACCCATGCTGACGGACAATAGAGGTATGACTGCTGAATCCTACACAAATGCACTTTATAAGCACTTACACGAGTGCGTGGATCATGCAATCCCTAACAGAACCAAGATGCTATCCTCCAAAAAAAGGAAGCCAATCTGGTGGCCCCCTGGCTTAAACAAACTCTACAACAGAAGAAAGAAACTGTTGCAAAAAAGAGTAAAATCCCATGATTGGAGAAACTCCCTGGTCAGCCTCAGTAAGAAGCTGAGATCCCTCATAAAATCCTCCAATGCTAGTTATGAAAACAAAATTGCCACTGACTCTAAAGACAACCACAAAGCATTCTATAGCTATGTCAAGAATCTCAATGGCAACACTCAGATCTGCTCTGAGTTACAGCACAATGGCACTAAATATACAGAACCAACTGATATTGCCAACATCCTGGCAGATAGGTTCAGTGCTAACTTTACCCCCTGTCATCCCCTAAAGGGCCCATCTCTATACCAGAAGAATGCAAAGTTCCTGTAATCACAGCTGCACAGGTAAAAAAACACACTATCCAAAGCCAAGAACACAGCATCCATGGGACCTGACGACATCCCAGGCTGTGTTCTACATGAACTACAGAACAAACTGGCACCCCACCTAAGTACCATGTTCAAGTCATAACCTCACCTCAGGCTATGTGCCCACTGAATGGCGCACAGCGACAGTTATCCCACTCCACAAAGGGGGAGCCACCACAGACCCCGGAAACTACCGCCCCATTAGCCTAATGAGCCTGGTCTGCAAGGCTGTGGAACATATCATCATGGAACTTATAAACAATGACATTGGTAATCTCCAAACTCAGGACCCCACCCAGTTTGGGTTTGTAAAAGGGAGATCATGTCTCCTAAACCTGATAGACTTCTTTGAAGCAGTCACCAAAGCCGTAGATGAGGGTAAGATGGTTCACACAGCCTATCTAGATCTCGCCAAGACTTTCAACACCATCCCCCACTTTGGAATTATAGATAAACTCACTAAACTAGGTATAAATCCCTATGTCACAAGATGGGTTGCCAGTTGGCTCACTGACAGAATCCACACTGTGAAAGTAGCAGACTCCAAATCCAACTTCAGACAAGTGGAGTACCACAGGGTTCAGTCCTGGGTCCTCTCCTGTTTGGTATCTACTTCTCTGAAGTACAGGCCAACACAGAAGGTCTTTGGCTAACGAAGTTGGCAGATGACTGCAAACTAGGAGCCATAATCAAAACTCCAAAGATGTGGACATCCTACAAAAGGGCCTCGCTGAGACAGATGCCTGGTGTCAAAGCCATGGCCTCAAGCTCAATGCCAAAAAGTGCATTATCATCCCTTTTGGTAAAAACTCAGTACCCATGAACTACCACATAGGTGGTAGTCTACTTAACACTGAAAGTGTGATAAGAGACCTTGGGACACAGGTGGACAGTAGTCTCTCCTTTGATAATCACATTGCCACAGTAGTCAGGAAATCCTTCTATGTGGCACACCTCATTACAAAAGGTTTCTCATCCAGGAAAAAAAGAGGTAATTGTTCCCCTCTACTCGTCACAGGGAGCTGCATTTGAAAATACTGTATGAATCTGTCTTTGCTATTAGTGACTGTCCCTCAATGGAGTCAGTGTTCAGGACCAAGTCTGCTTGATTGCTGGCCCAGAGTAGGGACCAGGCACATATATAAGTTCTCTCAAGATGTTAAAAGTACTCTCTAAAGGACCAGCCACAATGAAATGTATTAAAAGAAAAGAAAGGGGCAACTGGGAGCATACGTGTGTTGGGAGCAGAATGAAATGGCAGATTTTAAAAATTCCCTACAGAGTACTTTGTTAGAAATATTGGGTGAGCAAATGTCTGCAACTAAGGAAATAATTCTTTTGAGCTGTGACACCAGATCTGAAATGCGTAGACATAGTAAGACTTTAAGTTTAATTCTGTTGGCTGCCAAAAAAAAAGCAGTTTCTGGAAAATGGAATCAAAGTCTAAACCAGCTGTGTTTGAAGTATTAAATGTTACAAAAGAGATAAAAGAACTCGGAGAGTGATCTTTAGAAAAGAAAAAGGAGCAAGCTACTTTGCAATAAATGCTAATTGTGGGAACAACGCATCCAGAATAATAATAATCAGGATGAAGAGTGAGGTTTAAGGGAAGGCTGGGATTGAGCAAGTTGGACTGATCATAGTTGTAAAGAATGAAAACATATGTGATGTCTAATGTAGGTAAAAGGAAAATATTTTAGGTTCTGTATGTTTGCTTATGTCTTGAAGGATAATTTAATAGAGGTGTTTAAAAAAAAAAGCAGTTTTGACTGTAAATCTGGCAGCAAAACAACACTGTGAAGTGATCAGTTCCACTTGATACATCTGTCTTACTTTTCAGTGTTATAGTAACAAGCTAAGTCCAAACATGCTTTGTGTAACAACAAGTGTCTGTAGGCTGCATTTGGCCCACAGACTTAAGAATACAACACCTGTGAAATGGAGAAGTTACGGTATTTGTGAACAGCAAACTCAGATTTAAATTATGCCAACTTACTTGTTCTGAAAAGCATTCTGATACAGTGAGGCACAAATATGCAGATGTATATAAACCTTCCAAAGAGCAACAATTAAATTGTAAAAAAAGGCATGAAATGCCCTTAATGTGAATGATGTCAGACTATCTTCTTAGGAAGCTACATACCTATTCCTCCAGTGACAGAGCAACATGAAGGGATGAACAGCTGCACTTGATAGTAATACATGTCGTCTTGGTTTTTAGTACTTCAGTAACAAGCTTTTGGTTGCACAATGAGTGTAGGACAGCACAGAGTCATCTTTAAAGGCTGTTACTGACTTGCCATGACGAATACAATAAAACTGTGACACACAGGCATACATATGTACACAAACCTTCCAAGAAGCAACAATTTTAAGTAGTACAAATCCCTCACATAGTCCTTCCAGCCAGATCAAGTAGCTGCAGAGCATACCAGTAAATGTAGAACTAGCTCAGGCTATTTTATTTTGCATCCTCCCCAAACCAAAAATCTACTGTACCTACTCCACAGGATAAAAGAGCAAAAAAAAAGTCCTTCCCACGTGCATCATTTTTGTCTTTTGGGAGACATGTTCTTGGCAGAGGGGGGTGACTGCTACTATAAGTACAAATCCATCAATTAAATTAATAAATTCACCCCTACAAGAAATGAAACAATGCATTGATTCACTTACAAGTTGCATGCAGTGTCCCAAACTGCATAGACAAGCACTTGTCAATGCTATTTCAATCATAAACCAGACTTTTTTAAATTGAATTAATGACTAAGTCCATAAAAGCTTTGGGGGATATGCTAAGATACTGATCGCCTGTAAGGTGCACCTTACCCACAAATCAAGAGTCTGAAACCCTTGAAATAGAGCAGTTAAGGAGCTTAATGTACCAGATCCAAACACTGTTTGATGTTTACGGCAGTATATAGCAACCTTCCCTTTCTGGTTACAAACACAAAACTTGCTTAAATTTTTTTTTTGTAAAAATCAAAAGATGCATTATATAGTATAGGTGTATCCAGGCATGTACCACTTACCCCTTACCATTTACTTCAAAAATAAATAAATGCATCTGTTTTGTGAAATGATATTTTAGAATTTATTTAAGTGGAATATTTATCATGCTTTACTTTGTTAAATGGCTCTTTTTCAAAATCCCTGGCTGAGGTTTTCTTTAGCTTTAGGCTATGCTTCAATGTTATGAATTAGCTGCATACCTTTCAGCTGTCCAAATTTTCACAGAATGTTCATATTTTTGACCAATATTTTTGGTCTGTCCCTCATAAAATTTGTGTTTTTCTGGCACATCACTAAATAATGGCATGTATTTGAGTTTCAAACTTAATATCTTTCAGAAAATACATGCTAACGCAAATCCTACTATTCTAGCAGCTTTCTAAGTTTATACGTGCAATATTTAAACTCTCTCCCTATTTTTTGAGCATTTGTCCCTCCATTATTTTGGACTTTGTCCAGATTTCTTGCACCAGGAGGCTGAGGTATGATTTGTCTAAATTGTGAAAACTGGCATACAAATGCACAAAATTTAGCTACATTTGTGTTGTACAGTGTGCTATGTTATTCTGCTAGTCATTTTAAATGTATGTATCAGCAAGTGTGCATTTCTTTAAACTCTTATGTAGTGTATAGAGCATGGTAATCATGCTGTAAATATAGAGAAAAGACCTCGTTGTTAAACACCTTTCACTGCTGTTTTGCACTAGAGCATTAACAGTGGCTAATGCTAGGGACCACAGAACACTATCAAGAATCTAAGTTTGAAAGGCTGTAAAGCACTCTTGCTATCCCATATATACAAACACACACAAATGTATGACAGAGTAAAGCATTTATTTGTTTTAAAGCCATACATTCATCAGAGGGATATTTTGTTCCTCCCCATAATGTGTGTCATCACTAAATGTTTTATGGAATTTAAAGCCATAAAGCACTTTGCACTCGTATATGTTTTGACTGTACTTTTTAGTACATGGAACAGATGAAGCTCCATGTACTACAGAGAATTTTGAATGGGTCTCTCTGATGAAACCTCACATGTTAATGTGCTCTTGACATGGACACCAAGATTCAGCACTTGAGCTTCATTTTGCTTTGGTCTCAAGGTGAATTGCATGCCATCAGCATCACAAGCACACAACAGTTGGGTAATGATCAGAGACCCAAGCACAATCCTCTGTGCCATGTACAACTTTTATCTTCTGCATGCATTCCAGGACACAAACTTGGGAACCTACCTCTTTATTAGGTCAAGTTCTGCAGGAGTCCATCTCTCAAGGGTAATTCTAAATGTACTGGTAGAGCATGTTTACTTCAGGGAAAAATGTAATGAGCTTACAGTTTAAAGCATAGCAGTAGCATAAGGTGGGAAGAAAGGAGTAGACTCCACAAACAAGTTACTGTAAGGTCAATATGTTTTTAGAAGGATGCTTTTAAGCGTGTGCTCAAACGTCTCAGAAGGGATAATTCATATGTATCTACTAAAATTACTGTCCTTTACCTAGCAGTATGCAAGGAACATGACCTGAGCATAAAAGACCTACTTTTTCTGCCCTTGAAGTTGATGGTATCATTGAAGCAGAATGAAATTCTTTCCCAGCTATGCATAATTGATGTATTGTAAGGATGACGATCAGTGGGACTAGACTTGATGTTTGTTGATGTGTAGATTTTAGTGTAGTGTAGTTTTTTCGCTTTCTCAAAATAAAGCATTAAATGGATTTCACTCGCTACATATTTCAGTAAATTTTGTAATGGAATTTCCTGCTCTCCTTGGGTATTCTATGTCAGAGGTTGCTATTCATTGGACTTGTGGCATCTTAATATTTATTTTCCCATTCTCAAAGATAAAGTTACCTTGAAGTTATAAAAATTGCAGTACAAGGGTGTGAGGGTAGAATGGAGTTGCCAGGCAGGTGCTTGCCTCTTTGCAAAAGAAAAACAAAATTTTATTTTTTGTGGATTTGGTGAGATTCAGTTTTGTTAATTTTAAAGGTTTGTACCACATTGCAAAGCCACACTAGATCCTTTCTGCAATATCAAGTACACTGGTGTATATATTGTTTTGTGTGTGTATGTGTGTACATATATGGGTCTGGTTCAATTCGCCGAAAGCACATTTCAACGAATATTATTTCAGCAAGACCAAATCACCGAAAGCACAAATCGCCGAAAACTCATTTTGCCAAATTTCATTACACTGAAAATAGTAGTGGCAGTGTATATGCCCTTTTCCCCACTGTAGTCTGATCCTGGAGTTCAAATGTATAGTTGGGGGGGGTTGTGGGGGGCACAGACCCCCACATTGGTGGATGTGGGGGGGGCGTAGCCCACCACCTAGCTTGTTTTATACAGTGCAGTTTCTGTTAACAGGGCAAGTGCTTTTTAATCAGACTAGGTTGCACACCCCCAACTATATATATTTGAACTCCAGGATCGCACTACAGTGCGGAAAAGGGCATATACACTGCCACTACTATTTTCGGGGAAATGAAATTCGGCGAAATGAGTTTTCGGCAATTTGGTCTTGCTGAAATAATATTCGGTGAAATGTGCTTTCAGTGAAATGAACCAGACCCATATATATATATATATATATATATATATATATATATATATGCATACACACACATCAGCAGCA